>NW_017728950.1:65717676-65747488 GCF_001723895.1 Crocodylus porosus
GCCTCAGTCAGTTCCCGGGCGAACTCCTGGTCAAGCTCGGGACTTTGAGTGGGAGGTCTGTAGTAGACTCCCACCGTTGTGTCTGAAAATCTACTTGAGTTTCTACAGGGTTTTCTATTCTTTGATTGCATCTACATATATCACAATGGTGATGTTGTTACTGCCTTTTGGAAGGACTAAATCACAGCACAGTAACAGCCCATACTGCACTGTTTACATGATGCAGTTATTTTTAGCAACTACTTTGCCATAGCAGGGCACTATACTGGGGGAGCATGTCACTTCAGTGAAGTAGTTGCTGGTCACATGTCAAAGCCCATGGACACTACACTGCTGTAGTGCATTGCTAATAGCAATGTAGCTGCACATGTAGATGTACTCTTTGTGATTGGAAAAAAAAAACATGCACTATTTGTGATTGAGAAAGCTGTAGGACATGGAAAGAGATCAGAAATAGATGAGAAAAAATTCAGAGGTTCAGAGAGACTTCTATATAGCAAGAAATTTCAAGATTTTTTTAGTTTACAGTGGAAATGATAACTTTTTTTTAAAACAACACTTATCTGTGGAACTCATTGACACAATATATAAGAAGGATTCACACAGAAGTGTTAACAGTAATGCAAGTATTGAGAGCTTCAATAGTTCTATTACGTAAGACCAAACACAAGTAGCTAACATAAACTAACCCCTAAGGGCATGTGCAGATGAAATGGGGGACCTAAATTGAAGCAGTGGGCTTTTAAGAACACTGCTTCATTTTAGGGCCCTTTAAACCCCTGTGCCATGCACATACCCATAACTTACCTGCCTCTCTGGCAGCAGGGAGAGAAGGGTGAGTTGCCAGTGGGTGGAGCAGTTCCTGGGTTATGGTGGGGGGGAGTTGGTGCTTCCCTCCATGGCAGCAGCATCCCTCCACCCCAGGTGTCACCCACCCGCAGGCTTGCTGCTTTTCTTAGGTGGAGTCTGCCTTCCCAGGCTACCAGTAGGCCACAACATTAAAACCGTGCAGAAGCTTTTAACCCACTTTAAAGTGCCATGCACACATGCCCCTTGTTTCATCCACACATGGCCTAACTCTTTAAAATAAACACTACTTTTTTTAATTTAGACAGAAGTTTATCTTATGTGCTGGTTGTTATATAAGTAACTCTTACCATTTTTTGATGCTTTATCTGAAGTATATGATAATTTATACTGCTGAAGATGGCACCCTGGACTACATGGACTACAGGTCTTATTTGATACGGCACTTTCTGTGTTCTTAAATTCTAGTTTAAGAATAAAGGCCAAAGATTGACCAGGCAGGGGAAGAGTGCCATATCACCTGTAGAATATCCCCTCTACAGAGCAATGTAAGAAGATAGTGGTCAGATAAGATGGGATAGTTTATAGTGACACTGTATATGATGTGCCATTTCTTGTGAACAAGTAGAGGAATTCACTGTCCGTTGATTTCAGTCTACCACCTCACACTAGCACCAGTTACTTAAAAATATATATAAATATATAAAGAGACTTTATGAAGTTCAGTAACAAGTAGGTAATTTATCAGAAATACTGGTGTGGTACTGTAGTTAAGTATAAAGGACTCTAGTAGTGTGGCATTAGACATTCCAGTTAGAGTAATTCACAAAACCAAAACCGTATCAGTGTTGAAATAGTGAGAGATAAACTCACAAAGTAAGAAATTCACAAGTAAGGATTTAAACAATGCTGGAATACAATGAGACACAGCAGGACACTATTATGGTGGCACCCCTATTGTGTCTGAGGAATAGAGGTTATTCTTTTGAATTTCCTTCTATTGTACGTCTGTCTCTCAGCCTTACCATCCTTCATATGCTAGTTTTATACAGAGATCTCCTAGATTTTTCAAAGTAATATTTAGTCAAATATCATGCATAGTATAATTATGTTTAAGTACATAATTAAGCTAAATACATGCAATTACATTATTATAGTGTGCAATAATCTTGTAAAACTTCTTTTCAAACTTTGTAGAGAAAATATGCATAATATGTATGTATTCTGTCTGATCCCTTAAATTTTATATATCACTTATTAGGTTTTGTTTTAGGTTTTTTTCCCTAATGAAATCATAAAGTTGTTTAGTTAATTACAAAACCAGATTAATCTGTTTCATTTTTGTGTGTGTGTTTTATTTTATTTGAGGGGGGTGGTGGTATCTTTAAAATATTTAAAATTAATTTTGTTGTTAACTTTCATACAAATCACAAAAAGAAAACAAACAAAAAAGCTGCTGCTTTGGACATTTTGCCAATGCAAATTGCTGCGTGATAAAGGCTTTAGGACAGCTCCTCCCTTTCTGTGCATTGCTTTAGTCATGTAATACTCATGGACATTACTCAATGTTATGCCACTATGGCCTGCATACAGGATGCTGAAACAACACTGCTTTTTCCAGTATTAGCCTGAAAAAAATTTTGAAACATTGCTTCTTTCAACCCTCAAACTAGACATTTTAATGAAACTGCTTATATAAGTATAATTATAGTGGTGCTATCAGGGACCATTATAATAATTATCAGGCAGTTTATAAACACAGAGAAACCCAAATTGAGGGAAATATAAATAGTATGTTTTTTGTTTTTCAAGATACTGTACATGGACTAAATTAATCAAATTGGTGTACTGAGTTAAGTACTATGAAGCGTGAGTACAGTCCTGTTGTCTTTACACATTTGCGTTAGTCCCATTTAATTCAACATGCATTGTTGTTTATAATAAAGGACAAATAAACTTATTGGCTTAGTAGTCATGGTAATGGCTGTTCTTATTTTTACTATTATGATAAATTACATTCCTCATTCCGCAACTGTATTGAAGTCATATTGCCTCCTACCCCACCAAGAATAAGCACAGAATGCATAATATTGGAATCTTCATTTCTTACTCAGGCAAAAGTTCATTGAGAGTCAACACTGAATTAAGATTTAGCTCTGAACTAACACAGTTTAAATTTAATGAAAAGAGTGGTGGGTTGTGTGGAGGATATATGTATTGACCAAACTGGCTTTGTTATGTGGAATACACACGTCAACTGCCAACAATGTTATAAATATAAAGTTATAATTGTGCCAACACTGCACTCAGAAATTCACCCAGTAGTGGGGATTAAGAAGTTTGTGTTTGTTAGTTCATCTAGTGTCAGCTAGATGTGAAATGATGTGAAATGAATTCCCAGATTTCTGTTGTGACACCAATGCTTAGCAATAGCTAAAGCATGGCACTAGCAATGCTAATTACATTAATAATCCTGCTAAGGAAGACAATATATCTTCACTTTAATGAAGGTCTAACATAAATCAAAGGGAACATAAACCAGAGGGAAGTGTATAGCATGACATGCCACAAAAAGTAGCTGAAAGATGAGGAGTTTCATTTTATCCTACTTTAAAAAAAAACTGATCAAAGAAAGAATTAACTTGGGAGTGCCTGTGTGTCTAGTTTTACTAAAAGCCATTGTGTTTGTGGGCAATATTCTTTTTGTCAGGTGGTCTAGAGCAGTGGTTTCCAAAGTGGGGTGCGCGCACCCCAAGGGGTGCGCAAGATGATCCATTGGGGTGCAGGAAAAATATTAGAACTTCTATTTTTATTTCTATTTATATAAATATACATATATTGGGGACGTGTGCTCAAAAATTTTTTACTGATGGGGTAAGCAATCAAAAAAGTTTGGAGACCACTGGTCTAGAGGCCAGGAACATCTTTTGAATTTGTTGGACAAAAAGCAAACTTTACATTTCTTGTTACCACACTGAAGAAAATCTTCATTTTAGTTTTCTTGTTGGCAAAAAGAAAACACCATATGATAGAGACCTATCATCAACATAGGAATTGCCTTTTAGAGGTGATAATGAAGCCTGTGTTTTCACACAATGGAAGTTATTTTAGTATTCTTTCCTCAGCTACCTGCTGTCTCTGAAAATTCATATTATTAGATAAGTTTAACTCTAGAAGTCGAATATCCTCTGGTCTTGTTGGACTGTGCAAATAGGGAAGCATTTGATTCAGATTCAGCCAACTCAGAGGACAGTGATTCAATTCAGAGATTCAGATCACTGTCCTGAATCAATTTGACTGAATCAGCTTCGGAAGATTTGGTGCTGATTTGGAGAGATTTGGTGATTTGGCCATAGACTATAATGGGGCATCCCTGAAATATCTATAACTTCGTAATTTTTTGGCAGATGTGGATAAAAAACAGCAGGGATGGTAGCCCCATTTTGAGGTCATGAAGCCTGCCAGGTTTCAAAGATATAGGTGCAAGGGTTTCTGGGGAACTACACCTCAAGTTGCTGACAAGCAAAACTCATGACGTGTGACTGTGTGTGCATGTTAAGGCACAGTGGGATGAAAACAGCAGGGATGGTAGCCTGTAACAAGGGGCCTTCCCATTGCTCAGGCAGAAACAGCTCACAAAAGGGACATAATGGCTGCAGAAAGAGGCTTATATGCTGTTTCTATGTACTTCCCCCAGAGCACTGTGATTGGAAGGGGACTCAGGGAAAGATCACAGTCACTGGCCAGCTACAGATATAGTCTTCCCCCCCTGCTCCCCCACCATCTTCTCAGTTTCTGTTCCCCTGAAAGATTGCCTTCTGAATCTCTGAATCTTTTTCCTAATCCTTTGTGAATCTATTTGGAGGCTCCGAATCGATTCAGAGGCTTTTTTTTGGTTTCCCATTTTGATTCAGATTCATTGATTCTGCCTCCAAATTGGGCTGAAACTTCTCCAAATTGAATTGGTGACTGAAGCTTCATACATCCCTATTGTCTTGTATAGCTGATTTAGCCAATAAGGAGATAAAATCCCAATTCATCAGGTCTTACACAAATAAGGCAATTCCTTGCCCTGTTAACACCAGCAGGATGCACTCTCCACAAGATTTTCCTCATGGTGATTTCAGGTCACCGACCTCTTGATGAAATGATGGAGAATCTTCTGCAGGCACAAACCAGGAGTTTTGACATTCTATAGAAAACCACTTCCTTCTTCCCAGAAGTCCTTTGAATCTACACCAGCCTTAATTTTTGAAGTTCCCATGCTTCAGTTATCTGAAGGCATCTCTCCCCTGAGGAAATAATAGCCAAGGAAACCCACAGTGAGGCATTGGGACCACACACTCTAAGACCTACTTCCAGCTTGCCCACTTTTTTCTGGCACACTACCTTGTCTTTTCACCTTCTATCCTGGCTACAGGATCGGGAAACTTGAGAGGCAATCTGGTAGGATTGAGATGAGACTCATCTGCAGTAGAGACAGAAAAGCTTCTGTTTCTGAGGAAGATCTCTCCACAGGAGGCTCAAAAAGAGATAATCCAACCCCTTGTCATTTCTTCTCAAAGTTTACTATGATTAAAGAATAATCCCTGCATTTCTGAGGGAAGTAAATAGAACCACACTTCAAAGTTCACCAGGAAAGTTAAACAGTATCCAAATGACCATTGAGTCATGCTGTGTGGAATGACATAGTGCAAACTGTGCAATACAGAAAACTGATGTTCTGGAATGATTAATAAGTACTTTTGATTTGCTATTTGGTAACTGCATTGTAAGAGTGTATTAATAATTAGGATTATGCAAAACTTAGAAATATTTTTTCCTGATATGTTTGGAAAAATACTGCAGTGCACTTCTCCCAATTTAAAATGATGGATTTTTGCACTGGAATATCCCACACTTTAAAAAAATTGCATGTGCCTCAATGCCAAAATTTGTATGTGTTGGAACCTGTAAAGTTTATTAATTTTTGGTATCTTCATTCAGTAATGGGAAACTTTCTATGCCCCAAATGTTATGGCTTTGATGAGTATGAGAAAAACATATAGTATGGTTCTTGCTTTGTGCATGTTGCTGAAATCTTTACAATGAAGGACCAGTTATTGCTGCTGAACCTGGATTGATACAGTAAACTATGAAACCAAGAAAGGACTGAGTGGTATGTTTCTGGGGAAATGTATATATTGTGGATGTGTATCTACGTATTGTCATTAATATTAGTATAACTTTCAAGTAAATTCATATATTCTGTGTATCAGGGATCATATATGAAAAAGACATGTGGAAAGGAAACAGGTACAAAAGCTCTAATGATCTTATCAATCATCTGAAGTCTAGATTCTCCACAATAGAAATTGAGTAGTTATTAACTGCCATCATTTCTCTAAAGGTAATATGGAACTTACTGGCTTCTGAAGAATCGAACATTTGGATTACACAATAGTTCCTTGTAAAGCTCATGGGGTTTGCAGATGGACTAAAGTGTGTAAGTGCTGTTCTCTGTTAACCCTTTCATTGGTATCTCTATAAGCTTCTTGCTGTTGTTCAGAATACTTTCTCAGAACTGCAGCTCAGTTTCTAGACACAAATGAAAAAATATGGTTATGTGTTAAATTTCAGCTTGATTCTTGTTACTGAGGAAATATTACTGTACAATACTTGCTTGCTCAGTTTGGGATTAGTCTTTATCCCACTGACGGCAATTTCAAAAATTGCTATTAGCTTAAGTACCAAGGAATACTCTCTGCCCACTTTATCTTATCTATTTTTGCCTTCCCGAAATGTTTGATACAATGTCCACCACAGTAACATATAGGTTAGGAACATGGAAAAGAAAGCAGAGGCTAACGTTGATTGTTGAAGTGACCAACCTTGAAATTTAAACACATTTTGAACAAGGAAAAAAGTGTCTTCCTGGCCAAAAGGAATTACCTTTATTTCCACTTTAGATCTTTAAAAAAATATTTAAAATCTGAGACTTATACATAGGTTCTAATTGATCTATGTCACACTGATAAAAATCAGAACAATTCCGTTTAATTCAGTGAAATTACACTGGTATTTAAAGGTATCTATACACATACTCCAGGGTGGTGGGAGGGAGGAGCATTTTAATTAGAGTAGCTCCTGGGCAGCTTCTCTAATTAAAATGCCTCAGCATCACGTGTATTCAGCATTCTGCATTTTAGAATAGAAGCAGGAACACTTTAACTAAAGTTAATTCAACAAGTTTTAATTAAAGCACCCCCCTCACTGTTTTGAAACATGGCATGCTGAATGCATGTGATGCCTCAGCATGCTGGAGCATTCTAATTAGAATGCTTGATCAGACTTGTGTCTGTTCAAATGCAATCTATTTAGAATGCATTGGAGAATATGTATAGACACCCAAAGAGATGTAAGATTCAAATCAAGCTCCACAGCTTTTGAAGGAAAACCATGACTGACTGCTGCAGAATTTGATTTAATCCTTTGAGTTTGGGTAACTAAAGCCAATGTACATTATACCAAACTATTAGTAGTTGAGCTTCAAGTATTTTTTCTCGTGTAAAATATGGAATTGAAAACCACTCACAAATTCTCCTTATTTGTGTTGGAGTGGCACTGATGAAGGCCGAGAGACTCGGTGGCCTGGTGCCTGCCTGGGCCATATGGTCATTAACGCTTTTACTTGCGTTCAACATGTTGTGGAATTACCTGACTCTCAACTGCTACGTCTTGATGTTTGATCATGTTTTGGATCAGGAGGTGTCTGACTTCACCGCAGTGAAGGGTCTGGATAGGGACCTCTTCTGGGGCTCCAACTTCCTCTACACCCTGGTGGTATCTCTTTATATTGATATCTAAATGATATGAAATCTCCATTTTGTTGTAATCTAATGCAATCTAATGTATGACACTGGCCACTAGGCAGCTTGGGCCCACCCTATCTGAAGCACACACAACTGGCCAACTCAGCAGTTCCTGGCCAATCCAAATGCTAGATCAGCATGCTCATAGCTCTCCAAGAAGGTTTCTGGGTCATCCTAGGGCATCATCTTTAGTACCTTTAGCTTAGTCTGATTCTTTTGCACCCAAGCCTGTTGCTGGAGCCATTTTTTTTTAATCCTATTTGTCAGGCTGCTTGTGCCTACTGTTCCTGCAGCATTGGCCCACCAGGTGCAAAATCTGTTGAGGAATCTCACTGCAGCAGAGGGTCCAGATAGGGACTTTTTCTGGGGCTCCAACCTCCCCTACACTCCATCCTAGCACCACCCTGATGTTAGTCTACCAATTACACCCTTAGATCTTGATAGGAAGTCCTGTCATTTTCTTTTATATTTATATAGACTCATAAGCTTCTCAACAAAACAAAACAAAAAACCCTTGGAGCTGGGGAAGCATGCTTCCCCCAACTTCATCATCTCGCTGCACTTAAGCAGCTCAGAGTGGCTTCTCTCATTGTATGGGGGAATGGGGGAATAAGAGTAGAGGTGTGGAAGATGGAAATGGGTAGAGAAACTGGGAGCTGTGCATGCTGGGATGCTGCAGGACTGAAAATTAAACATTTTATACCCAGTGTTTGGGTTCATAGATTCATAGATGTAGGGTTGGAAGGGACCTATGTAAATCATCAAGTCGACCCTCTGCCCTGGGCAGGAGAGAATATTGGGCTCATTTGACCCCAGCTAGGTAATTGTCAAGCCTCCTCTTAAAGACCCCCAAGGTAGGAGGCAGCACCACTTCCCTTGGAAGTTGGTTCCAGATCCTAGCTGCCCTGACTGTGAAATAGTATCTTCTAATGTCCAGCCTGAACCTACTCTCAAACAACTTATGGCCGTTATTCCTTGTTACTCTGAGAGGTGCACGAGTGAACAAGGTCTCTCCTATTCCCTGCTGGTCCCCCCCGGTAAGTTTGTAGATCCCACCAAGTCCCCTCTCATCCTTCTCTTGTGAAGGCTGAACAGGTTCAGATCCTGTAGCCTCTCCCCATAGGGTCTGCCCTGCTGTCCCCAGATCATGGATGTGGCCCTCCTCCAGACCCTCTCGATGCTGGCCACATCTCTCCTAAAATGCGGTGCCCAGAACTAGGCACAGTACTCCAACTGTGGCCTGCCCAGTGTCACATAGAGAGGGAGGATCATCTCCTTGGCCTTGCTTGTGGATGCATGACAAGTTGTGGTTGGCCTTACTATGTCCTCACATTGGTGGCCCATGTTCATCTTGGAATCAATAATGACTCCAAGATCTCTTTCTGCCACTGTACTTTTGAGAAGGATGTTCCCCGGCCTATAGGTATGCTGTTGGTTCTTACTGACCAAGTGCAGTACCCTGCACTTGTCAGTATTGAGTCCCATCCTATTCTCATTCGCCCACCCCATAACCTGGTCTAGGTCTGATTGTAGCCTGTTGCATCCTTCCAGTGTGCCCACGTCCCCCCACATCTTAGTGTCATCAGCAAATCTGAACAGAGTGCTTTTCACTCTCTTCTGATTGAAGTCTAGAGATTTCTAATACCACATCCAAATCAGGCTGCTACCCTGATTCTAGTTTGCTAGATTCTTACTTTTCCCCTCTGAGTAGGTTTTGCATCTTGGGAATATTTTGATAAATTTATGGAGACAGATCAGACTACAGAGCCTAGCTAACGATTCAAAAGAATGCTTTCATTTGGAAATGTGAGGTACTTCAGACTAGTCACTTTAAAGTACACCTCTTTCTTGTTTCAAAGCAGTGTTAATAAGATCTCTCTTAAAGCAGGGTGGTAGTAGTAGTAATGGGCATGTTTTCAAGTCCCATCTCTAATTTATAGATGTGGTTCAGTGGCTCTTGTTGATGTTACTACACTCAGAGCTTTAAGTCAAAATGCATTTGTTAATTCAAGTCCTTAGCTTCTTATACACTGTTTGCTGCGTATAAGCAAGAGGCAAAGATTTCTTAGGGTGATATCTTTTGTTGAATATATAGCTGGGATAGAATTGGACATGCTGTCCTGGCTTCTGCATAATTTCTGGACCATCATGGCCACAATGTCACTCTTACACTGCCGTGTTTGATTAACAAAGATAATGAATATTATGAACTGGCTTATAGCCGCTCTAGGGGACTTTGCTCTATATTGCCCCAAAAATGGACTTAACCCAAATACTCTATGAAATATTCACAGATTTTGAAATAACAGCTATACAAATATAAAACATTAAATTAATTTTGAAGTCTTTTTTGTCCAGATTTTAATTTTAACATGAAAAGTACGATTAAGGCTTACTTCCTATTTTTTTCATTTCTTGTCTAGACTCTATGCTGTATGGTTTTTATATAATGTTCTCCTTTCAAAACAAACAATGACTTCTGTACCAGTCTGATACTTTGAACCTCCTCTGGTAGAGGTCAGAACTTCCTGGATTTCTTCTACAACTTATAGCTTAGGTGAAAGACTCTCAAAAACTGTGGTTCAGAATTGCACTCAAAATGTGAATGCTTTTCTGAATAGTGGGAATTCCTGGCTGTTTTACACAGTCCTTTCGCGCTCTGGTCTTATAGTTCATAAAGACTGGAAAAATAATTTAACCTTCTATACAGCATTAGAGTATAGTACAGAGACATCAGGTTATAGATCCTGCAGTGCTAAAGAGGGTCCTACTAGAGAAATATATTCTGCAGCAACTGAGCACAGTTACACACAAACTGATAACAACGCCATTGCAAATATTCCAGATTCATACTGGTATAGAGTTTGGCTCTTTGGTAAAGAGAGACATTCAGCCTCAACTCAGAATTTCCTCCCCATCTGGATGAGATTTTTTATTAGCTTTTTGTGCTACATAGCCTACAGCAGGGCCAAAGAAGGTCAGCAACAGAGGCAGATGCCTTCGCTGTAGCAGAACAAACCAAAAGGGCACCAGGATTCTGTAGCTGCCAACCTCACACACTGGTCACTCAAGGGGGAGAGAACAGAGAGGTTGGCAACTCTGTTGGGGAAACACAAAACAAAATGCCATCTGAGTCCTTCAGCTCCCATGCTTACCCCACAATTTGCATATCTGTGTAGTTACAGTTCCCAAGCAGAAGCTAATGCAGGGATAAGGTTGAAGGGAGCCATGTGCCACATAGCCTATAGTGGTAACATGTAGTGCCAAATGAGTAAGTTGCAGCTGCTGAAGAACTGTTGCCATTTACTAAGTGTAAAGCTTGTCTCTTTGGAAGCCTAAATCTGTATTTATCTGCATGTTGTTAATTGGTTCAAGAATAAAGCTGACTATAACACCACAATTTTTGTTTTCCTATTTTTAGGCATCACTTGGGCATTTTTATGTATACAATGGTAAAGGAACTAATATATTCAAAAATACTAATTCATTGCATGGTAGACAAAGAGCCAAATGGTAGGAAGAAAAAGTAGCATACGTATATGCATATTCTTAAACTCAAGATCTTTGAAAGCAGAACCCAAGAAACAATATCTACTTTAGCAAGTACTCATTGCTGGTGTACTACATTTTTTATCCATATAATATTTTACTATGTTGGCCCAAAGACAGTCAGTAACCAAAAGTCACAGGGCAAGGGTGGATATCAATACCTAGTACAGATGTTCTTCTGGTAATCTGCATCATCATTAGTCATCTGCTCTATAGTCTAAGACTTGCTTGCTCTGACAATTATCTTAATTGCTCCTATAGTTACCGCTGTCTTTTTTGTAAATAAGCTGAGGTCTCAATGACATTCTTTAGTCACCACAACTGATAGAAGGGATTGTACTTTCAGTACTGAAAAGTACAATTCCTCATCAGCAATATTACATCAACCCAGCATCATTTTTTGTCTTATATTTGCAAACAGATACTCTTTACCTATTTGGGAGGCTGCTTCCTGATATTTACTGGGGTGGGGAGGGGAGGAGAGGGGAGGAGAGCCCAGGGGGGAAATATTTGGCAGTCACTTCACAAAATGTCAGTAGGAAAACTAGAAATGTTAGTGGAATTACAAGGATTTGTAATATTGCTAGTTGTCTGAGTTATTTATTGTCGTTGTTTGAATTATTATTTATGTAGTACGTGCAAGTGCTTCACAAGTGCTGCCTCAGAATTAAGGCTGGAATTACTCAATGTTTAAGCACGTGCATTATTAGCTCATTTTTGTTTTATTTTTTGATTAATCATTATTCGTTTTCCTGGTTTGAGTTAGTCGTACTGGATAAGGAATCAAACCTCTCCCAACTCCTTTTCAGGGTATCATCCTGTCCACAGCTTATTTTTATCTCCCTTGTCAATGGAAACTTTGAATCCCATTGAAGCTTTGAATACAGTGATTCCTGACCTCACTGGTGTCCTTCATTAATGAACTTCAGGTGTAGAAAAAAAAAAAGTGGTTTGAAGGGAAAGCTACTCCAAGAGGAGAGATATCATATTTTTTCCTATTAGGCTTCACTTATCTATCCTGAGTATGTAACTGGGGATGGATTACATACAATTCATTTGTTATTGTTAATGATGACCCTTTTCCATTTGTTGGTTCAAGATCAGGCCCAATAAAAATACTGTTTTGCACTTCTGTAGTAGGGCTGTGCAAAACTTTGGTAGCTGATTTGATTTGAATTGGGCTGAATCTCCAAATCCAAATCAAACTGGGAGACCAATTAAAAGTTCTGAATTGATTTCAAGCATCTGAAAAGCTTCAGAAAAGATTTGACTCTTTCAGAGATTTAGTCATAGGCTAAACAGGCAGCTGACAGCTGCCTCCAGCTGGTAAGTCTGTTGGGGGGGGGGAGGGAGTACGGGGAAGGGAGAGATTGGGGCTGGGACAAGCTGCCCAGCTAGGGCAGGGGGGGCGTTACTTTGGGAGGGGCACGGGGGGTGCAGGATGCAGGCACGGCAGTGCTGGGAGTGGGGGCTCTGCCCTGCTGCTGCTTGCCCAGCTGGGGCAGGGAGGGAGGGATGCAGACACGGCTCGCTCCAGGAGGAAGGGTAAAAGCAGCAGTAGGGCATATTCCCCACTCCCAGCACTGCCGTGCCCTCATCCCATATCCCCTGTGCCAGCTGGCAAGTGGCAGCAGGGGATAAGCACTGCTCCCAGCGCTGATGCAGGTTCAGCAGGGCTGGGAGCAGGGTTATGTCCTGTTGCCACCTGGAATAAGATGTGCCGGCTGTGGCAGCAGTGACTGGAACCTCTGAGGGCCTGTGGCAGGCCCCAGCTCCCAGGCAGTGCACTGTACCCTGCCAAGCCATGCTGCACTCATAGAATGCCACAGCTGTTGCGTGGGTGCCAGGTGAGGGGAGCAATCCCTGCTGGCCCCTGCTGCCCCCCGCTGAATGGTTGGGCTCTGCCACGAGTGCCCAGAGGCCCTGATCACTGCTGCTGCAGCTGGTGAGTGTGAGGTTTGTTTTTTTTAAAGCTCCACAATCACCAGCTGCAGCAGCAGTGATTGGGGCCCCTGGGTGCTTGTGGCAGAACTGCCCCCTCCCCCCACCATGCAGTGCAGGGTAGTGTGGGACAGCTGGAATTGCCCCCCCCCCACACTTGGCACCCACACAGCAGCTATCCCATGGCGCAGGTTCAGTATGGCTTGGCAGGACACTGTGCATTGTCTGGGAGCTGAGGCAGCCTCATGTGTCAGCCAGAGCCTGGCACCACTCAGCCCCAGCAGCCCCAGCTCCCAGACACTGCACAGCACCCTGTGGAGCTGCGCTGCACCCACACCAGGGGGCAGCTGTTATGCGAGTGACGGTTAGGGGGGGCAATCCCTGCTGCCCCCCAATGCTGCCCTGGACTGTGCAGGAGGGCTCTTCCACAAGCACCTAGATGCCCCAATTACCATTCCTGCATCCAGTGAGTGCGGGGCTTTTTTTTTTAAGCACTGGGACTAGGCTGGGCCTGGGTGGGGGATGGGGCCAGGCAGGGCATCCATGGGGGCTTGTCCCATGGCTCCCCTTTACCCAGGGAGAGGCAGGCACAGCTGGAGGAGCCACAGGAGAACCTGCAGCTGCCTGACTGTGCCTGCCTATGCCTGGCTGATCTGAATCAGCGCTGAATCTTCCAAACCTGATTTGGCTGAATCAATTCAGGACAGTGATCCGAATCTCTGAATCAAATGGCTGTTCTCTGAATCGGCCAGATCCAAATCAAATACTTCCCTATTCGCATGGACCTATTCTGTAGCACCTTTCTTCTAAGAAAGTCAAAATGCTATACAGGCAGGAGTCAACTGGGCCTCACAACACAGGGATGATGAGTTAAAGTTATTTTGATTTTAGAGTCTTCAGTGAAAGTACAAATCTGCTAAAAGTCTTGTTTTTCTAATAAACCATTTCTGGCCTATGCTTCTGAAGGACTGCCCTGCTCCTCCCTAAGTTTAGAAGCATTTTAAGGCTGTGCCCTGGATATCTAGTTCTCACACACTGCTCTCTGTGGACATGTTGTACTCTGTGCTCCTTTAAGCAGGTAATGTAGCTTTGTGACTGAAATGGAAGAAGTTCTTTAAATTTGAGCTCCAGCACATTTAAACTGCTTGCCTCAGCTACTCTGGTGACAAAATTATGGAAATTTATTTCAGAACTGTTGTACATTTTCCCCCACTTCAACAGTTCTCCTCCTTGTAATCTTCAAATTAGACATTTACAAGGTACTCTGTGCCCAGTCTCTGTTTCTTTGTACATTGCAATACATATTTATGGCCCATGGATTGCAGGGTGCAGGGTAAGATCATGCTTTTATCATCTTTATTCTCCCTAAAACAAGATAGAATTTATGTGCACTGACTTAAAACAAAGCTGAATTAATTTACATTTACAGCTATAATGTATTTTCATAATAACTTTTTTTTATATTTATTCAGTATAACTAATTGTGTAATGTAAAACAATCCTTGGCAGAAAGAGCTACTTATTTCTAAAGCAAAGGTGCTAATGCATGGCACGTACATAATCCATTTTTTTTTTTTTTGCTTACAGGTAACTGATTATTTGCTTATTTAACAAAGCTAGTGTAACTAAGATGGAATATGTTGCACCCTGGGGGCTTTAAAACTGTACCACAAAGAAATATCAAAGAAATTTAAATGTGTTCTCATTAAATACAGTGGCCCAGATTCTAATACTAAGCTGAATCATCCTGATCCAGTTCCATTAGAGTAACCTTGCTGCGACTTTGACTTTTCTGCCAGGGAAAATATTTCCAAGAGCAAGTTATTCTACAGGTGGTGTTTGAGGAAGTGTTCGTTGTTCCTATTTGACCACTATAAAAGCTGAAGCTGTGAAGAACTTCCAATGTTTAGCTTCTTTTCCAACTAGACATGCAGAGGACTGAAAATTTATTGAAGTGCACAAGGATATAAGCCAGTAAATATTCACCTACATTTTCAGAACAATGACATTTGAAGGACAGAAATTTAGAATCTCTCAACGCTTCTGTCCAGCTCATTGCTCTTATTCTGGTTATCTATCTTGAGCTCAACATGCTGCTGCATTTTTCAGCTAACACTGGTTTCCAAAGCAGCACAGCTGCACTAGTAATGTTCCAGGTAGTGTGAAGATGGCAAGTCCAAAAATGGAAGTGAGAGTGAAAAGAAAAATGGCATATTGCTGGCCTTGGTGCTTTGACACAATAACATACCAACACTTATGAATCATAGTCATTATGCTGTGACCCAGAAAAATTGCTGGCGTAGTTGATCTAGCATTTGAGTCAATCCCTCTATAGATTAAGATTTGAATTAGCAATATTTCTCATTTTCTTGATACATAGATGTAGGTACACGCTACTTAAAATATGTATATATATGTATGGCTACTAATCACTGTCAGTGTACATGAATAGAGTCCTATGACTGATTGTTCTATGTGTCCTGTGTGGAGAACATTTTCCAGGCATTTATTTTTACATACATTTATTTTTACACATCTGCATGCATGCATACACACACACACACACATGTGCATGTGTGCATGTGCAAAGGACATTATCCATTCTCATTGCTTTGCATCATGCTGGTATTGAAAATTATCAGTCAGCTTGGTTTAACTAAGTGACCAGTTAAGACAGGTGCATAACTGTTTGCATATTAGCAAGGCACACAGCAGCCAAGGTTTTTCAGTGACTGCAGCCCTTAATATTTGCATCTCTATTTATCTCTGTGTGTTGTATCAGCAGCATAAGGATGTGGCCAGGTGCCCGGGGTGGCTGCTGCACACAGGGCCAATGGCAACTTCCAGTCGCTGCAGCTGCCGCAATCATAATTACATAGCTGAGGCAAAAGCTGGGTTTTTTCCCCTCTATTCCCATTGGCACCAGAGGCAATTGTCCCTGTCACTGCACCCTAGTTACATCACTGTGTTGCAGAGTAGAGCTAGGGTTAGCTATTTTAGCCTTTTTTTGTATTCATAAATTGTCTGAAAATGGATGGTTTTCATATTTAAAAATATTGTCACTTTTTCACATTATTTTGCTAAATATTTTCCATGAATAATTGTTGCTCTGTGGCTTGATAGCCTGGAGCTCTTTTCATGAATGGAAACAAGGATTATCAGGCACAGGAGGTAGGAGGATGAGTTGTTAGCACAATTACATTTTAACCTATATGGTCATGTGTACCATCTCTCTGTTTCTGGAAAAACAAAATAATATGAGAACAAAAAAAGGAAGACAAATAATAAAAAGGCTGTCAGTAGTTAAGATTTCATGTGAACATTAAGAAATACATTTTACAGTGAAGTGAATTTGCTGATTGACTGAATAAGGATTGTAGCTTTGGGGCCAACGTGGGACTTGATTTAATGCTTTGAAGTCAAGCTTAGCAAGAAAGCTGGTACCTACGAAAGCTCGTGCCTCTCTGAACCAGGTACTGTCCTGCCTTCTGAATGACCAGAAA
This sequence comes from Crocodylus porosus, assembly GCF_001723895.1. Lineage (NCBI taxonomy): Eukaryota > Metazoa > Chordata > Crocodylia > Crocodylidae > Crocodylus > Crocodylus porosus. The sequence continues at coordinate 65,734,328 of NW_017728950.1, forward strand.
CTACCATGACTAACTACCTTCCTAAAGTCAATGGAAAGATCCCATTAACTTGGTGGATCTCACATGAGTCTCATTATGATTTTCCCTCCTTAATTAACTAGGATCTATCACAGGAGGTTTGTTTAAGGGTGGAACACACAAATTACAGTATGCAGCAGCTGTTGCCCAAACTTTTTGAAGTACTTGTTGGGAGACACAGGATTTGAAGTGTGCGTTTAGAAATATAGAATTTATATTCCCTTTTGTCCAGCAAGCCAGCCAGTCAGTTTAGCAATTTAAATGGGATTTGAGTGGCGCATAAATCTTTTGCTGTATTTCTAAATTAACGTTATATTCACTCCAGATGACAATTTGTCACAGGGCAAGAGGAAAATACTGATTTAAAAAATATATCTATATCAATGTTCTGTTGGTAATGGTAGTGGTGGTAGTAGTGATTACATAGTGTTCCACATTCTCAGTTTTTATTTAAAAAAAAATCTGGGAATTTTTCAGGCTTTATCTTCAAAATATAAAAACCAGAATGAAATCAGGATAAAGGAAACAAAAGGAAAAAATGTCAGTTTAAATTGGGGGAAAATTGGTGGTGAGGGAAGGAGGGAGTAAGGCTGGGACTAAGGAAGGGGCGGAGGGAGGGGTGTGGCACATCCCATCAGCTGCTCCCAGGGCTGCAGCAGACAGCAAAGCGGGGGAGCTGTCAGTGGGTGTGGGGCACAGGGTGGGAGGGTGCAGCTCTTGCTGCTATGCACCCCCTAGGAGGGCTCCAGACTGGGGGGCCTGTGCTGGGCTCTTCCTGAGGGGTGGATGCCCCCGTATCAGTGGCAGAAAGCACATGGCGCCATGCTCTGCCTTTTTCCCTGACTGCGTTCGCACCCCTCCCTCCTTCTGCAGCAGCCAGGCTGCCCTGGCTTTGAGGGGTGGGGATGGTATGCAGCCAGATGTGGAGTGGGGAGGACCCAACCCTGGTACTGGCACCTCCCATCCCACCTGGAGTCAGAGCCAGGAGCCACATGCCCCCAGGTAGCAGCTCCAGCCCCACGGGCCCATGTGGAGCAGATGGGTGCAGCACGTACCACAGGGAGTAGGGCCAGGCTCTCCCTCCTGCCCCGCCTGGCAGGGCTCCCAGCTCCCAGCACCTGGGGCAAGACTAATGCTTGAGCCACCAGAGCACAGCTTAGATCCACCAGCCCTGGGAGCAATTCCCATGATCCGTCCCACCCCACTCGGGGTCAGAGCCAGAAGCCCTTCATTCCCGGGCAGTGGCTTCAGCCCCGCTCCGCAAGCAGCTGCCACCACCGCCCCCCTCCATCCAGCCAGAAACCTGTGCCTCAGGTAATCAGCACAGTGGTGGCACTTTTAGCTTACCAGCACCACCCATTTTACAGTTCAAATCCTTGTTAATTGGCACAAACGGGGAATGGGCCATTCCCCACTCGTGCCAGTTAATAGGGCTTTGAACTAAAAAATGGGTGTAAATCAGTAAAAACTGAATGACTTAAAAAAATAAGGGAATTTATCAGTTCAAATCAGTAGAAACTGAAAATGCAGAACACTATGATCACTTTAAAAAACAAGGAAGTATGTACACAGTCTGTGACATCAAGGTACGCCAGCAGGAACACAACTGAGCTTTTCAGAAATTTCATCATTCTAGATATAGATCTGCCTTCCAAGATCGTGTGTATCCTTGAACTTGATGTAGCTATAGGGAAAAAATCTTGGTTTTGCCTGTAAGCCACAACCTTGTGGCAAAATTCCATGGCAAGCTAATTTCTGTCCATAGGTCATAACCTTTTTATGGCAATCCTTTTTGTGGTACAGTATTTGCTTAGCTGTTCCCAAAAAGCTGGCTCCCAAATTCAGGGGTAAAACATAAATTGTGGGAAAACAAAACCTTGACATTTTTAGATCCTTGATTTTGAAGTTTTTCTATCATGAGAATAAATGTTTCCTCCTGTTTTTTACTCTAAATAGTTGTATGAGGCTCTTCTTATTACAGGCATAATAAATCAGTTCATATTAAAAAATCATGATTTGAATTTTATCTGGGGTTCAAAATAAGAAAAATTTACTTATTTTCATGTTTATAAGATATATGTATTCAAACACCACCAGTTAGGTTTATTAAATCACTACCAGATAATGGACTAGATCATTGGTGATCATCAAACTACAGCCTGCAGGCAGGATCTAGCCTCCAGAGTGACTGGATCTGGCCCACAGCATAAAGGATCAGCAGCAAGTAACTTAACCTTGTACACCCCCTTCTTTTTCCTGCTCCATGTTATTGATCCTCTCTACATCCAGAGATAAGCTTTACTCTTTCCCTCCCCTCCTTCTGATATAGGCAGCCACCACACTCCCCTATTTCTCCTTTCTTTCCTCCCCTACTGGAAGGGAGTGGTAGCCCATGGTGCAACCAGGTTGCAAGCTCCCGGCCAACCACTCTGAAAAACCAAGCTCCTCTGAGCCATATCAGTGGAGGCAGGCTGATCTAGACATTCTGAGGACTTGCTATAGTATGTTTAATTGAATAGACTATTGATAAGCATGGTTCTATGTTAAGATTTCACAGTGGTTTCCAAAGGTTAAAACCTGGGATTTATTTTCAAGCTACTTTCACATTATGTTGTTAACATACAACAGGTGTCTTGACAAAGGTGCTGCCAATGCTGGCTTTTTATTGCTGTGTGTTGGAACACTAGGACTAGGTACAGACATTCAAAAAGCCCAAGGCAGATTTGATCTAAGTTGCACCGTTTTCTGTAAGCAGCATAGTTTAAATAGGTAGTGAACAGAACACACATTCACCCTTTGGTGGGGCGGGCAAACCTTTGACTGGGTTCCTTCATTTTTAAATCAGTCTGTGGTGCCAAACTTCTGTTCTGTTATGGATATAGACTGGTTTCCAATCACTTATACCAGTAAAAGTATAATGCCTGTACGTGGCCTATGTGTAAGAGAAACTGCTTTTCTTTTTATGATGCTGTCTGATTTCATCTACTTAATCTACTCTACTAAAAGTCATTAAAAGAGATGGTAAACGTGAAGTGCTCAGAAATCAGGAAATAACGAAGTTGAAGATGCCTGTACAAACCTGAATATATGTATTCTGGTGCAGTTTATAATAACATGACCCCATTTATTGCTGCAGGATCACTGCCTCAGAATGTGAGCATGAACTCAAGAAACATTGAGATCCTTATCCAAAACACATTCAAGTATTCCTTTGTAATCATTCTTTTGACTTCAGTGAAAGAATTCAACTGATGCAGAGATCTTTCATAATCCTCTGCAAAAATATCTTTCCATTGTGTTCAGTAGGCTTGGAGGAGACCTTGAATGAAAATAGTTTTGTAGTCAAATAAACTGAGGTCTAGTGCCTTTGCCTAGTACTCAAATGTGTAGCGTGTGAGGTAGGGATCTGCTGAAAGGGGAAGAAAGGGCATAACTTTTTAAATCTAAACTGGGACCCCAGAGACCTGGTTTTTGTCCTTGCCCATTTCGAGAACATCTACTGTCACTTTTGCTAAGTCATTTAACCATTTTGAAGGCTTCTTTACTGTGGAGCAGGCCAAGGTGTGAATTTATAGCACATTAGCTATTCCACTGCAATTTTTGTAATTTCCTGTACATTAAGTGTTGTGAACCATAGCTTACCTCAGTTTTAAAGCATAGTATGCTTCCTCGCTGTTACTATACACTAAATGTGTATATAAAAGGAGCTAATGCAACATAGCTACTGCACAGTAAATTCATATCTTTTCATATCATACAGTAATTTCTCCATGTAGACAAGCCCTAGATCTCTCTTCTGTTTCCATCAGGAGTGAAAATAATACTTCCTGACATCACAAGGGCATGGAGTATATAACTTCATTAATATTTTGGTGGCATTGAGTTACTGTGATAATACAAAAACTTATAAAGAGAGGGGGAAAAACCTGGTTATTACAAGTATGTTTTCCATTAGTGTACCCATGCTCACATGTGCCATGCCAACAGAATCCTGGGAGAATCTCATTTTAATTGCTTAATATAAGGCAATGAATAGGTAGGCATACATTTTATTAATCATTTAAGTCAACCAAATCAAATCCGGTTTTTCACTAGAGTGATAGAAGACAAATCAACAATCTGGGAACTACATCCCCATCAAATGTAAAGAGAGAATATAGCTATCTAAACATATTGCAAAACACCTGTTTTGTTTTGTTTTCACCTCTTGTAATGCATGAAAATGACTCAAACATTTTTGATGAACATTTTGGAAACAATTTGCTCCTGGTCTAGAAGCAATGATATTAACTTTGGAACAAAATGATTAAACTTTGAAACGACAGTAAGTTAAGACAGTAAGCCTTAAAATCCTCCAAAGGATGCAGATTCCACAACTTCTCAGGGTAACTTGTTCCACTGCTTTACTACCCTTCTCATGAGAAAGTTTGTCCTTATAGCTAACTTAAACTTGGCTTATATTGACTTATATTCCACTTATATTCTGCTTATTGTCTGCTGTAACCCCCAAGTCCTTTTCTGCAGAGCTGCTGCTGAGCACATCGGTTGCCAGCCTGTACCAATCCATAGGATTGTTCTGCCCTAAGTCCAGGATTTTGCACTTCTTCTTATTGAAGGTCATGAGATTTCTTTTGGCCCACTCCTCCAACTTGTCTAGGTCTCTTTGAGTCCCAGCCCTACCCTCCAGTGTGTCTGCTACTCCCCCTGGCTTGGTGTCATCTGCAAACTCACTGAGGCTGCACTCCATCCCATCTTCCAGGTCACTGATGAAGATATTGAACAAAACTGTTCCCAGGACCAGCCCCTGGGGGACTCCACTTGATACTGGCTGCCAGCTGCATATTGAGCCATTAGTTACACTTCTGTGAGTCTGGTGACACAGCCAGTTTTCTATCTACCTTACTGTCCATTCATCCAACCTGGAGCCAGTTATCTGATAATAGAAGGCAATCAGGTTGGTCAGGCATGACTTGCTCTTGGTGAATTCACACTGACTGTTCCTAATCACCCTCTTCTCCTCCAAGTGCTTAGAAATTGATTCCCTGAGTACCCACTTCATGATGTTGCCAGGGACTGTGGTGAGGCTTACCAGTCCATAGTTCCCTGGATCCTTCTTCTTCCCTTTCTTAAAGATGGGCACTACATTTGCTTTTTTCCAAATCATCTGGATCCTCTCCCAGGCACCAGGAGTTTTCAAAGATACTGGCCAGTGGCTCTGCAATCACATCAGCCAACTCCCTCAGCACCTTCTGGTGCACCATGTCCAGCCCCATAGACTTGTACATGTCCAGCTTTTCTAAGTAGTCCCTAACCTGTTCTTTCACCACTGTTGACTGCTCACCTCTTCCCCAAACTGTGCTGCCCAGTGCAGTAGTCTGGTAGCTGACCTTACCTGTGAAGATTGAGGTGAAAAAGGCATTGAGCACTTCAGCTTTTTGTGCATCATCTGTCACTAGGTTGCCTCCCCCATTCAGTAAGGGACCCACACTTTCCCTCATCTTTCTCTTGTTGCTGACATACTTAAACAAACCCTTCTTGTATTCTTCATGTCCCTTGCTAGCTGCAACTCCGGTTGCAATTTGGCCTTCCTGGTTTCATCCCTGCATGTCTGAGCAATACTCTTATACTCTTCCCTAGTCATTTGTCCAAGTTTCCTCTTCTTGTAAGCTTTGTTTTTGTGTGTTAGCTCACTGAAGAGTTCCCTACCAAGCCAAGCTGGTCTTTTGCTATATTTACTACTCTTCCTGTGCATCAGGATGGTTTGTTCCTGTAGCCTCAGTAACCTTCTTTTGGGACTTGCCAGAGCATAGGCACGTTGCTTATAGGGACTTAGTCCTTTTCTACCCAAGAGAAGTTGTGTTACTGTGCTTCTATTTCTGTCCATTGAAAGAAATACCACCCATGTATTTTAAGGTTCCTCTCCTTTGGAAAGATTCCTTTCATCAATTTAAGTACATAACAGGGGGCGTTTCAATTACAATTCCTATCTGAGAACATTTGCCAGGCTTAGACACTAATACAGACTGGCAGAACTTCCCATGGATTTTATTATCTATCATTTAGTGAAAAAAATGTACAAACAATAACATTCAGTTGTACATACCAAAATCTGCTTGACAGGAAGGTAATTCCTTAACAAAGGCTGAAGGGAAATTTTAAAATTCAATTCTTTCTGTGAATGCTATTTTTCCCCTTTTTACCTGTTAACTTCATCTGCTTCCAAAAAAAATATATATATATGAGAGACAGAGAGAGATAAGCCAGGAAGATGACAAAAATGCCAGAGCTCCCTACAGTACGTGATTGTTTAACCTTAAGACACCTCAGCTGTGAAAGCTGTGGATGCAACTTTGAGAAAACATTTTGAATGTGACAGCAAAATTACTTTGTGATGTTTATACATTTTTCATAATGTTGTTCCCAGTAGAACTGATTCCTATATTTCTTACAGCGACAGTATGAAGGAGCAGGCTTTTAAAAGGATGAAGTTTTGCTGATGCTGCTTTTGCCGTGTCTTGTTAGCTAAGAGAATACACTACAGTTAAATGCAACAAAGTAATAATGTCGAGGCATTAGGGGGCATCAGGAAGCAGAGGTGCTTCTTCTTGTGCAGGGCTGGGTTGTGTCTGATGGGGGGAAGGGTATGTTTGTCAGTTAAGGCAGATAGAAATGGAGTAAGACAGCCAGAGCAGAGGACTTAGACAATGTGCCACAGAGCTCAATAAATCTATACAGTTTCTTTATACCCTGCAAGGTCATAGATGATGCTGACACTGGTCTCCTAGCAACCCACTCTACTAACCTACTTTTGTCCCAGTCACTGGAGAATGGGTTTAATGCTCTGAGCTGTGTTTCAACATGTGGAGGAAGACTCAAATTGATGCTGGGTAACTGCTGATGTGCAAAATGCTAAAAATGCATTTTCCTAGTCTGACTCTCCCTTACATTTTTGCACATAGAAAGCTTCTTTAATGAAGAATAACGTTATAATAATTTCAAGCCTGGAACCCAAAGTCTCCCTCAACTTTCACAGACACGCTCTTTTTTAATGATCTAAAAATATAGATCATTCAATGCATATGATTATATGTTTGTTTATTTATTTATTTAGATTTAAGCCTTCTGCCAAGTACTAACCAAAGAGCATTCATCCAAAACTCAATAGCTTTGATACATATGGGAAAAACATCACATGGGAGGTAGAAAGCAAAACCTGACCAAAACAGAGCACACACAATGTGATTATTAGTTTTGTGGCCAATTAATTTAAAGCCACCCTAGTAATAATAACAAAGCTACTATCTCAAAATGCATAGGAGTTCCTGTGGCATTTAAAATAACAAAGCAGTGTCCTTAGACAAAACCAACAACAAAACACTATTGTTTGTTATTTCATAGTCATAGTAAATTAACTTTCCTGCAGCAATTGCAGCTGCTGAGTTAAACTACACATGGTGAATGCAACATGGTCGCAAAGCTTTCAAAGTACAGATGCGTTTGTCTTTTCTCCTTCGTAATTTATACACACTGATATTTAAAAAAATGTGTTCAGAGTACATAATATAGAACATGTCATTAGTTCAATTAATTTGGCCATTTTTCTGCTTAGGGATGTTAACAATTTCCTGTAATTTAATCAGAATTCAGATTTACCCAGCCATTTATTTTTTCAAATTTTGCTTTTCTTTGCAAATGTTCAGTAACTGATATGAAAAATTACTGCTTCATTAACTTCAGCTAGTCACAAAAATCACCTGATACTGTGTTCCCTTCTTTGATTAGATGCAATAAAACTACCATCATATGGAGGAATATTAGAAAAAGCTGAAGTAATTTAAAATTTACTGATCAAATGCTTGAGGACATAATATTCAATGATATTTTGCATCCCAACATTTCTGCTGCTTTTCCCTATATCTGCTTCACAAGCTGTATTTCACCTCTTTCAGAATAATTTTTAAAAGTGTGTATAACTTTTTTCCAATTCAAACTTGTTTCCATACCAGATTTTCCCATTTCCTTTTTCTGTGATTATCAAACATGTTGTTTTCTGATGTATAAAATATGACTTAGCCCATGGGAGTATAAGCCTTAAGTCTGTGGGAATAAAAAAAGATCTATTGTAGGGGCACACCTACATGGGATGCTTCATTCACAGTAGACTAATTCTACTGAACATTAGTGCACATAGCAAAAAGCATGCTAATATGCTATTGTGCAGTAATATTAGTCTTCTGTACATTAAGCATTGCACAAAAAGCATGTGATTGTGTCAATGTGCAGTACAGCAGCCTGCTGTGTACTTATTTAGTACTTGATTATAAAGGTACTAAATTTAATGTGCAGTAGGCACTGCACATTAATGAACACGTATGTAGACGTGCCGTAGGAGCATGAAACTTAGTGGTATTCTGCTACTAGGCGAATGTGTGCGCTCTGTTCTCAAGTCCCTCTCATAAATTAAAAAAGAAAAGAAAACAAAGGTTGTTCCTTCCAGTAGGTAATATTTGCATGTATTTCAGAGGAGTCCTCTGAAATACCCAGCCCTGAACCATTTGTTGGTAGACATCAATTTGCAGAGACAGATTGAGGAGTACATAATTTAGGAATTACCAAAATATGTATTATACTGTCCTAATATTGCCTTTCTTGCCACTGGCCATTGATCTTTGACCATCTTACAAAAAATACAACATCCAAATCTCCTTCAGGCATTCCTTACACTAGAGCCATGTGAATGTATTTTGTGAAAAGCATAACCTTAGCTGGTTCCCTTCTTTACTGTATTAAAGCAGTGCTCTGCTCTTTAGCTGAATCAAAGTACAACTCAGGAAAAGCTGGAAGGAATAAAAAATCCTTGTTCTCTCCATATTCTAAGCCCACTGGGTGTGTCTACACATGCACTTGATGCAGAGGAAGTTTACTTGTGAGTAAACTACTTGAGAGTAAATGTTCCCAGGCAGGCATCTACACATTCAGGGAATCTGGAACAGATTTGCTGTTAATGATAGCAAAATACTCCCACTTCCTGGGGCCCTGCAATGGGGCCCTGTTGCCAGCAGGGGGAGCTGGAGACTCCAGCCACAGCTCCCTGTTGAGGCAGCCCATCTTGAAATACCAGCCCTGCTCCCCATCCAAGCACTACCCTGGCCAGGAGCGGCATAAACAGTGCGGGGGCATCGTTTGTCAGCTTGATGCAGGGGTATCATCTAGCAGCTCCAGGTGTCTTATCACCACCTGCTTCCCTGCATTGTGCATGTTCCTGTGGCAGTGATGCCCCGCATCCCAGGCTCCTGCTAGCCACCACCCTGGCCCTGCTGGGCCACCACAGTGACCGCTGGCCTGCCAGCTTCCACTGTGTCAGCCATCTCCTTGGCAAGGGCAAGGCTGATGCTGGGAACACCCACACGGTGCTCCACATGCACAACCCCTTGGCGGTGGTGGCAGGCTTCCATGCCCTGGGATTCCCCCAGTGCATTAGGGCCCTGGATGAGATTCACATCCCCGTCACCTGCCCGCCCCATGGTGACCACCCCTACTACACCTGGGGGGGCTTTCATGCCATTGTGCTCCAGGCTGTCCTTGACCACCATGGCACCTTCACCAATGTGAGCGCTGGCTGGGAGGGCAGTACCCATGATGCCTGCATGTTTCAGAACTCCACCCTGCCAGCCCTGGTGCAGAGTAGGCACTTCACGCCAGGGGTGCCGGACCTCCAGATGAGTGCAGTGGTGGTCCCTCCCCTCATCAGGGGTCATGTGGCCCTACACCAGCCACCTGGACCCCTGTCAGGCCCACTATAACCAGTGCATGGGCCAGACCCATGCCCTGGTGCATTGCACCTTCAGCCATCTCAAGGGACACTGGCACATCCTCACCAGCCATTTCAAAGTTGCTGAGGCTAACATCCCCCAGGTCATTGTTGTAGCCTGCATGCTGCATAACATCTTCAAGGCCCAGGGGAACTGTTTTGTGAGACCTGGGTGCAGGAGGCATGGCAGATGAAGTGAGCCTAGTAGCGGGAGCACCAGCTGCAGTGGCAACAACAGTGGTGCCCCCCTCCTCACTGAGGCCCCAAGTGAGCTGCATACCTGCCAGTGTGGCCAGGGCACTGGTTACAAGAGATGCAGGCCAACCACCTCCTCCTGCACTCCCCACTGTAGCCCACCTGGACAGCTGCCCGTGGGGCCCCCATGTCCCTGCCCACTCCCACCGCCATGCTCACTGCAGACACATCTCAGAACAATACTTTACTCCCCTCACAACAAACAGACTCCCTTCCCCCTCTCTATCCAGTGACAGAGCCCCACCCCATCCACCACCAACAAAAAAACCCTCTTCTCCATGCAAACTATTTACAATGTGGTAGTTTGTGTGGGTGACCTCCAGGGCTGGGCAGCCATAAGATTATGGCACTCAGTGGGCAGAGCCCAGGGACAGGTTGCCAGCACCCTGGCCTCTGTCCATTCTCCCACAGGCATGTATGACATGGTGAGCCTGACAGATGAGTGGCACACCTAGGGGTGATGATGGCTTCTGGTCCCCCTGTGCGTGTTGCTGCCCCTTTGGCAACCAGTGTCCAGGACCAGCAGGGCTGGTGTGTGGTCTGGGCCCACTGCAGGCAGCTCTTGCTCTGTACCCACATGGAGCTGGGATCAGTGGCAGGGCTGGGCCCAGGTTCAGAGGCTGAGTGGCAGGGGACCTGGAGCAGGGGCCAAGACAAGGGCTCCTGGCCAGAGGAGGCAGTGCTGGACCTCTGCCCAGGCCACAGGGGGGCCTGATGCTGGGTGGTGGGTGGTTTCAGGGGCCAGGCAGGGCTCGGTCAAAGGCAGAACAAGGGGCTGCATAAAGGTGACCGAGGCCAGGATGGTGTCCAGCACCCAACAGTCCTCCTCTGTCACCTCTGCTGCCCTAGCTACTTGTACATCCTACTCCCACAGAGCCTCCACATGTTCTTGCACCATGGCCAGGAGCTGTGCTTTACATTCACAGTCCACACAGGCCCATGCATACTCATGAGCAATGTCATCTTCCTGCCATGCCCTTGCATCTGTCAGGTGGTCCTCTGCAGCCACCACCAGCCAGTCCAGGAGGAGGGTCCTGTCCTGGGTCCTCCTCCTGTGGAGCTTGTGCACCCACAGGGCACTGGGGATGGGCAGCGGTGACCCTCAAGCTGCATCCTACCTACCAGTGGCAGCTTCTCCCCCATGTGCAGCTGCAGATCCTGCAAAGTCATGAGAAAGAAGCTGTTACTGAGTGTCTGCAATATTTCTGAAATAAGATGCTCTGTACTCATGAACTGCTCAGATCAGAGGTTGGACATGTGCAGGTGCCAATGGACTTTGGCTAGTTGGTCAGGCAGACCCAGGCCCAGGTGGCCACTGGCTGAGCCCCACATCCTCGCTCACTCTTTAGGGCAGGTGGGCCACTGGGTTCTGGCCACAGGCAGCGTGCCTCCACTACCCCATTCACAGGGTAAGACAGGCTAGGTTCCTGGCAGCACCTGCTGCTGCAGATCCAAATCCCACTTCCCCCCCTCCCTCCTGCAGGCCAGCCTGTCTCCTGTACTACCACCAAGCCCATGACACTCGGGCTCAGGGGGATCCAGATGACTGGACTGCAGCATTGTCCATACCTCTGCCAACCTACCTCGCTGGGGAGGTGCCCCAGGGCCACCCCCCCCCCCACAGCTCAACTGCTTTGCACCCCAAGTGTGGCCCTACTGCATGTGTCCCAGAAGCTGTGCAAGGAGCTGTTTGTGTGGACTAAGGATGCCCAACCCACTATGTCCTGCTGCTGCTGCTGCTGGATATAGTGCCCTGGATGCACCTCCACGCCTGTCATGGAATCCTGAGCTTTGATGGTGGGGGCGGGGGGCAAGCCCATGCTACCCCACAACCTCTGCCACTGCCTGGAGGGCTATCTATAGCTATGCTACATGTCTCTTCCCCCAGCCAAGGAGAACTCACTGCTGGCATCAATGCATTCCTCAGTGTGTGAGAGGCCCATGTCCACCTAGCTGTGGGGGCACAAGCTGCTCAGCAAGTTTTGCACTCCTGCCTCCTTGCATGAGGCAGAGGGACAACCCAGGTGCCAGGGAAGTGTAATTACTAGGTCTAAGTTAGGTCTAAATGTATTGTGTTCCAGTAGCACCAGAAGGGTATTACAGATGTTGGGGATTGCTAGAATGCAGCATTAAACAGTCATATCCTTTTCTCACCATCTCCCCAGAGAGAAAGTACAGGGCTGAAGGTGACGTTGAAGACATCACTGGCTCTTTGCCACCATGTTGCCCTAACAATGCAAGAGAGTCTTAACCCAGGGGAGAACCTAAGCCAGTGTTTTGACTAATATTTTCTTTGGATTCTCTTTTACCAAAATTGTTGTTATTATTTGGGATACAATATTCCAACTTAAGATACCTACAGTTTGGCATCATGGAAAAGTCTTTTTTTGGTTGTATACACTATTTTCTCTGACATGCTGGGGTTTCGATAATCTCACTACCACATTGAAGCTGGTAGGCATGTGGCCACTTGCCCTCAGGATAAATTATTTCATGGTTAAATGTGAGTTGGAAATGTATAGAAAACTGTCATAAAAAGGGTTCATCTACACATGCAATTATGGTACCTAAATAAACTGCAAAGCTTATTGCTCCACAGTTAATTTCTCCTAAGCACACTGTTTCAATCTATTCCTGGGAGCAATTAACTCCAGAGCAATAAGATCCACAGTTTATTCAGGCACAGGGGAAGGGGAAGATGAGGGCGGAGGAAACATCAGACTGCCAGACCAAACAGCACCCACAACTACAGCCTAGCCCAGCCCAATTAGCAAAGCAAATAAACAGGTAAGAGATAGGGGCCAGGGTAACGCCGGGACTAAGGGTTCAGTACACACACCCACAGGAGGCCTCAAATGCCTCTACATGAACGCTCGTAGTATGGGCAAAAAGCAGGAGGAACTCACCCTCCTGCTGGCTGACACCAGCCCGGACATAGTGGAGATTATGGAAACGTGGGGGGATGCAACGCATGATTGGGCGGTGAATGTCAAGGGCTATAGGCTGTACAGGAGGGACAGGATAGGAAAGAGAGGTGGGGGCATGGTGCTCTATATTAAGGAGGAATACACATCCTC
>NW_017728950.1:65747499-65858722 GCF_001723895.1 Crocodylus porosus
ACCGCCAGGAGTGACCAGGAATAACGGTCACAAGTTGGCAGAGGGTAGGTTTAGGTTAGATATCAGGAGGCGCTACTTCACGGTCAGGGCAGCTAGGGTCTGGAACCAGCTTCCAAGAGAAGTGGTGCTGGCCCCTACTGTGGGGGTGTTTTAGAGGAGGTTAGATGCACATCTCGATTCTTTCCTGCCGTGGCAGGGGGTCAGACTAGATGATCTGCTCAGGTCCCTTCTGACACTAGAAACTATGAAACTATGAAACAATGAAACACCATATGGGGCCGGGGTGAAGCAGCCCCCACTGGCAGGGTGCCCCAAGGGTCAGCCTGCCAACCCAGGGATGCTCCTCACAGCTCAGTGTGCTATGGAGGGGCTGGTCTGGGCACAAGGAAACTTCTGTGCAGGGCTATCCAGCAGGCAGCCTCTGCACTAAAGTACCCTCATGCCTCAGCCAGCCAGGGCAGTATGTATACATTCACTGTTGTGCAGTTTTTTGCTTTGCAGCGGGATTGTACTTATATTTACTGCTGCAGATTAAATTAGTTTACTCCAGCCTAATAGGGCAAACATGTACCCACTAGGATGTTTACTGCACAGCAAATTAGTTGCCTGCACAGTAAACATTTCCTGGGATTTGATAATAAAATTGTAGGGGAGGTTCATTTGTTCTGTGTCTGTATGAGAGAAGTAGTGGGCATGCCACAGAAGCACACAAAGAAAACAGCAGGCAAGCCTCAGAGACAAGCAAACCCTTGTATCCTGACCCTGAGACCATGAGAAACAAACAAAGCTGTGGTAGAGAGTTTTTGAGCAGAGTTCTGTCTGGAAAAAGACTTGAAACTGAATAAGCAAATGATATCTTGATGCTTGATACATACAGGATTGAATGAAAGAAACACCCAACTTCTTAAAGAATTTCTCTTACTTAAAAAAAAACAAAAAAAACAGGGCATGTCTACACATGCAATTAATGCACCAGAATTTTCTGCACAGAAAATTCAGGCTCATTAATATGCTCATGAGTGCACATCTACACATGCACCCCCAGCAGAAGCAATTTGTGCCTGACAGAAACAGCCCAGTCCAGGGCTGCTCCTGCCCTGCTCTACCCCCATGCAGCAGCCAGAGGAGCCCCAGAGCTGGCAAGGCACATAGGGGCTGCTCCCAATCCCCACATGGCTGGCAGGCAGTGTCCGCACCAAGTGGGGATGGCTGTTCTGGCCACATGGAGATCGGATCCCAACCTGATCTCCACGTGGCTGGGTACAGCAGTCCCGGCTGCCAAAACAGCTCTACCGGCTATGTGGGGATCAGGACAGGTCCCAATCCTCATGTGGCAGGGAGACAACTGCCTCCGCAGCTGGCACAGCTCCTCCCTGCAACAGGGCTTAGCCAGATAGCAATTGGCCCCTTGCTGCCTGGGCTGACTGAGAGCAAATTGCTCCCAGTCTATACATGTGTTATAGTACTTGTATATCCTGATACTAGCAAACCATGCATTAGCCTAATTTACTGCACAGTAAATCCTGTGCATGTGTAGATGCTGATTCGTTACTGCACATTAGTTCCGTAAAGTGTCTCATGTGGAAACATCTGAAGAGAAACATCCCAAACAACTGCTTAAAGAAACAACTCCAGAGCACACTGAAAACTGAGTAATAACTGAGGTAAAAAGCAATAATGCTATGTAAGTCTATCTGGTGATGGTAGTATCTTCACTGGTTGCCTACACTAGTTTTTACTTCCTCTTATATTGTTGGTTATTTTAATACTTTTGCATCTGGAAGATTTTGTTTAGCTTCTTATTAAATATTTTCAGAGAACAATTATTTTGATTATTTATGGTAACAAATGCATATAAACTTATGGAATATTCAATGGGGGAAGATCAAATTCAACAGAAACATAAAATCTAATTACTTACTCCTTATTTATTTGTTTGACTGTTATATAGACTCATTTTTTAAAAATAATTAAAATCCCAAGCAAATGCCACATACTATGACGAGGTAGACCTTCATTCTCTCATATTCTAGCACCTTTTACACTGTTTTGGCTTTAAAACAGGCTCAGTTGTTTCCACAAGAACATCTCTTTTCAAGATTGGGGTAATAGATATTTAAAATATACCTCTATAAAAAGAATTACATTCTTTTTACATGCATACATTATTTTCATGATATTTATTTACATTCAGTAAATCACGTAAACAGATTGTTTAAATTGTGGATGTGATTCAGATTAAACCTGATAATTTACAGAGCAGTTCTCAGTTCATTGGATTTTCATCTCTATAACTGAGACCAAAGTTTATGCATTAATATAAATTAGCAGGAGCAGGTGTTAAACAGGATGCGCAAGTACATCTTTTTCACATTTATCAAATACTTTCTGAACTGGAAATATTGGACCTGCTAGTAAATATTTGAAAAAACAAAACAATTCTTAACGCCACCTACTCTATATATGTCTGTTTGTGTGTGCGTCAATACACATGTGTGCACATATACTTACGTTTTATATGTATTAGCATATACCCCGGTGTAGATATACAGACAGAGGTAGGTACTCACCTACAATATAAGGCTGAACAACCACCTATTGTATATGTTTGAAGTGCAAAGGGATATATTCCAGGAAACCACATTATGTAAGTGATTAGCTTTTCTTGTGTCTGCAAGTGCTTTGCCTTTAGACGCACATACTACAGCTGCTGAATTAAGACAGAGCTGCTGCCATCACTTATAAAACTCTGGTACCTTTTCTGATCCTCAGGAAGACAATAGGTTAATAGTCAGATTTTGCCTCTTCCCAGGCTGAGAAGAGGGAGCCCATTTTCAGTATTTAAAGGAATTAAGTGGCTGGTGCAAGAGATAAGCAATCCTTACAAAAGCACTGCCAATTGTTTATTGTGCTGACTGGAGCTATGAAAGGGATCCTCCTCAGAAGCACAAAATAAGGATCCTTTAGGTAGTCTTGGCAACAGCATGAATTTGTTTCTCACACCTGCTATTACTTTCCCTCTCTCTTTTTATCACCTGAGCTCCTGGTATTTTAGGAAGACAAGTCTATCCATACATCATTTCAGCTGTAATAGGGAGGAATAATTTGGATAAAATAAGAACTCCACTGATACTTCACCCAGTTTTAGAACCTGAATCAAACCTTTTTGTGGAGCTGAATGATTATCTTTATAAATGGCCTGCAAATACTGGCTCAGATTTTTTTTAAAAAGTTCTGCTGTGTTTGTACCCATCTTAGGTTTGCTTTTTGTAAATGTTAAGAGAGAACATTTTTTTCTGGAAGAATGGCTATGGGGAAAAAAAGTAAATATTAGAGATATTCCTCCAAAATTAGTTTTTCTCTTAATTATCATAACTAAAATGAGTAATGTGCACAAAAGATCCTTATCCCTGTTTGCACAATTAATTGCACTCACAGGATAGCATTTTTTTCATCCCAGGATCTCTAAGAACTTTGCAAACATTAATTAATTAATTCAATGGTGTAGTCATCAATCTCTGGGTTGATAATTGACTTCAAGCTGAAATTTTGTTAGGTTGTGTGTAATAACATTGTAAGAGAGCCTGCACAGTGAGCTAAGGACAGAAGTGTATTTCTGTGCACTGCATCACCTTTGCATTCAAAACAGCTGAGTTCTTCCTTGCCTCCATTGTAAGAGATGCAGGAAGACTCACAACATTTCCCTTTTATGTAGTAAATAAATACATCTTTTTAAATGGCAGACTGGTCATCTGGATCATAAAAATGGTGCTTTACCCAAGCACCCAAACTAAATTAGTTCCAGAGCTACCATTAAAACTAAAGAGCATTGGCACCCACTCATATGTTCTGACCAGAGAAAAAGATGCAAAATTCTGCAAAACTTAACCCATGGACCGAACAACAAAAATATAGAGCCTGCATGTCTGTCTATATGTGTATTAGTATGTTAATTTTATTTAAAACATGTTTTACAGATACACACACACACACACAAATCCCTTCCTTGTAATTCCTTCTTCATTATATATGGCCATTGTGTACATTCTTGTGAAATTTTATATCAACTTTTAATTCAAAATGAAGTTATATTCACACTTAGGGCCTTGTTACACAGTAAATGTAGGTGGCTTCTGGAGCCTTGGACTGATTTCACATTAATACCTTTTAAGTGGCTTAAAGCACACCTTATTCAGCTTAAAGTTATGCCACTCCAGGGCAGGATTTTCTCCAATCCACCTAATTTTGTTCCTGTTCCATTACCATGTGGTCACTTTCCACAGCTATTCCACAGCTATTCCACCCAAGCTGAGCTTGGAGTGAGCTTGCTCAAGGGCAAGCACCAAGAAGGTCCTGCTCCTAGTCCTGCCCCTGCTTATCAAGCTTCTAGTGGCAGGTCTTAGCTGTATAGGTGAGAGATAGTAAGAGCAGATTTTTGCCTTGCCGTATGACTGCTCCACTAAATCGAATAGCACTAATTAATATTTGTTTGGCTTACAGTATAAGGTCTAACAAGGCCCTCAGAGGATGATGTATTTATTTGGAAAAGAAAAATATTAAGAATGTAGTAGGCCTCAAAATTCTACCGTTTAGTAGCGAGGCAGGAAAAATTAAATCAGAATGCAGAAATGATGTTCTGCTTTACTGAAACAATATTATCGCAAAATAGCATTCCTTAATTATGGTATGTTAGAAAGTTGGCTAAACCCCTAATGACTCCCTCTAACCTTGGGTCTCTACACACACTGCCCCCTGAGGAAGGGAACCCACCTGTTAAAGACAACCTGGTGTGTGAGCGAAAGGGGGGGGCGGAAACAATCAGAACAAAACCCCATTTCAGTTGACAGCCCAAATTAGCAGGTGTAAGGACTAGCCTTGCTAGACCTATTGGAGCAGAGTGGACGTGGATAATTTTGTTTCCCTGAGAAACATCATCAACTATTCACTACTTGAAGGCCTTCTCCATATTCAAATTTGATTTTGTTTTACATTATTTTGTTTTAAACTTGATGAAGTTAAACTGGTGCTTATAGCACAGTTAAGACTCCTAATGGGATATAAACTTGGTTTATATCAATTTAGTTTAAATTAATGTCTTGCTTAATTAAACTATATTAGTCTAAAACAAGTACATGTCAATTCTACTATGTTGATATCATTTTTTTTACCTAGTTTAAAAAAGCCAATTCAAAATCATATCTCTTTTTAAATCAGGGCAAGATAGCTGGGGCCCAAGTCAATAATCTGTTGTTTCTGTCTTTGCATTCCTTTCAAAGCATCTGATGAAGTAAACTGCTGCTTATGAAAGCTTATGCATTTCTGATTCAGTTAGTCTGTAACAGGCAATTCTACCCTGCCTTCTGCCTGACTTCACATAGCTAACTACTTTCTTCTGGTCTTTGAAAGATAAAACTATCTAACCAGTTAGCAGCTCACTGGGATTATTGGGAGTTTTATGAAGAGACCTTCATATCATCTGATGAAGTAATCCATTCTTATGAAAGTTTATGCATTTCTAATTCAATTAGGGCCTTGTTACACATTAATTTCAGGTGGCTCCTGGAACTCTTAACCCCTGGATTGTCCAGACATTGACCCTGAAACTAGGTTTCAATACACATTAGGCAGCTTAAAGTTACATCACTCCAGGACAGGTTTATCTTATCTATGTTACCTAGCTTGTGTTCCATTAATGTATGGCCACTCCCCACAGATGAGCAGCCCAACCTGCAGTCCTCCAGCCTACCAGGATGCAGTGTCCCCTCCTGTTTTGTGTGGACAAACTTTCCATCCTCTGAAATCTGCTGCAGAGGAGGAGGGTTTCTGTTACTGAGCCAACTCCCCCTTCTGCCCATAGGGGTGTAACTTTCCCATCCCTAGGGGTGCAATCCCATGCAAACACCCTGAAAATCATATGCCAGCTACCCAGGTCTCAGGGAACAGACAAGTCCAGGAGTGAGGTCAGGGGTGGGGGGAAGGAGGAAGAAATAAGTTAGGAGGTGGATCAGTAACTCCCCCAAAAGCTCCTTTCCTCACTGTTGCCACCTTCCAGCCACCATGGGAATCATGACTAGTACCTCCAAATCCCAATCCCAAATCCCAGTGTATTAAAACAAGAGACCTTTAATTTGCTTGCTCTTTATTTCTTTTTAAATTCTTTTTTAACTTCTTTTTATTTTATCCTTTAGTGGATGACTTCCTTTACTTCCTCAACATTTCCCCACCCCCATTTCCTTTTCACATACCATTTCACTACTCATCTCCATCCCATTAACTTTCCACCCAGTTTCATGTTCTTGCCCTCCCAACCCATCTCTCACATGCCCCCATGAGCAGGGTTAGAAGCCTGTCCTAGCTAACCAGCCCCATAGTGGCAACTCACAGCTGCAACTCCTAGTCAGGCCTCTGATCACCAGCCCTCTAGTGGCAATCACAGCTGTGCAAATGAGGGACAGTAAAAGGTTTTTAGTCTTATGGTGTGAGTTCTTCAAACTTGAGCTAGCACTAATACGGATCAACATTTGAGCCACTCAAAGTGCAATGTATAACAAGGCCCTTAGGGCACCTATACAAGTGCATTGAGGCTGCTCCAATGCACTGTAATTACAATAAACCAAGTCTGGTGAAGCATGGTAATCACTGTGCTCCAGCAGACTGCAGCATCATGTGTATCCAAACCCCTGTGCTGAAAAATGGGGGGGGGGGGGGGGGCGCTCTTTAATTAAAGCATGTTCTATAAGCTTTAGATAAAGTGCCCTGCTGCCATTTTTCAGTGCAGGGACACTGATAGGTGTATCGCTTCAGCCACTTTAATTAGAGTGGCTTTCAGATCCACGCTAATTAAAGCACCCCCCCCCACACACACGCACAGTCCCAGACCACATGTATAAAGACCCTTAGTCTATCAGATGCAACTCTGTTCTGTCTTCTTCCTTATCTTAAAATGGCATTTTGCACTCATTCTACATCATCTGGTGATGTGTGTATATGTATTTATGTGTTCACGTGTAAACATAAATGTAAATTAATAATATATGTGCATACATAATTGATAGATTAATGTTTCACAATGATTCATGAAAATCAGATCTTAAATATTAAACAAAAAATCAAATGATGTTTGTAAAACTTTCTAAAGTTAAAAATATTGTCTATTAGAATTCCCTTTTTAACCAAGAGGGGTTTGTTTTTTTTAGCAGACCCTGTCCTCACAGTTGTCTTATTTGCCCTCAAGTCAGTATTTTAAGATGTGCTTAAACTATTATCAAATACAATACTTTTACAAATGGAAGAATGGTAATAGAGCAAAACTAGAGACAGATTTCTCAATAGTATGTAAATTTGAAAACAAGAATGTTTGAAAGAGAACAGTATCTGACTACCGTGTTTCTCAATTGAAGTTATATTTTCTCTTGATTAAAGAGATCAGAGCATATGACCTGTTAAGATAGATATGTGAGAATCTAATGTACAGAATGTTTTGGTAGAAAGAGCTTCTACTTAATACTGTGTTCTCTGACTGCTATCTAAAATAAGCATGCTCTTTGATGATCACAAACATATTGGAATAATAATATGCACAATTTACATGGATAAAAATATACCATTTAACTGTAGAGGCAGTACAAAGTGCCACTGCATAAAGTGTTTTAGAGCTGATCCTCAAGATGTCCTTGGCTTCAAAATACCTAAAAAAACCTTACTTTTGTGCCAAACCAGCTACAATTTTGGCTCTAGATTCTACTGCTGTGAGCTTTCTAAGCAGACTACTGTGAATGGCTCATTCATACTGGTTTGCTTACATAGTTCATAGCTATAATAAATGGTGTGTCATGGAGAATTATGCTGTACAGTAGATTCATAGAAGTTGATATTAGAAATGGGTGAAAGTTTTGCTTGCTGAAAAATGCAGTTTAGTCAAATTTGGTAAATAATTCTGGCTGAAAAACATTTCCAAAACAATAAAAATGTTTTGTTTTTTAAATAAAATATCTTGATTTTTTTTTTCAGTCATTACATTTGAATCATTACATTTTGAAAAATAGCATGTTTATTTAAGGTAAAATCACCCAGAAATTATTTTGATAATTTTCTTTAGTTTTTTTTTTGAGAGAGAAAACAAAAACAATTTAATTTCAGGTTGATCCAAAAGGCCAATTTCCCCAACTTTCTGGATTGGTCATCAAGCCAACAATTCAGTTATCTGTTCAGAACCAGTAGATTTGGTTTTACGTGTATTTTATTTTCATGCATTTGGTCTTTCATGTATTTTCTATTTTTAATATGAATTAATGTGACTATTACTTCCGTTTCTATTAGGATCTAAAAACTAATACAAGTTTCCAATTGGAAACAGCTAAACTTCCCAAATAGGAAGATGTGCACAGGGAATTCAAAGTTCTGTGTTTGTCTAACATAGCTACCTACTAGACCTGTGCAAATTTTTGCCAGCTGTTTGATTTTGACACTGTTTCAAATCATTTTGAGCTTGAAACAGCAAAACTGAAAAAAATGAAGGGCTTCGAAACAGCTTCAAAATGAAATAAGAAGCAGTCAAAATGTTTTGAAAGCTTTGAAATGTTTTGAGTTTCAAAGCTGAATCTGGGCTTGCCTGCAGGGAAACAGAAAGTAAGGAGAGGGAGGGGAAAGATGGGGGAAGACTGCTCTGATATTGACTGCGTAACTGGCCAGTGACTGTGATCCTTCCCTGAGGTCCCTTCCAATCCCAGTGCTCTGGGGGAGGGACAGAAAAGCAGCATAAAAGCAGCATTGTTTGAACTAGGCTGTTTTCTGCCTTGGGCTCAGTACTCAGCAGTGTCGGACAACAAAGGCTACTACCATTGATTTCCTACTTGCTAGCCCAGCAAGTGGGATTCCAAAATACCTTTTGCTTTCTTTCTATATCCTTTTATTTTATTATTATATTAATTGATTCCTTTCAATTTATTCCTCCCCCAAAATCCTCTTTTTGTTTGTCAGGGATGGGCAGAAGAGAAGGTTGAGGGAGAGCTGTAAGTCCCCCCCACCAGTAGTCTGGTCTGGGATCATTTTGAGCTGGCATATGGTCCCACATATGCTATCTGCTAATGCCAAGCCAAAACCATTTGAGACAAGGGAAAGAAACATGTGTGCACCACAGGGATGCTGACACATCTCTGCAGGCACCACCCCCTTGCCCTTGTTCCTTCTCAGCCTGGCACCATTGGGAGCATGCTCAAAAAAAAGTCCTCCTCTCATTCCAAGGCCCCTGCCCCCCTAAAGCAGAGGCAGGCCACCCTGGGACAGTGAGAGAAGCTGGACAGAAAGGGGGTGTGCATTGCAAAAGCGAGCAAGATCACCCAGAGCACTGGGGAGATGCTCGCTGTGAATGGTGATCCCTTCTTAGTTGAGTGGCCACGGTTCAGGCAGCTCATGGCGCTCATGGCCCCATCCTACCAAGTGCCTGCATGCACCACCGTATGATGGTGGTGCCCTCCTTGTATGAGGCATGCAGGGAACACTTGAGGGAGGAGCTGCACAAGGCAGGTCCACAGGTGGCCTTACACTTCACCTCAGACAACTAGGTTAGCCAGGGTAGAGATCATGCATACTGCTCCCTCACAGGCTTCTGGTCCAATGAGTCAGGCCATCTGTGGGCTCTCCTTCAAGCTGAGGTGATAGATGAGTCCCACACGGCAACAGAGATCATGGGGGCCATGAACTGCATGAAGCAGGGGTGGTTCGTTGGGCAAGGAAGGCTCACCCATGGGTTCATGGTCACGACAATGAGGCTAATATGGTCAAGGTGGTCTGTGATGCCAATTTTGTTGGCATCTGGTCTGTGGCACACAAGTTAAACCTCTTCGTCAGAGATGCCTTGGAGGGGGACAGGGCTGCCAGTGATGGCTCCAGCACCACCAGCAAGCTCATTTCTAAATGCAGAAAGGTGGCAGGCTACTTCCACCAGAACATAAAAGTGGGCAAAATGCTGTGGGACAAACAAGCAGAGCTGAACATCCCACAACACAAAATCATGCAGGATGTGGAGACTCAGTGGAACTCCACATAACTGATGCTCGAGAGGGTGGTGGAGCAACAGAAAGCCATCCATGACATGGTCTTTCTCAGCGGCATTGGGATCAGTGGCTCCTTTAACAGATCAGAGTGAGATACCATCTCCCAGATCTTGGTGGTCCTCAAGCCATTCCCCAAGGCTACTGAGACCCTCAGCACTGGCGATGCCCTCCTTAGCCAGGTGATACCTGTAGTAAGGGAACTTCAGAGCCAAATGGAGAGCTTCCAGAGTATCAGCTTTCCTGGCTGGGGCAAGCCACTGTCACCAGATGTGTAGACACTGGTGAGACGGTTGAAGGAGGGCATCAGGAAATGGCTTGATCCCTTGCGGTTCAGTACGGTCCATGTGCTGGCTGCCATGTGTGACCCAAGGGTGCCAGTGTATGCAGCAGCCAAAGCCTGAATCAGTGGACAAAAGTGCTGGTGAAGAGAGTCAGGGAGACAGAAAGGCAGAGGCAAGGGGACATGGAAGAGGGGGGATCCACTTTCCTGTGCCAGCACTCCAACCACCAGCCAGTCTTCTCCACTCCAGCCACTGTCAATGTGGGCCAAGAGCATGGCTTCCTTGTTGGGGTACAGACACACCAGACCCCAGCCTCGCACAGGTAGTGCCAAGGCTTTAGTGGCTACCTATCTCACTGAGGATGTGGAGCCACTGGACTGTGACCCCTTGGCCTATTGGGCAAGCCACAGCCAGATATGGCAGGATCTGGCCATGGTTGCCCAGGAACACCTGTCCTGTCCACCGACCAGTGTTCTGAGCAAAAGGGTGATCAGAATTGCTGGGGATGTAGTGACACCCCACCACACATCCTTGGATCCTGGTTTGGTGGAGCAGCTGGTGTTCCTGAAGGTGAACCACCTGCTGCTGGGGTTCCTCAAGCTCCACCTGCAGATAGAGTGAGTACCACCCTCCGCACTCTGCCCACACCTATTTTCTTTTCTTTTTTTTTAACCATTTAATGCTTTACTCTCAGAGCTGGGGGCGGCACTCGCTGCATCACCAGCCAGCAGGGGAAGAACATGTTCCTGCTGAGCTCCCATGCCAGGATGAACTTGGAGGTATGGGCTGGGGTATAGAGGAGGAATGGAGGATATATGGAAGAGGTCCCAGGTCCTGGGCATGACCACTAAAACTGCACCCTACTAGGGTCAGGAGGTCTGATGGGACTGCCAGCAGCACAGCAGCCCCAGGAAATGCCAGGATCCCCTGGTGAAAGGCAGATAGGAGGCACCAAAACCTCCATCCACCACATGCACACACACAGTCCCAGCTGGGGAAAGCCCAGACCTGTCACATCTTTGACAGGCCTGAGGCTTGCTGGTTGCAGTGGAGTTTTGAGGCTCCAGGTGAGCTCAGTTTAGCTGCCTGTGGTGCCATCTGCAAGGCAAGAACTTTCAGGTTTAAAACCCTTTGTCAGGCTGAGGAAGCACTTCCAGTTGGTGTGTGTGCTCTTCCTGGATGGAAGGAATAGTAAAGAAGCCAGAGGCTGACATGAAATTCAGGCAAGAAAGCCAGTCAGTGAAAATGGATGTGTACCACAGGTACCAGTTTGGGAACCCCTGATCTAGAAGAAGCCAATGGCAAAAGACCTTTATCATGAAGTGAAATATGGGGATTTTACCTCCACTCAGAGATCTCACTATATTGTGGGCTTTATTGGAGGACATTGGTTTTGAGGTTACAATTTTATTCATAATTAAGGGCAATTAAGTTATACTTTTTTCCACAACTGTTATAAAAAATGAGCGTTTTACCACACATAATCTTAGAAGATCCTTGGAAAAATGTTTGCAAGCAAAGCTGAAGGAAATGTTAGAATGCAATCTTTAAACTTTAAAGATGTAATCTTTAAAATTTAAAATGCAATCTTGCCTTAAATTAGGGAGCCCTCAGGAAATCAAGGATATTACCATGGGCCGGTTTTTCAACCCTTGCTTATTCAGAGTAATTACTCACATGAACAGTCTTATTGGATGAACATGAAGAAAAAGAGCTTGTTTTCAGATGCTTGTTTTGCAAAGTGTTTTGTTACCCTTCAGGATGAAGGCGCTAAAGGTAAACTGTGTATAAAATAAGTACAGTTACTATATCTCACCTCTTTCCTCTTTTCAGTCATCTAGGAACAAGAGAAGGATAGTAAAATCCTATCATGAAGCAATGGTCTACCATCTATCTATTTCACTATTTTTTAAAGTCAGAACAATGGCATAGCTAGGGCAGGGTGATTGGGGCATGCTTCAGGTGCTGACCTGGTGGGGAAGGGAGAAAGGGAAACCACTGTCACTACAGCTGTGCAATTGCACCAATGGCATGGCAGCAACCATAAGTCACCATTGGCCCTATGTCTGGCACCTGCCCCAGGCACCTGACCACATTGTTATGCCTCTGAATCAGAAGAGAAATTCAGAGACAATCAAGTAAGATTGCATATTGGGCTGTATCATTAAGAGGCAGTGTTTGCTCTCAGTCTACAGTCCTCCAAGTAAAATATCAGTAATGGCTCCAGGATTTATTCAGACCCCTGGGACATGAATCTAGCATCAGAGTAGGTGACCATATCTTCTACAGAGAACTGACTGCCTTTAGTAATACTAAGGAATACTTTGATGATGATAAATATCCAGCTGTATGTGAAGCCTCATCACATGTTTAATCCAGTTTAACTGACAAAATAATCATTCCCTAGCTAAAGAATCTTATGGACCTGGCTTTCTGTTAACCGAATTTTTTTCATTTATAGTTTCTTTATAGATATCCTTTAAACCTTTTGCCCAAAATATGAGCAAGCAGATAACTTAGTTGAGAGGTGGGGAAAAAACCCCATAAAGAGTGTTTCATGCTTTCATCACTTTAGTGTTATAGGAGAATAAAACCAACATTGTTATAGTATATAGGGATGCAGATAAAACAGGAATGTGTGTGATAAGAAAAGGTCTGAATCCATAAGACCATATGGGGGATGAGAAAGTAGACACTTTCCTATCTTGACACTTTCTAAATACCGTGTTAATCCAGCCAAACCAGGCAGATGCCAAATTCAACTGGGGTCACAAGAAAGTATGTTTATGTAGGTGTCAAAAACTCTCAGTCTGCTATAATCACCTGTAAAAACTTTTCAGTTCCCCTTGCAATAAAATGCCATCTCTGTTATGCACACACACTAAAATATACAGAATACTGTAGACCTAGATACTTCTTACATCATTCTCCATCTCTCACATTGATTGACATTATTTACACAGCAAAGTTGCCTTTGTTTGACAGGTTTCTGGGTTTTTTTAAACAATTTGGCTAATCCGGTTCAGATCCTGTGTGGACATTCACAGCTTCCTCTAAGTTGGCTCTGAACAGGTTAAAGAGAAATCAGATTAAACCAAGTTACGTTACTTTAATTAAATCTTTTTAAAAATAGAGAATGATTCCCAAACTGCAATAAGGATGTCAACGAAGGGTCTTGTACATTTGATTTAAATTCCCACTTTACAATAAACTACTCTTATGTATACAAGCTTTCAGATTTGCATGGAAAAGCCTCATATGCAAAAAATATATATATTTAAAAGGTCTTTCCCTGTCCCCTAGCTTGCAGAAGTAATTTGTATTTGTAAAATTCACATCAAAAGTGCTCTCATATTCCAAATGTTAGTGCAAATTATAAGGACTATGCCTCACTCAGTGATGACACCAGTAGGAGTTTCTCTACAGACTTTGTGTGGCTTTGAATTAAGTCTTAAATTCAGACAAGAATACTCCAATTTAATGGAACATAAAGTATAGTTTTTTTGCAACCACCAAATTCTGTCAAAGATCAGACAGACTTTTGCAAAGCTAGGCCAAAGTGAAAAGAACATGTTGACAAATATTTGTTTCAGAGAGGAGTGGGTATCTTTACATCAAGAATTATCTGTGCACTGTGCTAGTAAATATGTATATTACAGGTTTTTGTAGGTGCCAGATGGGAAAAGAAGCCAAGCCCAGAGTACCCTCTGTTAAACAAATTTAGGTCAAGCTATAGCAACATGATTTTTAGTTCTAGAAGTTCTAAGTTGTACCTTAGTATATTGGCTGAAATGGTAGGACTTTTCCAGAGTTCAAATGTGAAATGCTGGAGGCTGCAAGAGAGGTGGGAACTGTGCAGGGAAATAAGCCCTGATCAAATCCAGTTCTCTCTCCCTTCCAGGATCCACGCTCTGCCACTGTGTGACACAGGTTTCTTTGATGCGCTGAGTGGATCATGCATTTAGACCTATCAAGAAAAAACACGGGCATCTTTACACATTCTCAGGGTGGGGCAAGGGGACTTTAATTAGAGAAGCTCCAAGAGCCACTCTAATTAAAGCCCCTGCAGTGTCTCATGTTTTCAGCATCTTGCACATCAAAATGGTGAAGGGATGCTTTAACTAAAGCTCATTTGGCAAGCTTTAGTTAAAGTGCCTCTGCCACCATTTTGAAGACAGGGAAGCTGAATACACAAGACATGGAAGCTGCTGGAGTGTGCTAATTAGCACCCTCCAACAGACTTGATTAATTAAGTCTGCTCTGGCACACTGTACCTTAATAAGGGAGGCCACTGGGGACACCTCAACTAAATAAAGCCATGTGGGTCTCCTGCAGGAAGGGTACAAAGTATCCTTCCTCCCAGAGGAAGTAGAGTTCCCAACACCTGCGAGACTCATTCTTCATCTGTGCATACTGAACTTCTGGAAAGCAGCCATGAAATCCATATTCTCCAGCCCCATTGAGGGACCTAATTTGTGGGGAGTGTTATTATTCTTGGCAGGCTTTTGCAGGAGGCAATGCCGCTGTGGGACCCATCAACAATCCTGACACCCTTCCATAGGTGTAGAGGGCAGCATAGAAACTGAAAGCCCACAGGTAATTCCTGGAATTATTCCACTTGTGCCCTTTGCCTTCCCACACCAGAACCCTTACCGAGTTGAGGATTTGTTGGAAATCCCCCTAGCTGTCCAGGGCAAGCTGCATTTCTTCCCAGAGCATAGCATGCTCTCCAGAAATTGGAACAGTTCCTCTCCCACACACTCCTGCTTGTTCGCCTCCTGGTCCTGTGGTTCAGTGGGCTCCTCCTGGCTGCCAGGTGACATGGGCGTTTTCTCTTCCTTCACCCCCATGGATGCAGAGGCCTAGCAAAGCACTGCCCAAACTACCCAGTCCTCTACATCCCACAACATGGGATGGAGGAGGGGGCAGCACAGGTTGTGGTAGGGCAAACAGCAGAGAGGTCTCTGCAGGGTCACTCTTGGGGTTAGCATGATTCTTGGGGTACCCATCTCCTTTCTTCTCCCTTCTCTGAACTGGGGTCACAGGATGTCTTGTGGTTCATGTCAAGGGAGGTTTCAGTGGAGGATGGAGGATACAGTTCAGGCACCTGGGTAGCAATGGTGCCCTCCCTGGAGTACTGGGGAAGTAACCTTCCCCACTGGGGCCCACTGGCATGATCCCCAGAACTCCCACCTCCCTAGGTGATCTGAGAGGGAGGGGTTCATTGGCCAGACCAGCCCCAGGGGTGGCTGAAACTGGGGCCTCAGCATTTGTGGCAGTGGGGGGAACATTATGGCTGGCATAGTTGGAGGTCTCCTCCATGAGCTCTTCTACCACAGGATGGCTCTCCTGGGCCCCCCTCTATGGTGGTACTAACTTTTTGTTTTTCTTGGGGTGGGAATCCTGGTGCAGCTCAGAGCATGACCTGTATCTTCTCACCTATTAGGGACTTTTGGTGATGGCCACAAGGGCGCCTCCACCAAGAGTTCTCCCTCTACCACCAACAAGGGGGTCCATGAAGGGGAGAGCTGTACCTGGGCTTTGTACTTACTCTTTCTCAAGAGCAGCACAGAGCCAGCCTTAGGGTTGTCTGGCAGAGGGATTGGTGCAGCCCATTGGGGCAAAGCAAGTTGGGCTTAGGGATTGGCAAGGAGGGTCTTTTCAGGACAGGGGAGTCTTCTCAGAAACCTCCTCAGGGTTGTTCTGGCCACTAGGGCCAGATTTGCATCCACTTTGTCTCAGGACCATGGGGTGGGTCTGGGCTCATGTTTGGGATGATTTTTGGGGAGACCAGAGGAGACCTATAGGGGTGGTTTGATGCCCTCCCTGAAACCTTGGAGAAGGGGATCTTCCTCATTGGGGGTCACTCCCCAGTGAGCCCTGGAGCTTGCACCTGCCTCAGTTGGTTGGAGGAGGAGGGATCTGCCACCAGACCCACACCAAGGGGATTGTGCCTTGGTGCTTACAGTGTTGGGGAGCAGGTCATAGTCACTGGAGTGGGAGGGTCTCCTTTATGGGCTCCTCTCTGGGACAGCATGGCTGTTTCAGGCCCTCTTCCATGGATGCGGTTTTTTAAAAATTTTCTGTACAGGAACATCCTCTTACCATTGAAGCTAGAGCCCCTTCTCCCCTCCCCCTGAGCCAGGGCTGGCATGTAGGTCACAAAGCATGGCACCTCTTTCTCAGGCAACCAGCACCATGCTTGCAGTTGAGGGCTGATAAAGAGACCCCACTGCCCAAAGTGAAAGAGGCAGTGGTGGTGAAGGGCCCAAGCTTCGGGGCTGCAAATTTCCCCTGCAATGCCCTGGGAGCAGCTGTGTCTTCCTAGTTAGAACCTGCACTGGCAAGGCCAGGGCCCAGCTGAGTGGGTGTGGTGCTCCCTGATGAGGAGCACTTGATCCCCACAAATGTTGTTGGTTTGGGCTTGGCAGCTGGCCTTTTGCCCTTCCCACCTCCAGGCATGAAAGAGGCAGCTGAGGATCACTTGCCTTTGCCCCTTCCCTTGCACTGAGTCCCTTTGCAGACCCCTCCTGGCTGTGCTGGATCCCCCTGTGTGGCAGCCCCTTCAGGGGGCTTTTGCCTTGCCATGGGCCAGGGTAAGGATGGAGTAGGGTGGGAGGGGGGAGCCCAGTGTCTTCCCCTCTACTTAAGAGAAAGGCTGAGGGAGTCAGGAGAGCTCTGGCAGGGTGCCTTCTCCAGCTGTACTAGGGTGGTGGGGTGCGGAGCTGCCATATGCTGGGGGCAAAGGGAGAGATGGAGGTGAAGGAACCAGAATGGTGGATGGGAGATGTAATTGGGGTCTGGAGCTCTGCAAGGGGCTAGGCAGGGATGGGGCCTGGGGCTGGAGGAGGGGATACACACACAACAGAGGGGGAGGCCCACAGCTTGCACACAAGGGCACCCAAATACAAGGGCAGGGGGGAGTGGAGCACAGGAGCCACCCATGGGGGGCAGAGACACAGGGATTCTGCTGAGGCAGCTGACATGGGTGGAGCAGAGAAGGGACCTCACTGCTGTTGGCGGGAATGGAGGGTCTCCTCAGGCTATCCAGCAGCCATGGCACCTTACAAGCTGGGAGCAGGAGTAGGAAGCAGAAGTGGGTGCAGTTGCAGGTGCAGATGTCAGCAGGGGTGCACCCTCACAAGGGGGGAGAGCAGCAGCAGTGTCAATGGTGGAGCAGGGGCTGGCCCAGGTGGAGGTGGGTAGGGGCTGTCTCTGCGGGGCAGCTGTCAGGAGCCTCCTTCAGCAGGGAAACAGGCAGGGCACCGGGGTTCCCAGAGATGCTCCCTCACCCAGCAGCTCCAGCAGCAGCCAGGAGCTATGCCAGGAGTGGAGAAACCCCCTCGTGGATACAGGGGTTGAGCAAGAGGGACCTATGGTCTGCTCCAGGAAATGGCAATTCTCGTGTTCCCAAAATAGCCATGGGGCTCAGATACTCTAGGTTTGTTGCTTTGGCTTGTAGCAGTGGGTTTGTTACAGGTCTCTTTCTGCAAACGACTAGACGTTCAGCTCAGCCTGTTACACTTTGTTTATCTCTGAAATTCCCTCATGCCTAATGTGTCAGAGAAAGTAGGATCTGTCAGATTTGTAACAATTCCCTATGTATATACATACATAGACCTTAACTAATGAATGGCAAAATGTTCAGGGCTACATCCACACAGAAGAGCTAGGCTCCATGTTGTAATGACTCCTTTTCTGAATCCCTCCTGGTGAGTGGAATCCATGGTTTTCCCTTTCATGGGATCTAGGATTTCGCAAAGTGGTGTGCAGGAGCAGCAACTCACAGTATAGGGTGGCTGCACCCCCAGCTCCCAGCCTCCTCTGCCCCTAGTGGACTGCCCTTGAGAGCCTCCAAAGGCTGTTTCTAAGCACCTATGCTTAAAACGGACTATATCCCCCACCCCGCCCCACCTGGCACTGTTGTTTTCCTTACTGTCCCAGGGTCAAATCTGTTCCTGCCTGCCCTATCTGGTTTGCACAGGGGCTGAGCTCAGCTGGGGACAAAACCAACAGCAGTAACTTGGTAGTAGAGTCGTTCCCCATCCCTGCCTTGTCCCCCATAGGGACCCCCCCAGCCCATCCCCACTCCCACTTTCCCCTAGGAATGGAATTCACAGAAGCCAGCAAGTTGAATAGGAATCCTCTATGCTAGTCAAGAGCAAACATGAAGAACAGAAGTGGAGCTAAGTGTGTTAAGATCCACTGGATAAAATACAGAAACAATTTAGAACCCCACTTTCCCTGCTCTGAGGTGAGGGCCCAAACTACTTGACTGCATAGTCATGTTGCCTCTTGTGTTCTTTCTTTGGCCTGTTGACTTTTGAACTTTGTTCTATGTAGGGCATAAGTTCAACCAGAGTTGAGAATGTTGTCATCCTCACCAAGACTAGCTCTGGTAGATGCAGTGCAAATCTCCTAAGGCACTGATGGGAATTGAATCCGGAGCCTTTGCTATTTGGTCATATTCACTTCATAAATCGTAGGTCTACTGCCACCTTCATGACCTCCTTCTGCATCCATGTTTTAAAATAAGTGGCAGCTATACCTATATTTTAACTGGAACTCAATCTTATTGGGGTGTTAGGTATTCCTCCTGCATCTTGTAGATATTTTATTAACAGATGGTCATTTTTTAAAGTTACATCTGCAGGTGAGCATCTGGCCACTTAAAAACATGTAGAACAAGAGGTAATAAAAAAGACAAGGACATTTCACAGGGAACCACCTGACTGAATAGATTAAGGACATGATTAGTAAATAGTACTGGCCCAATTTGTCAGAGATCCAAACTTCAGTAATTATATTGAAAGGTTTTTCATATTACAGTTTGGTTTATCCAAATCTCTCAGCATGATGTTTATTATGTTATTCAACTCTGTATCTTGTAAGAAAAAATAAAGATAATAACCCAATATGCAGATTTTCAAACAACATGAAATGAAAGCATGAGAAATGAAAGCAGAAGTTTCTTTTTATAGATAGGTGGACTTCCAAACTTTTCTCAGTTAACCTTGCAATGATTTTAATAAATACCTCAGTGCAGTGGGAGCTCTGAAAGCTGAACTGAGTCTCATCAGACCTGAAAAGTTCATTCAGCAAACAGCAAATTCAAGAACTTTTGAAGACAATGGCAAATTTAGAAACCTAATTGATTTTGTTTCTAAGCTACCTGTCTAAAGTGCTTGGTCTCTTAGGTCTGTCATTTGTCCTGTCTTTCCCCGCTGAAATTTACTCTATGGTAATTTGTCGCTAAAACCAGATCCTCGGTGGCTGTTTCAAGTGTTGTTAAGCAAGGAGATAATTTCTAACTAGATCATCAGTCATTCCCTACTTTCCCAAAGAAGAAAAAAGATAAAAAACCTACTCCTGAACTGTGTCTTTGGTGAATATGAAAAAAAAAATATCAAAATAAAGTATACTCAGTCTGAGATTTATGAGGCAAAGTTCATTAGCTCATTAGCAGGGGGAAATAAGTTTTGAGAGGGTTCATGAATCTAGAACAAACAGAAACTGTGGCACCTAATTTACCTTGGTCTGAAGCACATTACAGATTACTATGGCTTAATTAGGATGTACCACTGAGCATTCAGATGGTGTCTTCAATGGTATTATATGCAAGATAAACCCAGGCTGATTTAGTTTCCTTTAAAAGAGTATAGATTGTTGGGAAAGGATAGCATTCCTAATTGATTTTAAGACTTTGAATTGTAAGTTCACTAAACTATTTTGTCTTTTAAAGAGTAATGGCAACTACACCAGAAAAAAAAATTATTAAAAATAGTAATTCTTTTGGAGATAATTACAATAAAAGTAAAAAGAGGCTTATTTTTAAATGTTTACTATAATATTGCTTTTCCTAGGGCTGTGTAAGAAAAAAATATTATAATAATCATTTAAATATTGTTTCACAATATGAGCCTGATTGTCAACTTGTATAGCTCAAACTGGCCGCACATGTTTATGAAAAAAAAATCTTTTAATTATAGATTAATCAAATTCACATGTAAAAATAACATCTATTGGAGCCAGCTACAGCCTGATCAGACATCATGCAAAATTCCCTATACAGTTCTGCCAGTACACCTTCTACATGATCTGTGAAGCCTCTATAAATCATCCTGCTCTATAATCACTAGAATCTCAGAGTATTACATTTCCACCTATATAATGGCTTGTGCATCAGTGTTTTGGTTTAATCCATAATTGTTTAATGTAAATCTAATATATGCCCAGTGAGCTTTAGGTCATAATTTAAAAGTGAATTTGATAAAATGGAGAGAAATATTATCTTCTCTGTACCCAAATTTGCACTGATTTAACAAATCCTGTAATTTTGAATGAAATTTGTTCAACAAGTACAAGGTTGTGTGTAGGGAAGTTCCCTCCCTGTTGCAGAAGGAAAAAATGCTTCAGTGAGAAGACTGGGTTCCATAAGGTCCATTATTTGTTGAAAAACAGTAAAAGTCTGATCTTGCCAATACTAGGCATTTTGTAACAGCCCTTGGGAGTCTCTATGTGATAGTCAAATTAAGTTACACATGCTCTAAAGTGCATGCAAAATCCATGGAACATGTTGGGCACACACTGGCAAATTTGAAGGCTGAATTCCATGAAACGGCTTATATGTAAGCAAAAATGTTTCCGTGAAAAACCATATATCTTCAGTAAAGTCATTTGCCTAAATTCAGGACTCTACTAAACTGAAGTAAAAACAGGAAACTGATATTAACTTGAGAGACAACTTGTCATATTTTTCTTTCTCTTTGTGTCTCTTGTGGATGCTCTGCTCTCTCTGACACAAGCCAGTGCATTAGTTTGGTACTAGTGTGTTTACTTGATTCTAAGATGAGAGATCACCCCCCGCCCCCATTTAACATGGTGGGGAAAGCCCCTTGTCTTAAAATTGAGTACGAGGGTGGAGGGAAGATGGCCACTGCAGCTCAAGCTCCAGACTCTACCTGGAGTTGGGGTTGGAGCTGTAACCACAGCTGCTGTGGCCCTCCCCTACTCTCTCAGTACTCCTCCATCTCCCCTTTGTGATCTCTTCCTTCCTCCTCCCTTTCCCAGGAAGCATCTGATCCCCTGTCTCTCCACCTTGCTCCATGCTGGCATGCTCTGTCCCTGCTACAGTCCAGGGCACTGAATATACCCCAGCCCAGCCCCATAGCAGCAGTATGTAGCCCAGACAGCTGTTGTAAGGGCTGGCTTGGAGCCATGCTCAATACTCCAGGCTGTAGTAAAGATGGAGCCTGCTGCCACAGAACAAAGGCAAGTGTGGGGAGAGAGGAGCAAAGGCTTGTGGGGAAAGGGGGGAAAATAGAGGCAGAGAGAAAAGGGGGGACAAGGCTGAAGTGGGGAAGCAGGAAGTGGCAGGCACAAGCAGGGGGCAAGCTGCTTGACCTCCTCATACCACCTACCTCCTCATGCAGTGGTAGGGGAGAAGAATTAAAGATGACCCTCCAATAATTAAGTTATTTATGTGGGGGGGGGGGGGAATTGGGGTGATGGACTTTTCCATGTATAAAATCTTATTATAGGGGGAGTCATCTTAAATTCAGGGTTGTCTTAGAGTTGAGTAAATACAGTATTAGTGGTTTGTACATTGTGCTTGAAACCTAATTAGTCTAATGCATTATAATTTTGTTGAAGCCCTTTGCTTAAAGGATTAAACAGTATGCCAGTTGCAATATAGGTATTATAAGGCAGTGCTTGGGTTCATCCTTCAAGTAGTCCAGCACCACATCAAAACTAAGTCGTTCCTACTACAGTTTGCTTGTGGTTAAAAATTGGAACAAATGTTTGGAAGTCAGGAGAGCTCAACTCTACCCCCAATTCTGCTGCTGGCTTTCTTTGGAACCTCAAGTGTTCATTTCTGTGCCTCATTTTCCTGTAGAATAAATTAATGATACTGCTTGGTACTTTGAGATCTTTAAGTGAAAGGAAAGCTAAAGACTTGTATTGTTATTATTGTTGTTGATAAGGGGAGCTGATAGCTTCCTTCATCCTGATTTATCACTTTGATAAATCGTAACTTTTGAATTCTTTGCAACAGCATGACTTGGAAATTTAACAGGAAAAAAAAACCCCTTTATTTCAGAGAAGTGGCTTCTGTTTGTCCTGTAAAATTCCAGTCAGGTTCAGATAAGATAAATTATTGAAAATTGTCATTTCCTCTCTTTTGCCTGCATTGTCGGGAATATCTTGGCAGCGGACCAAAATAATAACTGAACATGAATATTCTGTGCCCTATGTTGCCATCAAAGCAGCTGCAGCAACACAGCAGTGGGAATGTACAAAGTTTCTTTCTGATTGACTGAAGAGGCCCTTGGGGAGCTAGATCCCTTAAAAGACAAGGCAGTGTTGATGAGATTTATATCTATGTGTTTCCACACAACTATCTCCTCAGATGGATTGGCTCAGGATTGTGGAGTTTTGTTTCTTTGTTTTGAGGAAAGCAGGCTCTAAAAAGGAGGACTTCCCAATTGTAGAGATCTTTCAACAAGGAAAGGTCATTGCAGCTATGCTTTTCCACACTTCATAACCTTCAAAGAAAAACTTCGTCAGGAAAAATATTGCAGTTGGCTGTGTCCTCTGCTAGTATGTGATCACACTGAAAAAGGGGTCCAAGCAGTAATTATCGGTTAATTAGGCAGTATTAACTCCTAAGCAGGTATCTGCTGGATCATCTGGGTACAGTACTGTGAAGATCTCCTGATCTCTAAACCCCTTCCTAATTTGGACATGCCCGAAACTAATCATGAGGTATCACACAGCCTTTATTGTTCAGGACAACCTTGCCCCACAGACAACAGCATCAAACACAAATCAGTAATTAGCAAGCACGCACTTAACCCTTTATTGACTGTGTAACTCACAAACCTGGGGCCTTTTCCCAGACCCACTGTGCTGCTTCCAGCCTCCCTGTGGTCTTTCCCTGAGACCTTGAGAGGGCCAGTCCAGTTCTGCATTACAGTCTCTAGCCCCCAGATCTTCCCTTTCTCTTCTCACCTTGCCAGGACCTTTTTCCTGTATCCCAAGTGAATACTCTGGCTTGGTGTTGCAGGCACTAGTCTGGGAACTCTCTCACACAGTTCTCCCTCTTCTCTCTAGCTCCCTTCCCTAGGAGCTCTTAGCTTTCTCTGGCCAGCCGATTATACTCAGCAGCTGGCCCACTCCTCCTAGCGGAGCTGCAATCACCAAATCAGTTCCCATAGCTCCTGATACATATAGCCCACCACCCTGGGCTATAGCCCCTACAGCCATGGGGCCTGCTACATGAAGGAAGACCTTTTCCCCTTCAGGTCTTTAAGAGGAGCTAGTCTCTTCTGATTCTCTTAAGCCAACAGTTCCTCACCTCACAGTTCTTTTTCTTGGGAAAAGGAATCCATGCCTGATTGAACTACACCTAGGTAATTATCTCCCAGCAGACATAGATAACAAAGTACATATATATGTATATAAAATCTCTTCAGTAAGCAGATAGCTGTACCACCCCTTACAGCATGTCATTTCAAAATATAAGGCTATACAATTATATCATATCTTAATAAAGAAAAATGAAATGTAGCTATTCAGGTGGCTGTTTTGTTTTGGGGGGGTTAATTCATGAATGCCATTCAAAAACTGCCCAAATATGTGCCTAACAGTTAATTTGCATGTTTTAGATGTGTAGTATCTTTTCTGATTTTGACTTTGTAAGTGCCTAGGGCCATGTCAAAAAGATCTGCGCATATGTATATAAGAAGAGATTCAACTACTGAAAATGTTGCTCCCTAAAAAAAATTAATACACTGCACTATTATAACTGTATTAATGAAGATTGGTCAATGCTTTGCTAACAACATTGTCAACATTTTCTTAATGTTATGAAAACTAGTCATTTGTAATGTATTCTAATGCTAAGATTTGTTTGAACATCATACAAACTTAATCACAAATAGACCTTGCTCTTTATCTTCTGGGAAATTAAATATTCCAAAATCTGGGTGATGTTTACGTTTTCTTAAGTATATTTAATATTCTCTTGGATGATAGTAGGTTATGTAAGCATGAAACTTTAGAAAGGTGGAGTAATAGACTTTTTTTCTTTGTAGGCCCTCATCCTACTAAAGTGACTCTTTCAAACACATTAATTGCATTAAGAAAGTGGATGAACAATGGATGAACAATAGAAGGAAAGACAAAGAGAAGAAAAAATGCCACATAAGTGGTAAGCAGTGTTGTTTATTTTATTTTAACTAAGAAGACTAGTCCTCTAAATTTGTATGAACAAAATCTATATGCACATCTGCTTCCTTGTGAAATATGATATGCATATATATCCCTCTGGGAGTATGCACATATTAATTTTTATGCAATTTTAATTGGTATGTATGCATATTCAGAGACCTGGCTGTAAATCTGGTGATAAACGTATTTGTGATGCCTAATGAGTGTTGTTTTCCCTGAAAACACTAATACATATTTTAATACCTTTGTTTCCACAGAGAGATTAAAATTTGCTTATTGAAATATAGTGAAAGAAATTATTTGTTTATGAGAATAGAACAGCCCCCTTCCATTCCAATAACTGGACTATGTTGCCTACCTGCATTGTGGGGGGGAAAAATTAACCTGTTTTTTGTCATGAATAATTATAAAGTTTTCTGAAGAATGACTTGTTGTTTTATCTATTAAAGATATATTTAAAGAAGGGGAAAGGTTGGGTTTCAGGAGATTTTATAATTATGAACAATGTTTTTATCTTGTTGTGACCCTCAATTTATTAGGGAAACTTTTGTTCTTTGTGGCTGATGCTCAAGACAGCATGTGGGTAAAAAAAAAAAAATGGAACCCTTTGTATTTCATAGCGAGCATTATCTGTGTGAATGTTAAGATTGAGAAATAAGAACTTTCCAATCTGAAATTAATATTTTTCAGTGTTTCATTTTCTGTTTGAAATATTTTGGACTACCAAATCTGTTAAAGTAACTACATTATTTGAGCGTTCCTTCCCCCCAGCTACATTTCCCAAATGTTAACACAAAATCTACATCACATTACAGAGCTGATGATACTTCTGGACAGCTTGTATTTCAATGCAACTTTTTATTGACAAGTGAAAACTCATTTTTAGAAATTTTGCAGACACTGTCTCTATTCTGTAGTGGAAACAGAACACAACCGTTTCATTTATATTTCACTCATAGCCAGCTTAAGTGTCTTCTCACTTAGCTGTTTGTTGATGATCCTTCCTTAGGTACCTAATTCGAATATACATTTTTGTGGAGAGCCAATACAGTTTCTAGATAACAGAGAACCTAGGAATTACACTCTGCAATAACCATCACTTCAAAAACAGCATCTCTGAGGATTCAGCTGCTTACAAGGCAGCTAAAAATACAGTCATAATTTCTTGCAATTAGCTTTTCACATGTACATTTCTAAATGGATATTATGACATAGAAGAAAGCTGTGTGCATGACTGTGTTTTGGTGGGGAAGGTGATTGTAAGATGATATTTCTACATCAAGAAAACTTTCTGGTAATCTTTCTCTTAGGTCTGGTGAAACTCTTCTTTCTTTTCTAAAGTGACTGTCCATTCAAGCTAGGTTGGGGAAGCAGAGGAATCTTTGTATCTGTGAACCAAAATACATTGTGGATTTTCTCCTTCAGCTTCTTAGAAAGAATAAAATATACCGATTATTGAAAAATATATTTATGACTCCCAAGTTATGCCGCCATGGTAGGCCACAATTCAATTATGAATACACTAAATGTGGCGTGTAACTGAATGAAGATTTATTCATTTTAGAAACACTTGGACAAATTGTTTGCTTACCCTTGGTTTTTAAAAATCTCTCAGGGAACTTCTTC
Source organism: Crocodylus porosus (assembly GCF_001723895.1). NCBI lineage: Eukaryota > Metazoa > Chordata > Crocodylia > Crocodylidae > Crocodylus > Crocodylus porosus. The sequence goes on from NW_017728950.1 coordinate 65,773,694, forward strand.
ATAAGCTGTTTTCACAATGAATAATCCAGACAAGAAGCTCTTCCTCTAGATTCCAAGGGCAGTTGTGTAGAATGATGCAACAGAAGTAAAATAGTGGCGGGGGTTTCCCTTTTAATAAGAAATGTGAGGGGCAGAAATAGCTATTTAACAGAATGCTTGAAACCTCTTTATGGAACTATTTTCTCTTAGTCCACAAGCCATCTAGGGGAATCTGTGATAAGCATGCCCCTCCAAGGGTCCTGCAGAGGCAGACTAAGTGATTCAGTCAGGTCACAGTCACGCATGATATCAACGTCAGTGACAGAACAACAAATTGAACCAGGCTTTCAGGATCCAGGCCCGTTGGTCACTTGGCCACCCTTTCTTCCTATAATGGAGCTCTAAGCAACTTCAAGTAATGGAACAAAAAGGAAACATCATAGTGGAAAACAGGTTTATCTGAATGTAGTTTTCATAGTCTTGTACAGAGTTCAAGGACTTCTGTATCTGTGTGTGTTTTCAGCCCAGCTGCATGAAAGGCTGCTATGTCCATATCAAGTGCTGAAGATGTTCACCATGGTACAGTGGATCCAAATTGTCCATTAGCATATCAAAGAATGGGAATTCAATACATAGAAGGCATAAAATCTCTCCTTAAGTTTGGTGTATACTATATAGGTTTTTTTTCCTGGCAAATGTGGCTATGACAGCAAATTCTGTCTCCTACATCTGAATGCATCTATGCAAACTGAAGAGGGCTTCTGCCATTTGGGGGTATGATGTAGTAAAGCTGTTAAGAGTAGCCCCTTCAGCTGCCACACGTCACATCTCCATTAGGGAGCTCTGTCAGCAAAGCTGTGGTGGCAGCAGACCTGTAATGTAGAAAGTCTCTTAGTCTTTGAAATTCTACGACTTCTGACAGGTAGATTTACAATGTACAATATCACTTGACTGATGACAAGCTTCAGCTGGTAGTTAGGTATACAAAGTGTATCATATGGTATGTCCTGGATAAGCACCTTCATGACTTATCATCTGAAATCATTAGCAGTTGAATGCCATTAGTGTTTGCAATGGAGGCAGTGTTTTGCAAGCTTGAAAATAATTATGCTGAATATTCACCATTTCTGGGAGGGTTAATTGGGGAAAATGAAATACTGTGCTATGTAGCAGCAGTTATTAAATTGTGAGTGTGTGTTGGAGTTACAATCTCATTTCGTATCAGCAGAATGATACTTTGTGCAAACCTAGCTCTGAGCAGTGGGGTTTTGTCCTTTAGTGTACCAGTTTCAAAAGGACAAGGTGATGTACAGAAAAGGGTCAACTGTAGCTTCTAAGGAAACTGTAGCACTTAAGTCTAAGCCAAACCTGTGCTGATTGCAAATAAGTCTGAATGTCCAACAACAGAAGGTCCTTTAGGCAATGAATTTTGATTGTTCTGCTCATGAGAGACTGTGAACTATATGAAGAGAAGAACTTTAAATGTCCCCTGATCCTATTAGAGAGTCATTATTCCAGGTCAGGAATGCAATCCATTGGCAATGTAATGTGATAAATGCTGACAACTATGAAGTACCAATTATAGGGAGAAGCAAACAACAGCCAAGGCTATATGCTAAATGATTCATTTATAAAGTAGTGTCAGGAAGAGAATTGTAATTGGGGGAAACAATTCCTCAAACATTATATAAAGAAAGAAACATCACTTTGAACACTTCATTACTCTAGTGAGCTCCTCGTCCCTCGAAATGGCAACAGATTTGCCCTTCACACAAAGTACATAGAATTACTTTTTCTTTTCCTTTTTCTCCTTTTTCCTTTTCTCCCTTTTCACTCTCACGCTCTCACTCTCTCTGTTTGGGTTTTTTTTCATTTGGTTTTTGTCTGTTCATTCATGTTAAAAAAAATCTTTCAGTGCAAGGCCTTATGCTTCTGTCAAACATGCCCATTAACCAATGCTTATGTAAGGATAATTATTGACGTTATCAGTTTTTGAGACAAATGAAATGAGAGCAGTAGTGAATAAGTACTGTATCTCGATCTCACTTTCTCACCTTTGAAATAGAAGTAGTTTCCATTGACTGTACTAATGTCAGCAATCTGATTTGTGGTGAAAGAGTAGCTGTTTATAGCTGTCTCTTTCATTTAAAGAAATAGGCCCTTCTTTTTAAAGAAATATGTCATGTGCCCTGAAAGGCAACTGTATCTTTTCCTCAACAAGTTTTATTCCAAGCCTTTATTTACTCCCTAGGTTCCACTAGTTGCAGTGAGAATGGTGTATTTAAAAAATAGTTTGAGTGCGTAGTTATGATGATCCTTATTGGATTGGATGACTAAGAAAACTGGTAATATATTGGATATATTGTCTCTTACCTCTAGGTCCTTGCCATGAACCCATTCAAAGGTATAAAAGAAAATCTTTGCCCTCCAGTGACTTCTTGGTGACCATGTACTGGGAATGAATTGGTGATTGCACGGATTCCTAATGGATGTATGGCAAAGTTACAGAACTCTGAAGTCCTTCAACTAAACGCATTCTTCCACTGATATTCATACTTATTAACTGTTCTGTAACACATGCACAAAGTACATTAGCCTAAAAAAAGCAAAATGATCCACAGTTGCCTATGAAATATAAGTTTAAAGTGTTAGCAAATCACATTTCACACACAACATTCCCACACCACCACGTAAAGAAAGGGTCTTGGTAACAACTTATGCTTCATGGGATGGCTATAGCATATTTCCCAGCGGTTGAATTCCTTTTAATGGAAAGCACATCTGAATAAAAAAATAGGTTTTTAATTTTAAATCTAATATTTTCCCAGTCATTAAAGGCAATAGATGTGTGACTTGAGTGCGCTATCACAATATTCTTGATTTACTTTTATGTAACGTAATGATCGAATTTAATATTGATCCTAATTATGGACCTATTTGTTGTTTAAAGTGATATTTGATTATTTTGGTCAGGAAATATCAAATGACTAAAATCTGAAGCTATACTCTTGTTGCTTGAGTCTTGTATGTGCGTAACTCTCATTGACAGTGATAAAAATTTTCCATATAAAATCCTACTTAACAAATGAATAGACAGCAAAATAACTGTACACGTTAGATTTACTGTCGTAATGTTTTCAGAATATCTGGAAGGCAGATTATCTCTGAATAAAATTTACTATATCACCTGTACAGGCCTATCCACTTCTTTATTCTGGGTTTAAGTGGGATATAAACAATGCATATACCTTATGGTTGCATATGCATAAAAAAGTTAAATTCACATTAATATTATTTATTATTATGAGTGAATATGTACATTCCTTTAAATGTTTCCATTTTAAAATCATTGTGATACATAATACAAATATACATAATAGACAAACTACCTAGGAGTAGGATATACAGACTTTTTCTGTATCCTACAGTGTAAAACATTGTTTCTGAAATTACCTCCACTCAAGTTTAATTCATTATGAAATGCCAGTCTTTTAGAATCTCAGGAAGTAAATGATTTGTTTAAAACCCTTCTTTTGAACTCCTTCCGTTGATGGAGATGGCTTTAAATCATGTTGGAGCTCATGGTAATGATAAGGATTATCATCATAATATTCATCTAACACAAAACATTCAAGAAGATTGGTTTCCAAGTTCATCTGCAATAAAGCAAGGCCGTGGCAATCTAGTGCATGTGCTTTTAGAGCCTGCAGAAAACTCGGCAAGAGTATCAGATGTCATTAAAAAAAGAAAACATACAATAGGAATATACATTTTCTCAATATGAGGTCCTTGAGAGCAGAGTTACTGATATGGGCATAGTTACTAATATTTCAACAGCTGTTGAAGTGGAGGGAGAAAAAAGTTGACCATCTGAAGTTGTCCATTGGAAGTAACGGTGTTCATATTCAACAGAATATGCTTCCTTGCCCTCCATCTCTTCCTGTGAAACTCTGCTGTTATTTATGGACAGCTCAAACCTTTACTCATTAGATGGACTCTGTAAAATAAAATCTAGTATTGAAAGTGCTGATGAATAAGCCCCGAACAGTTGCTGGTGATCCTTTTTATTGATTCCCCATCCCCCCCAAAAACCTTGAAGGAACATGAGAAAGTAAACATGAGTTTAAATTCAGGAGTACATACCAAAGAGGAAATCAGTGCTGGAACTTGGGAGGCAAGGAGTATAGATAGCATTTGCTCATTCTTCCATCTGTTTTGTTTTCTGCCTTCTCCTCTCTTCCCCAATGTTTTATATCTCTTGAGAAAATGGGCATTATATACTTCCTCCTGCCCACAGTTCAAACACTGGGGTAGTGAGAAGAAAGTTATATGAAAAGAGCAATGCATAGGCCTCAATTGTAGGCCTAGAAGTGTCAATCAGCATCTGATCGCATTTTCTACCTGTTCACCCACCTCCATTAAAAAGATTAGCAAAAGTAGAGCTCATCATTAAACTGAAGAAATTTATCAAGGCCCTACTGAATTAGAAAAAAAAATGAACTTATCAAATATTTGCTCTAGCTTTCCAGACCTGTTTAAGACTTTGGGTTGACTAAGATTAAGCTTAAACTTGTAAACTAAAACTTCAGAGAGGAAGAAATGGAGCAAACGTCACCTTTTTCGAGCATAATTGGAAGTGTAAAAGTAGAGTTTTAAGCTAGTAGGGAAATTGTCATAAACCATACTTATTAAGGTAGGTAAGTTCATGAACGGTAATAGTGTAGAGAGAGTGGTCAGACAAAGCTTCAAGACTATTGAGGTGATACACTGTCCCCACAGACACTAAGGGCTGCTTATCAACACCCTGGGATAGAATATTCACTTAGCAAAGTAACTAACACATTTCTTGTTAATGCCTTGTGGCTATATCCTAATAAATGTGCTTATAGAGTGGAACTCTTGCCTCTCCTTGTAAGTCTCAACCCTGACCAAACCTTAAGCACAACTGTTCAGGTAACATGATTAGAAGTCCAGTATCTCTGTCTGGATTACAGTGACCTAGGGCTTAATCAATCAGAATAAAAGTAAGGTGTGAGTGAACAGGAGAAGCAAAACCCTGATGGACAGGCACTATAGTATTTGGTAGAAAATGTAATGTTTAAAAGTTGCCCTTTGAATTTTTTTGCTAATTTTATCCTCGGTTCTAGGGTTTTGTCCAAGGGACTAGCAAATGCTAGATGAGAAGACCAGTAACTGGGCAAACGAGGCCACGTGCTTTGCTGATCTGCATAGGTCCACCGATTTTTTTTTTTTTTTTTTTTTCCCTCCAATGAAACTATGATGACTGGTACCATCTTAAGATGTGATCCCCAGTATATGCAAATCATGGAACTGGTGGCTCAAGAACACCAGGTTATCCCCATTAAGGTTGTAAACCAAATACACAGAGACGGTTCCTATAATGACTCCTTTAAAATTCAAGAGCATTTTTTTTAATTGGCTCAAGGTTAAAACATAACAAAGGCAAGCTTTGGAGAGCCAGGCAAAGGGCTGTTTGTGTTCTTCTACATTACTGAGGAGTTCTATTAATATCAACAATAGTGAGAGCTTTCATTTGAAAAATTGCCTTCCATATTACCTAGAATAATCACTGGCTCCATCACTGCAATACTTTCTGAATGTTTGTCCCTTAACTTGCACAAAGCACAGCTGCAATTCAGAAGTTGCAGTGGCACAAAAATTCGTATTGCATTTTTCATTCATCTTTTTCTATTTATGCTGCTCGAAAGGTTTGATCAGGGCTATGGTATTGTCAAGGTATAAACTTACGAGAATCAGTCTCTCAATTTTCTCTCTGTTTCGTGAAGATGCCTATATGTGCTGCCAGAGAGAGTGCCCTTTATTTTCTGAGCAGAGTAGTCAGGTATTTTTCTTTTCACTCCTTTAAATTGTAACCTATAATCTCTCACAACCTATTCTTTTGTTGTTGTGCTTTTCATTGTTGTTATATCATTCTCTGTTTCTGATACCTGTGTTTTATATGGTTATCAGATGTTAGTTATACAGGAGTTTGGTTAGAAGGCTGGGTATGGAAAGTGTACTCAGGGGTGCATAGCTTGACAGAACCCATGACCCTCACCTTGACTTTCTCTGTAAATGCAGGCTCTGCCTCCAGCACAAGTGCTGCCTGGGTACCAAACACAGGAGAAAATAATTCCCCTTGCCCCCTTTTCACTGCATCATTTACAAGATACTATCAACATAAACTTGTCATTGCAATTTGTCACTCGTCTTCGTTGCCCATATCTCAGTGAAGCCTCCTCTCCCCAGGCAGTTGCTGCAGGCTATCTCTTGTAGCCTTGGACAAAACCTCTCAAACAAATAAAAGAGGTAGCATCAAAAAAGATCCAGCTAATGGCCAAAGCTTTGTCAGTCTACCTCCCACAGGCAGATCTGCTGGTTCTGAAACATAAACAAAGCTAACAGGGCATGCAGTTGCTGGTACTGTGCTTAGTGCTCTGTACAGTATTGCTAGGGTACTGTCTAGTAACACAATTGCCTAAAGGTGAGTGTAATGTCTATCAGTCTGAAAATGCCATTCATATGATCAGGTTATGTTAAAAGAGCTTCCTTTCTCTGTGTTCACTGGCCAGTGTAAAGAGCTCATGATGGTCCAAAACACAGGATACATACAGTTCAAAATCTGTCTGCTCCCATCAAAGATAACTTCTTTCTCTGTTCCAGGATTGGAGGAGAAGAAGTCAGAGAAGGAGGAATAGGATGGAAGCTCAGGACATCTTTTTGACAGTGAAACAGTAAAGGAGGATGAATCAGGTTGAGAATTTGATAGACCTGTGCACATAGGACTCAAGCCACAATCCATAAACATCAGTACAAGGACTTAGACTCATAACACTATTCCACAGGATATATTGGTAGGAGGAGGGGTATTTACTGCCTATATTTCCTGGGCCCTCCAAAAATGTTATCCTAGTTAGCTAGCAAATATTTCTTTTTTAAATCTAGCACCTGAGTACCGAGCATGTACAGGTGCATATGCCATTGCTGAGCCATTTGTAGAACACAATATTACCACAGGGCATTTGTACTATCAAGAATTAATTTGTAAGGGGATCCATTAGCAAGAGAAGGAGTCCAAAGCAATAGTTCAGATAAGTTACATTATTTTTCCCATTGCTTTTATCTCCTCTCCAACCAGTCTGCATGCTTCAGGGGAAATGTTGATTGCCAGCTGGGGACAGGGGAAAATAATTCTCAGTTGTATTGTACAACACAATTAGATGAATTATGATTCATTGGCAATCTCCAGCATTAGACACTGTCAGACAGGAATAGGATACAGACTTAGATGAATCAACAAACTGATCTTGTAAACACTGGACACAGGTTCTGGATAGTGAGAAGATGCTAATCAGTCATGTTCATACAACTAATAAGCCTCTGACTGTAAATTTTATATTAGGTTTATTCTGGTCTAGAAAAATTAAGTGTGGGATTTTCCCTGTGTTTATTTTTTTTTACCTTGTTAATTACAGAATTAATAAGGATAGAAGCAGTAAATATCCCTCTTTCCTCCAATGTATTCTGTGGAATTAGCAGCATATATCTAAATTAAGAGAATTAGGAGCACATTTCTCACAAAACAACCACACCTTTTCTGACATTCCTGTCCTAACTCAAGGGAAATCTACCTAATGCATCTAAAACGTGGACTTGAAAACAAAAATGCATGAGCTGGTTGGATGCTAAGAACCAAGGGCTTAAAGATATCTGGTTTATGACACACTGTAATCTACCTGACTCCTCAATTCTTTCCACACATAAAAGGTTAGAATGACCCTCCACCCTTTTGGTAGGCCATGATCTCCCAGTAATCAGCTTCTTTTCTTTTGTTAATTATTTTCCTATTACCCCTGGCTATTTCTCTTCTGTCCTTCTACAGCTATTTTTTACTATGCTGCACTTCTCTTGTTCTGGTCAGACCTGACAAAGAATATTGTGCATTTGAAAGCTTGTCTAACTGTATCCCAACTATGCAGTTGTTCTAATAAAAGATATTATCCTATGAAAATCTTGCCTCTCACAGAATTAATAGAAAAACAATCTATTTGTCTACTGTTTTGCTTCTCCTGAGTCATTATGGTCATGTAAGATAGGGTGGCTGGTGGGACCTCAGTACCTACTGGCACTTTATTGCTGGACCATAAAGGACCAAGAGTACCCCTCTTTCCATCAGTGTGTTTTGTGGAATGGCAATATGTGTCTAAGTCTTTGTACTGACTTTTTAAGGGTTTGGGCTTCTGTTCTTTGTTCATGGGTCTATCAGAATCCCAACCTGACTGATTAGGCAAACAGATGTAGCATCTTAGCCACTCATTTCACACACAGAAGAATGTGAGGCCTGTTTCTTACACTTCTCTTACATGAAAACAGTGAAAGTGCTTTCTAAACCATTCTGGGGGTGCCATAATAGATTAACATGAAGCAGGGCAGAATTTTGCCCTATTCTATCATTGTGCCTTCTATTAAAAAGTGATAAAGGTCAGGGACAGGCCACAACAAAATGTGTGCATTGGTAGCAGGGAAAACCATGAATGAAATGTTAAATTTTTTTTCTCTGCCAGTGTCTTTTCATAGTCTATTAATGGCAAATCCTACAGATGCCTTCTTTCTAATACTGTTTTACATGGCATGTCATAGGACAATGCAGAATTTGTTTCTGCTACTTTTCAGTTACTGATTTATGTTGCATTGCTAGCTACATTATTCCCCCGATGAGACATGCTACTTATGCTACAGTTACAAATAAACATTAACATTGAATTTTTTGTGGGTAAACTTGCTAACTGTAAATCACTTTTTGGTAACTTCAGGTGCAAACATGTTGCGCTATTTCAGCTCTTGTACATATTTAGCTGGTGTAGGCAAGACTGTGATATCTGTGGAGTATGTATATTAACTACATGCTTTTACTTCAACTGGAAACTCTTCCAGTAATGTAACAATAGGAGTGCATTAGGCAACTTCTCCACAATCAGAAGTTACAATGTTATATGTCTGAAAATTTTAAAGCTTTGTTAGAAGCAATATATCAATTAGGCCTGTGTGAAGCGGCAAGTATTCAATGTGGATTTGGATTCGGCTGATTTGGAGGGACAGTGATTCGATTCAGTGATTCGAGTGACCTGATTTGATTTGACTGAATCGGATTTGGATATACGGCTGCCGAATCTGTCAATTTGGTGATTCAGACATAGACTATAATGGTGAATCACTAAAATACCTATAACGTTGTCATTTTTTTTCAGATGTGGATGAAAACAGCAGGGACAGTCCCTTCTAAGGGCATGAAGCCTACCAGGTTCAAGGAGATAGGTGCAGGGGATTCTGTGAAAGTACACCTTAAACTGTTGAAAGCAAAATGCATGTCACTTTTATGTGTTAACTGGGTTACTGGCTGTAGCTGTGTTGGTCTAAGGAATAGGAAGGCAAGGTTATTTATGTAGATGTGATATCTTTTATTAGACCACCTGAATAGTTGGAGAAACATATCATGGCAAGTTTTAAAAACCCTTCATCAGGCTGAGGAAGCATCTGCAGTTTGTGTGTGCTCTTCCTGGATGGAATGAATAGAAAAGAAGCCAGAGGCTGATATGCATGCAAGAAAGCCAGTCAGTGAAAATGTAAGGTTATAGCGTGTCATGAATCCAATTTCTATATTGAGTCCATGAGTTTTTGTACTGAGGAGGTTGATGAAATGAAATTCATAGGCTTCTCCCACCAAGCTCCCTGCCCTAGAGTCCTCCAGCAGCTCTGGGAGATGAGCCTTACCAGTTTAATGGCCTCAGGCCTAGCCATGAAGCCAGGCCAGTCAGGCCATCAGGAGCACCAGCTCCACCCTGGAGGGGACCCATGCCCAAGCAGCTGTAAGTCTCCCCCCACAAACTGAAGACGTTGCTGGGAGTCACATGCTGTTGCCAGTGGGACCAACCCAAGCCACCAGGCATGCCAGCCCCACCCATGTGGTAAGCCCCACACTGGGTGGAGGGCTTTCCTGTGCCCTCCACACCTTGGCCCTGACTCTGGACCCTGCCCCCCTCCCCACCTGGCCCACCCATGCTTCCCTCACCCTTGGATTACCCCCCACAGCATGCAGGGAGGTGGAAGACAGTGCAAAACTGCCTTGGCCCTGCAGAAAGGTGGGCACAGGCCTCACACACTGAGGAACATGTTGATGCCAGTGCTGATATCCTCAGGGAAGCAGGGGTGTATAGCACAGCCACAGGTAGACCTCCAGGTGGCAATGAAAGTTGTGGGGCAACAAGGACTTTGCCCACTACACAACTGAAGCTCAGGGTCCCATGCCAAGTATTCAGGTGCATACTGTAGGCACTATGGCCATCTGCAGCAGCAGGGTACAGTGGGTTGGGCACCACTCAGTCCATGCAAGTAGCTCCTCACACTCTGCCCACGACACTCACAGAAGGCGTATGTAGGGGGCTCAGAGCTGGCATGGGGCAAGACTGGCCCCAGGGTGCCTCTCAAGAGAGGCCCTCTGTTGGGAGAACAGGGGTGCTGGCAGCTCTGCATCCCAGTTGTCTGGGAACCCCATGAGACAGGGCACCATGGGCTTGGTGATAACACAGGAAACAGCCTGGCCTACAGGAGGAGAAGTTGGGGAGCAGGTCTGGAGCTGTGACAGCCTGAAAACAGGGTTAGGGAGGCAGGCTGCCTGAGGCCAGCAACCCACTAGCCCCTGGGAAGCAAGTAGGGATGGGGGCCTTGGACAGTGGATGCCAACTGATTTACCATAGTCCATGGGCACCCATGCATGTATGACCCCTGATCTGAGGCCAGGCAGTGCACAGACCCCTGATTGGAGGAGGGCTGCGCAGCCTCAGTATAAGCCCAGGCCCTAGAAGCAGAGTTTGCAGTTACACCTCAGGAGACAGAAGACTAACATCTCTCAGCCTGCAGACTGCAGCTCTCAGAATATCTGGAGATTAAGGGTGGGGACTATGGGGATGGAGGAGATTCCTGGTCTTGGGTAAGACCTGAAAACTTCCCACTGCCAGGGTTGGATGGTGTGATGGGACTGCCTTTGGTGGGGCAGTCTCCAGGAAATGCCATACCTGGGCCTCCCCAGTGAAAGACAAAGATGGGGTATCATATAGCCTCAGCCCCCATGACCTGGTGAGTCAGCCAATAGAGGGGACAGGTTTGGGGTCCAGGCATGTCAACAGACACCTGAGGCCTGAGTGGGCTGTAGGCCAAGTTTGGGATGCCCAAGGACAGAGAAGGCCAGGGGCCAGAGCCAGCCCAAAGTGTGGGGCAGTAGGCCTGATAGCCTGTCATAGAGTAGGGTCTGAATTGGGTGGTCTGAACATCTGGGAGGGGCTGGGACCAAGTGTGAAAGAAAGGAAGCCTGACAGGATGTATGGAGTAGGGCCAAGGGGGCCTGAAGGGCCACACAGTGTAGAGCAGAGTATGTGTGGCCCATGGTGGGATGAGAATGGGTATGACCCCAGTAAAAAGGGCAGTCTGAATGCCCACAGTTATAGGGCATGAAAGAGACCCAGGATAGGGGCAGAGTTTGGCTCTGGAAAGGGATACACGAGAGTCAACTGTTTGGATACCAACTGTGAGGCATGGGACATGGTGCAGGGATGGTTCAGAGCTGTGTATTATGCCCTTGGCATCAGGGCAGTAAATGGGGAGCTGCCCACCTGTGAACAACTATTCAGTTCCAACAAAGTCATGGCAGGTGAGTCAGGTGGGAAGACTGCCCTAGATAGGTGGGCAGGCCAATGATTGGACCAGACTCGAGATGGTCCCCAGTCACACTGGTGTGTAGGGCACAGCTCTTTGCCCTGGAGGACAGGCAACACAGGGAGACCCTGGAATGGCAGGCTATGCTCATGGTCAGGGCAGTGGAGATGATGGCAGAGGACCGCTGGGTTCTGGACACCATCCTGGCCCTGGTGGTCACCTGTGTGCCACCCTCTGCTTTGCCCCCAAACACAACCCCACCTGTCCCCTGGCAGCTACCCACCACCAAGCAGCAGGCCCCAGTCAGAAGTTGAGTGCACCTCTACTAGCCAAGAGCCCCTGCATTGGCCCCTTCCCCAGGACCCAGCCCCACCCTCACTTGAGCCCAGGCCTACTGCTCAACCCAGGTCCATGCAGGTACAGAGCAGCAGCTGCCTGCAGCAGGGCCAGGACTGCACGCTGGCCCTGCTGACCCTGGCCAGTAGCTGCCAGATGGGGAGAAGGGCATGCCAGAAAACTAGCACCTGTCATTGTCCCTGAGCAATCTCTCCACCCATCAGGCTCACTGCAGCATATGCACCCATGAGGGAATGGCCAGAGGCCATGGTGCTGGCCACCTGTCCCTGGGTTTCATGCCTAGGCACCCCCACCATGGGAGGGCACTCAGAAAGTAGCACAACAATGTACACATGAGTTCACATGAAATAAAGGGTGTTTTATTGGTGGTGGGTAAGGTGGGTGGTGGAGTGGCTTTGTTGGGGAGGAGGGGAGATGGGCTCTGTTTTTGGTAACGGATGGGAGGATCTGTTTCTCTGAGGGCAATAAACTGTTTTTCAGAGAACTGTCTGCAGTGAGGGTGGTGCTGGGGGTGTGCAGTGGGGTGGGGATCTGTGGGTAGGCAGGTGGGCTACAGTGGGGAGTACAGGAGGAGGTGGCTGACCAGTGCTTCTCACACTGATTGCCCTGGCCCCCACTGGAGGGTGTCCAGCTTGTGCAGTGTCTTGGCAGGAGTGTGGAGGGCACCAAAATGAGCAGGTCCAGAACCATTGGCCAGCAGGAACCCAAGGCACTGGCCATTGCTGCCGGGGGCAGGGGCCAGAACAGCCATGGCGTGGGGAGGCAGAGGCTGTGGCGAGAGAGCTGCCATGTGCTGCCTCTGGGCTCGCACATTATTCCCAGCCAGAAAAGCGGCTGACCAAGGAGTGAGGCTGCCTTTTGCAAATGGCTTCTGACCACAGGCAGCTGCTGTCAGAGCCTCTAACTCCCCCTGGTGGCAGCAGAGACCCATTGAAGGGCCTCAGGAAGCATGAGCTGTTCACTGTTAGAAGCGGCAAATCTGCTCCTGCTTCCCTGCCTATGTAGACACCTGCCAGATCAAGTGCATGTGGAGATGCACCCAGTAAGAGCTGTCAATTTTCCTTCTGCCAATTATTATGCTGTTGTTATACCCATCTTCCTGTTACTGTTATCACTGTACAAATTATGTCATGCTGTCTATTTTTTTTTTATGATTTTAGACCTATTTTAGCCAAAGAACTCAGGGATGTGTATTGAAGGGACTACTGCCATTCTCTAACGCAGGCAAAAGGAGGCATTAATGGGTTGGGCACCATCTGAAAGACATGGCCTTTCAGCCAAAGGAATTCCAGGTGCCTCAGGTTTCTGCAGGTTCTGGAGACTCGTGAGGAATTGGAACAATGCTGTTGGGAGAGGGGCAGGGCTGGGTTGGAAGCTTTTTAGAGTCTAGGTAGGATACGATTGGTCTTTTGGATTTTACCCATGCTGAAGAACATGGGCGACTGGTGCCACCCTAGTCAGGTGAGGGCATGTGCTCAGCCACGACCACTCCTGCTGACTGGGGCATATCCCCCGTGGGCAATCCTATAGACCAGGGAGGGGGTCTCCCCAGGTGATCCTGGAATGGCCAATCGCTGCAATCGCTGCAGCCACTTCTGAGAGTGGCTGCAGCCACTTCTGGGAGCAAGTGCCAGCCGATTGCTGCAGCCACTCCCAGAAGCAGCCACAACTACGCCCGGAAGTGGCTGCAGCGATCATAGTGATTGGCTGGCACTTGCAGCGGGGGTACCAGCACTCCTGCCTGCTCCCCTGCCCGCTGCCTAATTGGCAAGCGTGGCCAATCGGGGGGGTACCCCCTACATGTCACCACTTCTGGAGAAGGATCCCAGGCCCTAGTAGTAGCCAGGGCTGGTAGAGTCAGAGGAAGACTGATCTCTTCAACAAAATTAAAAAGAAAGAAAGAAAAAAAAGAAAGACAGAAAGAAGGAAGACAAAGAAACCTGGTAGGACTCTCAGGAAGACTAGGTTGTAGCCAGATGAGAGGGCAAGAAACTTTACTTGTCTTATTTTGTCTTCAAACCTATAGATCATTTCGCCTATATAATTATTTTCTGTTAAATAATAACACCTTCTGTTGCTTTGGCTTGTTACTGGTTGCCTGTGCAAAGAGTGATCCCTAGGCAAGTGTATCCCAGCCCTTTCTGTGGACCTAAAAATTCACTTGAAGGGGAGGCGACCTAGAGTTGGCAGAGCTCAGGTGTTTGTTCCTGCCTAAAATGCCCTTAATCTCCAACCCATCTTCAGCATATAGTGTCCCTATCTCTTTCCTTCCTTTTTATTTAGCATTATTCCCCCATGGTGAATAAGACATTACATGTAGTAATTATGAATGTAGTATGTCGTGGAATAATATTGTAATTGTGTATGTCTGATGCTGTGACAAAATTCCTAGAAATAATTACTCAAGATATTACTGCTACAAATTACATTACAATCACTATGCTGTTACTCTTGTCCAAAGGTTCTCTTATACACATCATAAGTTGTTGGATAAGTTGTTAGATAACATATTATAATACAATGATGTCTTGTTTTCACTAAGCTTATGAACAGGGAAATATAAAAGTTAATCCTAAATACTGTAGTCTCATATCCTACTACGATGGCAATGCCTATATGTTTTGTGTGGTTATGATATTCCCTACGCAATTGAACACACAGGCATGATCCTCGTTTCTTCCCAGGATACCAATGCCTAGTATTATAATAAAGAGCTTGTCCAATGTGGAACCACTAAGTAACAAATTTGGCTCTTTTTTTTTTTCTCTCTTATAGAGCAAGCAGCAGAATTTGTAAGATGTTGTCTTTATTTTCTGGAAGTCTCATAGCATCAGACACTACAGTGTGTTCATAGTAAATAAAATATATTTGCCTGGTCCCTGTTAAATTTGATAGTAGATATGTGTGTAGATATTGATATAGATATAGACTCTTCTGTTGATCCCCTTCTTTGCTATATTCTTGAGAGATGCATTTCTTCTTTCTGTCTCCCTTTCCCCTCCATCTTCTCCTCCTTGTTCTGGGTATGGTGGGAAGACTTTTTCAAAGAAAGTAGGTCTTGCTGATCCTACAGGTTTAGACAGTACAGGTAAAAAATAGAATTATATTGGTTCTTTTAGGAGTATATGTTAATGCTATAGTTAATAACAAATGACTATCTGCTACACTACAAGCAATTCATAAACCCCACAAAATCTGTCATTCAGACATAATGATTCCTTATTTCTCAATAATCAAAAAAAAAAAAAAGGAAATTCATTCCTGAATCTCTTACTTGTTTCTCAGGATAGAAATGTTTGATATTATTCAAATCCATTATCTTCATAGAAATGCCGCTTGTAAGTTATTGGAGATTTTTTTATTATTCAGTGAAGGTATTGTTGTTAGAAAAGTAATAATAAAATATGTGTTGTTGAACTACTGTATTGTACTGTACTACTTGTACTTGATGTACTATAAAACTGCATGAAAAAGGTTAAATGAAGGTAGGTTTGTTTGGTTTTTTTTTCAATAGACTGAACAAGGATTGCCCGTGGCAGCTATACTGCATCCCTCAGAAAGTGCAACGTAAGGGTTAAATACAGTCCTTTGTCTGGAAACAAATCAGCAATGGGTGCAGCTGACCTTGGGTTAGCAGCAAGTGTACACAAATTGAAAAGCTCTTCAGTATCTTTTCAGAAACTATTATTGAAATAAGGAAGTGACTTGTCGCAAACTTCTGTATCTGACACTGCTCAGCAAAGGTTTGCAAGCATATTACAATGCAAATGAATAACAAAAGTCAACGTAACGCATTCTCTCATCAGAGGCAGTAATGGAAAAACACAATTGTTTTATTTCTTATCCTGGATTTTTTTAAATTGAGGAATAAAACTGTCCCTGAATCCTAGTGCTTGTGTAGCTGCCAAGTGTTATATGCCTTCACTAGAAAACACTTGCCACCAGCTGGGGTAGGTGCTCTGAACTCACCCATCTCTTGCTTCTGGTTTTTGACTTCCTTCCCTAGCTGCTGTTTGAAAGGGGAAAGGTGCTGATAAGATCCACTCTTCCTATGGTTTCTATTGCCCTGCTTCAGTCACTTCTCTCTGCCCCCTGCTGTTGCTCCTACTGAGCTAGGGAATGGAGTTAGTGAACTCTGGGGCTTTATTTCCTTTCTCTCCTGCTGTTTTCCAGTGTGTTCAAACATATACTAATTTCAGGTAAATAATTAGCGGGGAAACTTGGGTATAGAATTGTAAAGCCACACTCCAAGCAGGAGAGTAAAAGTGTATTTAGTGCCAATGGTATTGCTTTTTTCCATTTATTAAATAGTATTCTTGGAGACTGTTAATGTTAAAAGCGAGGAAGTATTTCATATTAAGGGAAATTTTGTTCTGAGGGAAAACCTAGAATTGTAATATGTGTGCATGTGTGTGTATGCACACACGATATATATATATTTGTGTGACAAAGTTTGTGTGTGGGCATGTACATATTTCTTACCTGCTTGAGGACTTGCTAGGTTTCTTAAAAGAAATGGATTGTTAACTGTGACACCTTAATTATATATTTTTAAGAAGGGCTGGATATGTAACAAAAACATCTTTTCTCTAAAAAGTTATTTTGTCATAGAAAGTAAACCAGAGTTAAGAAACACCCACACCCACTCACCCAAACACACACACACATAGTTTGGCTAAAAGTATTTTCTCCTCAATTGCTTCCCTCAGTTGCTCAAATGTTTACAATCTTGGGATATTTTTCAGGAAAATGCAAACAAATAAAACATTCTATAAGACTTTTTTACATATCAAAAAGATCAAACATGAACATGAGCCCAATTTTCTCCTTTGGAAGTCACCTAGAAGAAATAGTAGAAAAGATTAATGGAAATGACTATTGAACTTGGAAGAATGACTGACAGAAAATGTGACTGAGTTGCACTCCCACTCTCTTACAGAAGAGCAATGATATTATGAAACACTATGCATTCAGGCAAGACTAACCAATGCATCTTGAATACTATATCAACTGGAGTGATCACAGATAAATCTACAACGAATAGTTGTAGAAATATGGAAAAGTTTCAAGCAACATATGAGAAAGTCTTGAAGTGTTCAAACAGAGGCAGAAAGCAGAATTCATCAATTTATTAGCCAAGCTCTACTGCAAGGAGAGGTTGTGAAATTGCTCTAATTGAAACTGAACAAGGATAGACTTCACATCCATTTATTAAGGATCAATTAGGAATAATTAAAACATGAGGCATAGCAGCCTAGATGATCCCTTCCAATCAGGCAGTGATAATGCTGTTTCCACTTTGGTCCACATTGCCAATAATTGGGGCTTTGCTAAACAGTTTGCATTAGAAGCACAAGTTGTTGATATGTGTCGGATAATGTGTTGTTGTTGCAATCTGGTTCATTTACACAGAGTGTTGACAAAATCCAACTCTTCTGAACAAATGGCAATAGCAGACAGTTTCCATGTTCAGATCCAGAAATCTCCAAGCCTACCATGTCCCATGTCCAAACAGCTCCCTTCTTTTTCTGTTCTTACTCGGTCATGCTCCCAATTGCTTCACTGGTTTACTGCATATTTTACCTCTTTCATATGTAAAACATAAAATAACCTCTTAGCCCTTCCATCTGCAGCCAGTTCTAGGAAAACTTGATTAATTCTGTCTGGGTTAAAAGCCACTTCTGGAGCAAAGACTCTTTTTTCCAGTTTTCACAGAGTAAATGGGGCTTAATTTCTAATTTTTTTAGACTAATCAAAGGATGCTAGCACATATTGGTTTAACTGAATATGTAGGCTTAGGACCTGTTTTGTGGCAGCAGTTAACTTCCAGCATAACTATGTCTAATGTAACAATTTTTATTTTTAATAATTCTTTTAATAAGTGTAGATATGAATTACCAAAGAAAATATTTATTTTTAAAAGATGATTTAAAAGACATCTGTGGCAGTAGACTGGAACACAGCAGATACAGATTTTGTATCAAGCCCTATAGTTCACTGCTCTTCTCTATGTTTTAGTTTCTCCACCTACAAAGTGTATGTAATAACGCTCTCCCAGGTTTTGTAGATATATGAATGGAAAGTACTATACAAGAACCTTTAATCCAAAGGCTGTTAAAGGCCATGCTGAAGTCTGACTGACTTGCCTAGACTTTTAGATCAATTCCTATGTGATTGCATGACATTTTATTCTTGTGGCGGTACATACAAGTGTTACATTTAGATCAACCTAAATGGGGTTAGGCAATCTAATTGTCCACTTGTGCAGATGCTCAGAGAGTTTAAGTCTACCAAAAAATTGGCTCACCTAGTCTGTTTGCTTACCTCAGAAGGTGCATTAACTTAAATCAAGAAAGGGTTAACCTGCTTTAGTGAATGTCTGCATGGATTCACAGCACAGCCGCAGCCAGGGCTGGGACAGCCCATCCACTTACCCCAGCCCTCTGGATGTGCTGTTCCTACATCCCCCTCCCAACCCTGACTAAGCTATTTTATTCCTCCCCCACACCCAGTCCAGGCAATCCCACTGAGCAAAACCCACAGTTTTTCTTTTTTTATTCTTTGAAAATGCATTCCCTCCCCTTTGCCAGCCATTTTTTACTTTTTCTCTCCCTCTCTATTCCCTATAGATAAGTATAAGTAAGCTGAGATGTGGGATAAGCTTTAACATTTTATTTTAGGTAGTAAGTTTTATTTTTCTCTCCCCTCTTTGCAAATAAGTTCCCTGCTATTTTGATATCAATACCCACTGTTTTATAAGTGACAATTACTAAGTTTGTACTGCTTTTATATTGTGTGATTACTGTTTTAGGCCTATATATGTAAGTTAGCCTAAGGCATGTCAAGTTTCCATTTTGTATGTAAAACCTCCATCTTGTGTCCTCTCCCCAGGCATCCCCTGTGTTGCAACTGTATGATTCATGTACCCCTCCCATGTAAATTGGCTCCCACATGAATGAGAGTGATTGGGAGTGATTGAAATACAATGGTAGCAGGCCTCTACTGAATGGCCTGTAATGACCAGGCCATCACCTCGCATTGATTCATCCAGGAACCACGGACCTCACCCAGGAACAGAGACAAAAACCCAACATTTGAAAGACAAAAGACCCTGCAGAATCATCAACTCTACCATTGTACCCCACCATTACAGACACCCGAAACTACACTTCCCTGCATGGAGCACACATGCTCAGTACACTAGGGGCTGACCCTTGTCTAGGCATGCCTCCTGTCACTAGGGTCACACACGGTCTGCCCCTATAAAAACGGGCCGTGAAGACAGACCCAGTGAGACGCCCTCTCCATCTGGACCAGCACCAAGCAACACCACCTATCCTGCTGGCAACCCCCCTCTGGATAACACCTACTGAACAAGGACCCGTTTCCAGCCTGAATAGGCAGCTATCACCCTCCCCCCACTCTTCAAACTAGGACTTGGACTCTGCTTATCTTCCCTACCTGGACTCTAACCCTTCCACTGAGTCTCTTTCTCTTGCTACCATTGTGAGTGCTTGTGTGTGTGTGTGTGTGGTGGGGGAAACCAATAACTTCATGGGGCTGTATAGTGTGTTGCTTGTTTAATAAAACTGTTATTTGGACCCCTACATTGGGTTTTGCTTTACTATGGTTTGGCCCTGCTCCAATCTCTGCTCCTCACCCCTCTAACTTCTGTCTCATTTCTCCCTCTCCTGCTTCTGGCTCACTGCCACCTCCAACACCTATCCTGAGCTCCTCTCTGCCTCCAAACCCCCTGTTTTTTTGCCACTGTCTTATTGCCACTGCCTTTTCCTTTTCCCCTGAGCAACCAGGTTCCTGCCTCAATTTCTTTCCTGGCAGTCTCCTATTTGCCACGACTTATCTGCCACCCCTCCCCACCCCAATATCTCAGCTGTCTGCCTCAGTTTCCAGCCTCAGTCTACCCAAGGCTCCGTTCCTCAGCCAGTTTCTCTATAGCCCACCGGTTCTAATCCTGGTTTTGGCAACTTTCACTCCATACACTTTAACTCTCTCTTTCTCACCTGAACCTTCCCCCAAGTATCCTATGTACTCCGAGCACGCACATACACACTGTACCATCCAAGTTAGGAACTTATCTGTGTGTATGTGTAGGTGGGTTGTATGTGTGTGAACTGCTGAGTGTGTGTGTGTATATATGTCATTGTGTGCATGTTATACGAATTAGTGATCTGTGTCTAACTTTTGGGGTGCATAGTGTATGTGCTTGAATTGGTGATAGGTATGCATGTGCCTAGGTTGGTTTGGATGTGTATGTGCCTGAGCTGGTAGTCTGGTATGCACCTAATTGATTTGTGTGTTTATATATGTGCAATTGTGTCACACCCTCCTGTCTAACAGCACAATATTGAGATCCTGAGAGTTGGCCTGACAAGCAGGGCAGCACCACCTGGACCCACCAAAACTACCCCACTAGATACACCAGTCCCTCCCCAAGTTACTTACCTCAGCCTGCCCATGCTGTTCCCAGCAGCAGTGAATGGCTGCACATGCCACCTCCAGTCTACGTTTAGGTGACTTAAAGCTATCTAAACCTAGACCAGGTATAGAGAATCTTTATTTGCACCCTTGGTTTTTTTAGACCATGATGTAGGTATATTTTTTCCAGCTGATGGATTTGGTTTGGGGTGGATCTTAAGGAGCTTGCTAATTTTATTTTTGAATTAGTTTGTGTATTGCACATATGAGTACAAAGTCTAAGATCTCCAGCATAGCACTTAAAAACAAAGTTGAGGTTATCCGATACATTTATTTAGAAGGCTAACTTTGCTATTCCAATAAACAGCACAAGTATCATGACCTCACGTCTTGTGAATTAGCATAGTTCTCAGAGGCATTGTGTTATAAGGGATGGGGCACCAGCTGGGGAATCGGGATATTGGAGTTCCAGTGGTAGCCCTGCTCATAAGCAGGTATGTGACATTGAGCAAAAAACTATATTTCCCTCTTTTTCTTTCACCACATTTGTTGTCTGTGTTGTGTATTTACTCTGCAAGTTCTTTGGAACAGGAAGGGTTTCTGTTGCTTCAGTATCCAGCACAACAGGGCACTATTGCTTGTATGGTAAAACAAATATTAATTATAATGTTTGTATGCACGTGGATGCTTTACACTCTGAATTATGTATTTATATAAAAAGATAAATGTTGTGCACATGCAAAAATACATAATGTATTATGCATAATACAACATTGCATATCATATATTCTCCATTCACATTATATGCACATTATTTGATGTATCCTATAAGGTTAATTAGTAGGTTCTTACTGACTTTTTATTGCAAACTAACATTAAAGGGTATCTACAAGTATGTCAACAACAAAAAGAAGAACAGGGGAAAAGTGTGGGTCCCTTACTGAATGGGGGAGGCAACCTAGTGACAGATGATGCAAAAAAAGACTGAAGTAATCAATGCTTCTTTTATCTCAGTCTTCACAGGCGAGCTCAGCTCCAAGACTATTGTACCTGGCATCACAGTTTGGGGAGGTGAGCAGCTGACAATAGTGAAATAACAAGTTAAGGACTACTTAGAAAAGCTGTATGTGTACAAGTCCATGGGGCAGAATGCAATGCACCTAAGGGTGTTGAGGGAGTTGGATAATGTGTTTGCAGAGCCATTGGCCATAATCTTTGAAAACTCATGGCAATTGGGAGAGGTCCTGGATAACTGAAAAAGGGCAAATATACTGCCCATTGTTAAAGGAAGAGGAGAAGGATCCAGGGAACTACAGACCAGTCAGCCTCACCTCAGTCCTTGGAAACATCAAGAAGCAGGTCCTTAAGGAATCCATCTCTAAGTGCTTGAAAGAGAAGAGGCTGCCTAAAAACAGTCAGCACGGATTCTTCAAGGGCAAGTCATGCCTGACCAACCTAACTGCCTTCTATGATGAGATGACTGGCTCTGTGGATGTGTGGAGAGCAGTTGACATGATTTA
Source organism: Crocodylus porosus (assembly GCF_001723895.1). Classification (NCBI taxonomy): domain Eukaryota; kingdom Metazoa; phylum Chordata; order Crocodylia; family Crocodylidae; genus Crocodylus; species Crocodylus porosus. Next base: position 65,795,716 of record NW_017728950.1, read on the forward strand.
CCTTGATTTTAGTAAGGCTTTTGATACAATCTCCCACAATATTCTTGTAAGCAAGCTAAGCAAATAAGAGTTGGATGAATGGACTGCCATGTTCTGTGGTTCTAGTGCTTGTGAAGAAAAGCGTAGACCCAGAGTTTGTGACTTTGAGCCTGGTCCTGGGCCTGTGAGGCTTGCAGTAGGATAACTTGGCCTGGGATTGAAGAAATATTAAACCTGAGGAAAGGAAGAGAGAAGAGCAGCAGAGTAAGGACCCCAGACTTAAAAAAAATAAGACGTTGACTTGCTCAGAGAACTCATGGACAGGATCCCCTGGGAAGCTAGTCTGAGGGAAAGAAGAGTCCAGGACAGTTGGCTATAGTTTAAAGAAACTTCACTGAGAGCACAGGAACAAACCATGCTGACACACAGGAAGACTAGCAAGCATGGCAGAAGACTGGCTTCACTTAGCAGAGAACTCTTTAGTAAGCTAAGTTACAGAAAGGAAGCTTATTTGGAGTAGAAACTTGGACAAAGAAATAGGGAGGAGTATAAGAGCATTGCTCAGGCATGCTGGGATGAAGTCAGGAAGGCCAAAGTGCAATCGGAGTTGCAGCTAGCAAGGGATGTGAAGAGTAATAAGAAGAGTTTCTATAAGTATGTTAGTAGTAAGAGGAGGATTAGGGAAAGTGTGGGTCCCTTATTGAATGGGGGAAGCAACCTTGTAACATGATGCAGAAAAGTCTGAAGTGCTCAGTGCCTTCTTTGCCTCAATCTTCACAGGCAAGGTCAGCTCCCAGACTACTGCACCGGGCAGCACAGTTTGGGGAAGAGGTGATCAGCCAACAGTGGTGAAAGACCAGGTTAGGGACTGTTTAGAAAAGCTGAACATATACAAGTCCATGGGGCTGGACAGGATGCACCTGAGGGTGCTGAGTAAATTGGTTGATAAAACTGATGAGACTGAAGAGCCATTGGCCATCATCTTTGCAAACTCATGGTGATCAAATCCCATATTTAAGAAAGGGAAAAAGGAAGACCCAGGGAACTACAGGCCAGTCAGCTTCACCTCAGTCCCTGGAAAGGTCATGGAGCAGATCCTTAAGGAATCAATTTCTAAGCACTTGGAGGAGAAAAATGTGATTAGGAACAGTCGGCATGGATTCACCAAAGGCAAGGAATGCCTGATCAATCTGACAGCATTCTATTATGAGGTGCTGGCTCTGTGGATGTGGGGAGACCAGTGGATGTGTTATATCTTGATGTTAGCAAGACTTTTGATATAGTCTCCCACAACATTCTTGCAGATAAACTAGGGAAGTATGGGCTGGATGAATGGGCTGTAAAGTGGATAGAAAATTGGCTGGAGATTCAGGCTCAGAGGGTAGTAATGAATGACTCAGTGTCTATTTGGCTGCTGTTGAAGTGGAGTGCCCCAGGAGTTGGTCCTGGGACTGGTTTTGTTCAATGCCTTCATGAACAACCTGGAAGATGGCATAGAGTGCACCCTCAGCAAGTTTGCAGATGACACCAAGATGTGGGGAGTACTGGAGTATAGGACTAGTATTCAGAATGACCTAGACTAGTTGGAGGACTGAGCCAAAAAGAATCTCATGAGGTTCAACAAGGACAAGTTCAAAGTCCTGCACTTAGGACAGAACAATCCCATCATTAGATTCCATGCAATCACAGGATTATTATTATTATTCCCCTCTATGCAGCACTGGTGAGTCCACATCTGGAGTACTGTGTTCAGTTTTGAGCACCCCACACAGAAAGGATGTGGATAAAATGGAGACGGTCCAGCAAGAGGGCAACAAAAATGGTGAGGGGGTTGTGAGATCTATGAGGAAAGACTAAGGGAACTGGGATTATTTAGTCTTGAGAAGAGGAGACTAAGAGAGGACTTTCTGCTGCTTTCAACTACCTGAAGGAAGGTTTGAAAGAGGATGGAGCTAGACTGTTCTCAGTTGTGGCAGACAACAGAACAATAAGCAACAGTCTCAAGTTGCAGCAAGTGAAGTTCAGGTTAGATATTAGAAAGAATTTTCTTACTAGGAGGGTAGTAAAATACTGGAACAGTATACCAAAAGAGATGGTGGACTCTCCATCCTTGGATGTGTTTAAGACACAGCTAGACAAGTCTTTGGCTAGGATGATCTAGCTGAGGATGGTCATGACTTAAGCAGGGAGTTGGGCTAGATGACCTCCTGAGGTCCCTTCCAATCCTAATTTTCTATGATTCTATGACAGTAAGGTGGATAGAAAACTGGCTGAATCCTTGGTCTGCAAGAGTAGTAATCAATGGCACAATGTCTAGTTGTCAGCTATTATCAAGTGGAGTGCCCTGGGGTCAGTCCTGGGGCCGGTTTTGTTCAATATCTTCATCAACAGTCTAGAAAATGGGATGTAATGCACCCTCAGCAAGTTTATAGATGACATCAAGCTGGGCAGGTAGTAGATGTGCTGGAAGGTAGAATGAGGATTCAGAGACACCTAGACAGATTGGAGGACTGGACCAAAATAAAACCTTATGAAGTTCAATAAGGACAAGTTCAGTGTACTGCACTTAAGATGGAATAATCCCATGCACCAGTACAGCCCAGGGACTGTCTGGCTAAACAGCAGCTCTGCAGAAAAGAATGTAGGGGTTACAACAAATAATAAGTTGAATATGAGCCAACAGCATGCCCTTGTTGCAGAGAGGGCTAATGGCATACTGGGCTGCTTTAGTAGAAGTGTTGCCAGCCAATCAAGGGAAATGATTATTCCTCTCTATTCAGCACTGGTGAGGTCACATCTAGAGAACTGTATCCAGTTTTGTTTGGATACTCCAGGACAGAAAGGTTGTGGATAGGATACATTGGAGAGAGTCCAGCAGAAAGTAGTGAAAATGGTTAGAGGCCTGGGACACATGACTTATAAAGAGAAGCCAAGGGACACGGGGTTATTTAATCTGGGGGAGAGAAGACAGTGTGGGAATTCAGTAACTGCCTTCAAGTACCTTGATTGCAAAGAGGATGGAGCTAAACTGTTATCAGTGGTGGCAGATGACAAAACATGTAGCAATGGTCTCAAGTTTTAACAAGGGGAGTTTATGAGGACAGAATGTTTTCGTGAGGAGTGTAGTAAAACACTGGAACAGGTTAAATGGAGTTTGTGGAATCTCCATTCTTGGAAGTCTTTAAGACCTGGCTAGACAAAGCCTTGGCTAGGATGATCTATTTGTAGATGCTTTGAGAGCGGGTTGGACTAGATGTTCGTCTGAGGTCCCTTATATAGGACAGATAGGCACCGCAGTTCTACTTCTTCTTGGTCCTGCTTCACCTCCCATCTTTTGCTTACCACAACTTTGATATGGTTTGTCGTTGAGAGGGAAGCGTGCTTGGGGCCAGTAGCAGCCTCACAGGTAACTCTATCATTTTGGCCAGCCCCACCTGGGTCCTTTGCCCTCCCTCAGCACTTCCACCTTTAAAGGAGTGCTCCCATGAGTTTCTGAGAACTTGTCAGGGCAGCCTATTGCAGCCTGCCCTGCTTTTTTCTTTCTAGCTGCATCTTTCATCTTGGTGTGCTGTTTAAGATCTTAGCTCCTGACTCTCAGTCTTGCCTCAATGGCACGCTACCCTCCTCCCCCCCCGGGTTACAATGCCAGCCTCTAGCCCACAGTTTAGGACTATCTCAGTTGCAGGGGAGTGCATCCCAACACCCCTGTCCATAGCTTCTTCCACCTCTCTTGCCACAATCTTGTCCTCCAGTCCCAAGTCCAAAATGCAAAAAAATCCCCAAAAACAAAAAAAACAAGCCAGCTGCTTCTTAAAACAAAATCTTCCTCCCTTAGGGTAAATGTTGCCTGCAGGCCCAGTCTTCATTGGAACCTCTTCATCTCCAGGTCTGCTGGGCACCTTGGGTCAGTGCCTGTCTGGCTGCTTGTCTGCCTGCTTGCTTGCCTCCAGCAATGCTCTTCCTGCTGCAAGCTTTCCAACCCTATTTTTCTATGATTTAAAAGACGCTGTTTCTCAAGTTCTAGATATTTATATATGATGTAGAGTACACAAGCCTATGAAAGTATAGGTACTGATCATGTAAATCTTTGCACTTGAATAGTTCTGTCAAATGCCATTCAATGTATGTTACCTTGCTCTCATGCCTAAATATTTACAGAATAGAAACCAATGTGACTGACACAAAATATCAGTCAATCCATTTTAGGCACACATTTTCTTAGATGTATATACCCTTACCAAAAGCTGAGAGAGGTACATGAGTTTATTTCATTGTGCCTCAAAAGTCAGGCAATATGTTCTATGTCTGGACTACATTTTATGGAGCTTTCATGGTCTGGAGAGCAGGAAAAAAATGAAGAGAATGAAGGAAAAAATATGAAAGTAAGTAAAATATTAAAATGAGAGAAACTAATATATCCAGCTGTATACTCATATCAAATTTACTAAATACACAATAACTTTTTATTCATATTGATGAGTTATTTACTGAATTCTAGAGGCTAAAACATAGCTCCGTTTGTATTTTCTTTTTTTAGTTTGGAAGCTTAAGTTTTCTTTTAAATGAACAACTTTTAGATGAGACAGAAGTTAGCTTGAAGTCACTCTTACTCTAAGGTAAAGACTAATTTAAAGGAAAAGCAACAGTGTAGGGGAAAAAAAGACATTCAGTTTCCTTCTCTTTCCAGTACTTCCTCCCTTCCCTGTGTTTTGTTTATGCTGTACATTGGTATTAAGTACAGAGAATTTTGGCCTCAAATCTCTAACGATGTAAACTGGTCCAGATTCTTTGATCTCAATGAAGCTACTATGCTAGTATACCCCAAATGAAAGTTTGAAGGGGGAGAATTGTTTCTATTTCTTAATATCTAGCTTTTCAGACTTCTTTTCAAGTCACAGCATTTTATGAAAAATATTGATGGAATCTGCCAGGCTAAGGATGCAGCAACTGTTATGCTGTTGTCATTTGAAAGCTGTAGATTCCTACATTGTTCTGAATGCTATAGAAAAATGAATTTCTATTTTTATAAATTAAAATAAAGTAAAGCTATGAAGAACTGAAAGCAGATGAATAGCTCTTTTCACTTTGCATTTCTGGCTTTTCTATAAACCTTAGGAACAATTAGCTAAGGATTATGTCCGAGTCTAATAGCCATTTGAAAAAGGAAAGAAAGCAAAAGAGAGAAGAAATCAAAATAAACAAGACACCACACAATGATTTGCCCATGAAAAGAGGAAAAATGAAAGGAAGGGAGACCTGCTTGTGACAGATAATTTTCCTGACCCTTGGTATGGAAGTGGAAGGTGCTCCCATGTTCTGGTGAGGAGTGTAACATAAGAATCTAAACAAATTCTGCATATAATCTTTATGGAGATGATAATGCATATTGTTAGGTTCTGCCACGCACCAAGCAGTTTGCTGTCTTCATCTTGCCATTTTAAAATTCCAGTTAACATAGGACAATTTTAATAAAATAACTGATGGGTTGATCAATGACTAATATTATGGTTTGAATGCTTTTTTTGTCTATTCTTTTGAATTATTTTTTCTATATATATTTGAGACCAACACCATCAGAATTCTGCAGACAGAAGTGACATCTTAACTTCATAAGCCCATTGAAAGGGAGAGTTTAACAATTACAGTTCAAAGGATAGCAGATTAGTCAGTGGCTTATCTTGGTGATTTTGAAGTCTTCAATAATAGCCAGGTTCGCTCATACAATGTATGCATATGAGTGCTGTATAAACAGTGTTAAATAAAAGGTACTGCATTAAATAATATGACCTTGCTACCTTTTAGTTGCAGTCTTAGAGTGCAAACTTGTTTTAATTAGCAGTCAGGAAGCAGACTGTAACTTCACTGAAGGAGCATTGAAGAATCACTGCCTATTAACAACCCAGCGGTAAGTAAGCCAGCACAAATACTTATAACCAAATAGTGTGCATTTCAGGAGTAGAGAGGATTAGCTATTGGGCACACAACACAGTGGAGGAAATTGCTTTATTCCCAGTACTGCTGGGTACCAGGAGGCAATCACTGTGCCTCCAGCCCATTAACAGCATTCAGAGTGTTGCTTCCCATAGAAGGGGTTATTGGCTAACCACTGGGTGACCAATTAAATGCTATGAATAAGTCCCAAACCAAACAGCATGGGGCCTGTTTGTGGCACAGTGGTATCATTACTAAAGTGAAAAACTTGATGAGAAAGGAACATATTTAATTATAGAACTATACAAATGGCTAATTAGGACCATAAAGTGAAATGAATGACTTTCCAGTGGATTTTTGAATGTTACTGATAACTGCTCAGCTTCTTTGGAGACCATGAAAGTGATCTACAACTCTAGCCCACATGTCATGGTAATGGATGGATCTTCATTACAGGGAACTTGTTTGACCTGATTGCTCAGGTAGCATGGGTTCTAAAGACAATCCTTGATTCCTTTCACTGCGAGGGTTCCTCTGCTTCAACCCCCTGGTCTGTCATGAGTTCTGCTTGCTTTCACAGTCATTCTTATGGGTTTAAAGGCAAAAACATTATCTGTAATAGTAGCAACTCCCTAACACTTTGAAACCAAAGCATGAAAGAGTTTTGCTAATTTTCTTGCAATACAGACCCATGCTTGGTTTTGGCCTTTAAAATCACAATCTAGTTCAAAAGAAATCTTTCTCCATCACACCCCTCCCCAGGATCTTGCAAACTTCTCTACCCATGCCACTTGTTTTAATCTTTATTGTATAAGGCAAAGATGCCTTTAAATTACTTAGCCTTGTTTCCAAAAGAGACCCCAGGGCTCAATGATTTCTTAACAAGAGTTGAACTTTTTAATTTCTTCACGTTGCTTAACCTCAAAATGGGAAGAGGAATACTTCCATTTTGGGCTTTTAAATTGAGATTCTTTTCAGACATTCAGAGGTTTACCAAGGATTTTTTATAAACTACCCTGTAATTTCATTGATATCCTTCCACCATTTATTGTCATTATTGTATACATGGGGTGGGAGTATTGTCAGTAAACAGTGAGGGCAGAGAGATGTAGAAATCAATGTGACCAAAATAAATCCAATACTGACAGTTCTTGAGTACTTGAAGCACCCAAAATCAAAACTGGTTTTAGGCCAGAGGCAGACAAGTGAATTTTTAAGTAGGAGAGAAAAATATCACCCCTTTTCTGCCTGTGACAGCAGCCCTAGTAGCCCTTGAGCTGTCATGTGATGATTCATAAGCATAGGACCAAGCTAAGGGGAAATTTCACACCTTTTCATAAACCTGTCTTCTTACACTTTTGAGATAACCAAAAGATGCTCAGAAATTACTGTGGTGGTGCCTGTGATGATCTGTTCTGATCAAAGGGAATGGAGGGATGTAGTTACTTCACACAATTAGACTCTGTATACAGAAAGAGGTTGCAATTTAGGAGTATTCAGCCAGTCATCCCTGTATACATCCATCTCTAGCCACTATTTCAGAACATGATTTCTGCTTGCCTAATCAAGACTCTAGGTTTCAGAACAAAACATCTCCTAGTGACTTTTCTAGACCTTTTCACTGTAAATGACACATGCTAAAGAGAAATTTCATATTTGTGTTATGTTTCACATCTTCACCTTCAGGCAATCCTTCAGCACACTGCTGTGTCTCAACCATTCTAGCCTAAGGTGTCCATAAATTAATGCAGTTTCTTGTTGACAGATGGCAAATGTTACTAAATTCCAAAAAAGTCCATTTTCAAATGCATCCACCTTCTTCATGTATCTTCTTATCCTAATGAAATTAGGTGTCTTTTTGACTCCCATTGTGGTTATTAACCAAGCACCTCAGGGAAAAAATATAGTACAATGAAGCTTAAATTAAATTCAGGTGACTTGTCCTACAAGACTGTCTTAAGGTGTGACACTACCTCAGATCCAGAATTAGTATTTAGCCTGTATATAGGAAATTGGACATCGCCCCTATATTATTAAATATAAATACTAACAGATTCACTTTCTTAGTATAATACATATTAAGTAAATCCATGCTCTTTAATGATTTTTTGATCTTTTTTAACGGTCTTTAATGATCTCTTTAAAGCTGATTCAATCAGCTATTAGATAAAAGTACCAAAAAACCCTGGCTGAAGAACCCAATCTATACAGAAGTTTGGGTGAAGCAGGTCAAACTAATGTGATGCATCTTTCCGGCATGCGCTGCAGTTGGTGCAGGGGAACATAAAGCTGAAAGTAAAGCACTGGATTTTTTTTTCTTGCCTGTAAGTAGCCTTAGGGCACGTGTAGCCGAAATGATATTTCTTGTTTACGCCGACACAACTGCATTTGTGTTTGCCTACAGAGCTAAACAAGAAGCAATTGAAACAAGAAAACTAATTTTAGATGGAAGTCTACATTAGTTAAGAAAAAAATAGATACTGCTATTAAATAATGTGTACGGTATTTTTCATATACGTCTTAGTGCATTACAAGATTAAATTAAAATTTACTGCCAGCATTACCATTATAATATTAAGATTTAGAAAGTTGAAGTAGATGTCATAAAATGCAGAGCTTTAGATTTTAGAACAACACTAATTTAGCTGCACCTTGCTGGGTTTTTTATATTTATACATTAACTACATGTATGTGTAATTCAAAATAACAATGCCTTATTTTGAGAATTTTCTGACATTTATGGGTTTCATTGATCAATTTTTTAAATTGAAAATGTGCCTTTAGTTCTTCTCATTATGGTGCAGGAAGAAAGTATAATTCACATAAAAGTAGAAAGAAATGAAGGGTGTAGGTTTTAGTCATGTTGGTCTAAGGACATAGGCAAGCAAGGTTCTTCAGGTAAATCCAATATCATATATTCTCATATACTTCTGTGTGTGCAGAATTGAACCCAAATTCTTAAGCCTTAGGAATTAAACTAAAATGGTCAGTATGTGTCCAGTGTATTAAATGATAATTATTAAATTCATTTGCTTCATTTTTTTTTGCCAGTCAATTAAGTTTAAGTGTGAAATGTCTAGTTTCCACTATTGTTGATCTCCATGATCTCAAAAGTGGAATCTTTTCATACTCTGATCACTCAAAAATAGCTTAACCAATTTTTGTCAAACATTCAAGGGAAAAATAATTTGCCTTTGAGCCAAGGCCAAATATATAGAACTTCAGAACAAAGTTGCTTAATAAACCAGGAGCAACCGAGAAAAGAAGGTAGATAAAAGCTGGCATTGAGCTTTTACATGCCTTCTATGGTTTTCTTCTCCAAAGAATATTTACTTAGAAAACAAGAAGACGATTAAGCAAATGTCTTACTTAAAAACAAAACAAAACAAAACAAAAAACATAGTCTTCTCTTCAGATTTCCCACCAAATTATTCCTTGGAGGAGGCAGGATTTGTCTTGTTGGCATAAATTAAGGGAATAAGCTGAACCGAGCTCCCAACATACAGAGATGTAAGTGGCGATACCAGAGACTGGAGCTGGTTGAGCCAAGTCTCTGTGCTTCTTCACTGCTTCCATGACACCTCGCAGGGCAGCTGTATTGTCAGGAAACTGATTTCTGCTCTTGGAATCGCCTCAGGAATGCCACACTTTACGAGATGTTCATACAACAGTCAATGCTGATATTTTTTTGTCAGTACATTTTGAGTATAACAGAAAGACCTTGTTCTTTTGGCCCAACTTTTCCTCCCTCTTGCATATTCTGTCCCCATGAGAAGGGCTTCTGTATGATATTTGGGAAGAGGGAAACAACAGATATGTTTTACTCATCTTCAGTGATCAAAAAGTTGTAGATCCTGTGGACTTCCCATTTACAGGGGTAAAAAATGACAATCTAGTCCTAAATTTCTAAAATGTATTGGTGTTTACCATGTAAATAACTCCATTCCACCCTTCTTATGAGTTTCAATAGTCTATCAGAAAAATAGGAGAAGCATGACCTTCTTTACAGCACTTTCTCCTCCATAACATGGACATACCAAAGAAGCAAGGGTATGCGTGATCTGTATACTCAGTGAAAGGGACTGCTGCACTTGTGTAGGCAAAAAATGTAGGTGTAAAAATTGCGTAAAAATTAAGAGTTAGGTGTTTTAATCTACATGCTGTGATGCTGTTAAAGCTTGATGTCTGGCTCTACTTAAAGCTCTGCAATCTTGTTAAAGGAGTGATGACAGGCATGAAGTTACGAAAGGCTCAAAGTGTACTGTGAGCAGCTATCAACAAAAGGAGCCTTGAATTAAATCCCTGCCCCTAGACTTGTGCTGATCTCACAGTCCTTACTTAGGAAGCTTTTTTGCTCTACTTTATACTCGTCCCTTTCGGCACTCATCTTATGAGCAGCAAGGGAAAGCGGAAACGAGCAAGGGAGGGGCAGGAGCGAGAGAGCTCACTTGCTGCCAACCACTTTATCTCTCTCCAGCTATTGTTTTAATAAGCTCCTTCCCGTTATGTCATAGAGCCTTCATAAATATCGGAATTATAGTCATTTATTAGAAGCCAAATAGCTGACTATGTGCTTCTGTATGTTTTGCATGACACCTGGAACATTTTGAATATGATGAATGATAACAAAAGGGGCTCTTGCCTAGCTGTCTGTTCAAAGAGACATCAAAGAGCAGCATTAAGGATACATTTGGAATGTGATAGATTTTCTACTGGGATGCAAGCTTCAGGAATTGTTGCTGAAATTCTAGTTTCCTCACCTTAAACAAAAGCTTATTTAGGTTTTCTGTATCCCTAGTAAGACTATCTTTATTTTCACCCCATTCAAATCATCACAGGCCTGATTCTGGAGCTTCATTTCTTGTTGAAATAGTATTTTATTGTTTACAATAGTATTTTATTGTTTAAATATCCAAAGTGATTTTAGCAGCATACTCATTCCAGTAGCTTACTAATGCAAGTACAGTACTCACAAACTAGCCATTTGTGAACATGCCGATAACCTGTGATCAGCACTGGTATCACTAAAACACTTGTGATCAGGCACTAATTGGTTGATGTGAATCTTTTCAGAGGATGATGACTCTAACAGTCATGTTCAGGGGCTGGTATGAATAGTTTTGCCATTCTATGATGATCTGATAAAAATATAACTGAATAGCCACCTAGGACAAGGTTGCCTCTCTAGCTTACTTGATAAGGGCTGAGCTATTCATATGAGAACAGAAGGTTGATATCTTGTTTAAATCCCAACACTCCATCTGTCATCTTAAATATTATGAAATTGGTGAAGAAAGGTCAACAGGGGTATCTCAAATCAGGTATGAAATGATACTGTGTTTTGGCTGATTTTCAGAAGGAGCACATAAAGGAAGATGTGAAAAATGATGCCTGAACATATTTGACATAGCTATTATATAGGCCACTGTATGTATTCTTGGATTTGTTAATACAAGTCTGCTTTTGCTGAGTTTATTGTGCATTCTTAATTTGTGTTTTAAGGTAGGGACAGAAGATGATAGCAGTGTTCACTTAGGATTTAATCCTCCAGTTATCATTCAGACAAAACTATCCCTTGTGTTTGGAAGCATGGACTGAGTAGAGATTGCTATATGGGACACTGTTAATTTAGTGATGGTTAGTCCTGGGATTCAAGACAAATTGAATTCTGCAATCTTGGTTGTGTATAATGAGGACCCATAAATAACAGAATCCTCATGATTGTCCTCTTTTATATGAGCATTCCCACTATACAGTATTTTCTGTGGCTGTCACACATGATAGATTATATGCTTTTTATAGGATTTGTTTCTAATCTGTCCATCAGATTAATTTGTGTGAATTTGAGCAAAAAGATTGGATAGTGGTTACAGGTGTACAGAATATTGTGCCATTAAGAATGTTCTACATTAAGAACTTTCACACTAAAGTTGTTAACAGAACTATGGTAAAATGGGCATAAATTCCTGGTGTAGCTACAGTACACTAATCAAAGATATGCTATGCAATCTACCAAAGAATGTGGTAGACTACTAATAAAAAATGAATTAGGTGTTCTGGTTATCTACCAAATCTGGTGAATCTGGTAATCTACCAAAGTAAATAGCAGCAAGGTAAGACTTTTTTGTGCTAGCCCACTGTGTTCATTGAAGGGGGTTGCATCAGCATAACAGCATTAATATAACAATGCCCTTGTGCATGCCTTAATGTAAATAGCTGATAATGTAAATGGCAAGTGCTGACTGAGTGCCCCTGACTCCTGACACACTGCTCCCCAGCGTGTGAGGTATGGGGAACCCGAAGCAGCCCTTTGCAGGCTGGTACTCTGCCAACATGCAAGGGAAAAGCCACTGTTTCCCATGTTTTTCTCCTTTAAAGGCGAATCCATGTTTAAGGTTTGTTGATCCATTTTGAAAGATTGTTTGCAACCCATTCATATATTCTTGTGACCCACTTTTGGGTTGCAACCCATGGGCTGAGAAATGCTGTGTTAGAATCCAGGGTATCAACAAAAAATACAAAAGACCACTACACTGATACAATTATACTGGAGGTTCAGACATTGACAGCTATCATATTTATCTGAATCAAAAATTACTTTTGTTCTAAATTTCCATATACAGAATATCATTATTAGTGGGTCATCTGAAATTCATCTCCCCACTGCTGCAATGGGTCAGATGGTAGGACAGCAGGTGCCAAGGGAGGCAAGTGGCCTGAACTTTGCCTCTCCCCCAATCATTTGCCTCATTCTGTAGTGCTTGAACCCCCTGGCATTTGTCCCCTTCCATTGCTTGGCCTGCCTTCTATTTGGCCCCCTGCAGCCTCTGCCCCCCTCCTCCACTGCCACCTCTGCTCCACCTTGCCACCTGCCCCCCGCCCTCTCCCATCATTGCTGATTTCTTTCCAGTCCCTCTCAGCCTCTGTCCTGGGGAATGGAGCACATGGTTCTTCCAGCCCTTGCCTGGCCATGTGGCAGTGGTTGTAGTAATGACTGCTCTGGCTCCAGCCCCACCCAGCTAGGGCTGAAGCTGCTGCAACTCCTGCCATTGCAACATGGTTAGCCAGGGGCTGGAGTAATCATGTGCTTTGTGCCTCAGGCGAGGGATGAATCCAAAGAGTAACTGGTGGCAAAGGCAAGATGAAAGTGGTAGCGTAGTGGTGGTGGCTCCAACTCTAACCCCAACCCCCAAGTGTGGCCAGAGTCAGAACTGTAGCAGCCACCTGTCCCCCTCTCCCAACTTGTCTCAAATACAGGATGGAGGGGTGGGGTTCCCTTCATAGATTCATAGATACGGGGTCAAAAGGGACCTTGCAAATCTTCTAGTCTGACCCCCTGCCCTGGGCAGGAGAGAAAATTGGGTTCAAATGACCCTAGCTATGTAATCATCAAGCCTCCTCTTAAGACCCCCAAGGTAGGAGCCAGCACTACTTCCCTTGGAAGTGGGTTCCAGATCCTAGCCACCCTGACTGTGAAGTAGCGCCTTCTAATGTCTAGTCTGAACCTACTCTCAAACAACTTATGGCTTTTATTCCTTGTTACTCTGGGAGGTGCTCAGGGGGAACAAGGTCTCTCCCATTCTCCGCTGGTCCCCCCTTGTAAGTTTATAGACAGCTACCAGGTCCCCTCTCAGCATTCTCTTGTGAAGGCTGAACAGGTTAAGGTCCCATAACCTCTCCTCATAGGGTCTGCCCTGCTGTCCCTGGATCATGTGAGTGGCCCTCCTTTGGACCCTCCCAATACTGTCCACATCCCTCTGGAAGTGAAGCACCCAGAACTAGACACGGTACTACAACTCTGGCCTGACCAGTGTCGCATAGAGAGAGAGGATCACCTCCTTGGTCCTGCTCATGATGCATCTCTGGATGCATGACAAGGTGTGGCTGGCCTTACTGACCATGTCCTCACACTGGCAGCCCATATTCATCTTGGAATTGATAATGACTCCAAGATCTCTTTCTGCCACTGTGCTTTCAAGAACAGAGTTCCCCAGCCTATAGGTATGCTGATGGTTCTTACTGCCCAAGTGCAGCACCCTGCACTTGTCAGTATTGCATCCCATCCTATTCTCATTTGCCCACCCCTGTAACATGTCTGGGTCCAGCTGTATCCTGTCCCTCCCTTCTAGCATGCCCACCTCACCTCAAATCTTGCTTGTCACCCCCTCGTCTAAGTCGCTAATAAAGAAATTGAACAGTGTGGGCCCAAGGACCAAGCCCTGAGGGACTCCACTGCTCACATCCCTCCAGGTTGAATATGACCCATACACCACCACTCTCTGAATGTAGCCCGTCTGCCAATTTGCTATCCATCTGACTGTATAGGCATCAGTGCCACAGTTGCCTAGCTTTTAATGAGAATGGGGTGGGAGACCATGTCAAAGGCCTTTCTGAAGTTCAGAAAGACTACATCCACCACGACACCTGCGTCCAATGATTTTGTGACCTGATCATAGATGGCAATCAGGTTGGTCTGACAGGACCAGCCCCTAATGAAACCATGTTGGTTGCCCCTGAGCATCATCCCCACTGCTGGCCCTTCACAGATGTGCTCCTTGATAACTTTCTCAAAGAGCATCCTCGGGATCGAAGTAAGAGTAATGGGCCTATAGTTGCCCAGGTTCTCCCTCCTCCCTTTTTTGAAGATGGGGACAACATTGGCCCTCTTTCAGTCATCCGGCACCTGGTCAGAGCACCATGAGTGCTCATAAAGCCCCTCCAGGGGCCCTGCAATAACCCCTACCAATTCCCTCAATGCCCTGGGGTGGAAAACATCTGGACCTGCTGATTTGAACACGTCCAGCCCCTCCAGAAGTTCTCTAACTCGGTCCTCCCTGATCCTAGGCCTGCTGGAATCTCTCCTGACTCGGTCCCGAATCTCAGTGGGGGAGTCCCAGTCCCTGCACAAAAAAATGGAGGCAAAGACATTTTTAAAAATGGAGGGGAAAACTTTGTCTTGGATTTGAGTAAATAAAGGGGGGGGGAAGTGGGAGAGGTACCCAGTGAACCTACAGTACTGTTGGGGAAAATAAAATATACAGGCTGGGCTGCAAGTGACTGCAGAAACAGCTAAGCTGGGCCCCACGAACTTTGCAGTGGCTTTATTCAGATTCTCCAAATGAGGGGTCTGTTCAGAGACAGATCCTGGATGCACGTACAGTGGTGTGTTTGCAGTGTAGCACACACAGAGTACATTCTCTGTTGGTAGCATTCCCCAAACCACACCTGCTTTTTCAAAATCCTAGATCCATTTCTGGGTCTAAATTGACAAATTGTATACCAATCTCCCATTGATGAAATGGAAACTGAAGGAGCTTGAATCATGCAAAATCAGACCCTAAGATCTCTGACTTCATATTTACATCCATGATCAGTTTTGATTTTGTTAATCTCGTTCCATAAAAAAAAGTCCTGAAGATCTAATATTTTTATCACACTATTGAGATGAAATGCAGCAGCAAAATTTCTATAGCTATAATAAAATGATCCGGTGTAATGATCTTTTCTAATTCATTATACTAAGGGCAGGTATTAACAGCTTGCTTACAGCTCTTAGGTGACTACATATAATAAAAGATTTTTCTCTGGCTAGCATTTTTTTAAATCATGTTCATTATCAGTGGTATCTGGAGGATGCCTATACAATTCTGCTCTCTGTATCCTGAAAAACAGATTATTTTTGCCTTTCAAAAGCTATTTACTTTATGATGAAGTATTGTTTATGACCAGAGTTAAGACCTACAGGAGTATTTTAAAATACTACAAGCTTTCATGTCAAGATAGCATGTTTTTAGTGATGTTACTACTACATGATGACATGTTAGATTCTAAAGATCTTCTGTGAAATCCAAGAGATGTTCATTAGTCTTAAATTGAGTCTTCAAGCTCTTCTGAAAAAAAATTTTAAAAAGCTTCCCTTTGGGAATCTTGTTTTCTGTCACCAGCCTGAAGTACACTTTAGCAGTCTTCAGGAGATGAAATCTTCAAAGAAGAGTGAGCGCCCTTCTCTCTTTAACCCAACCAAAACCATTTCAAAGTATTCTGAGTGGCATGCATCTTTTCCTGTGAACTACAATATCTTGTTAAAAATTATGGTAGCATTGCATGATTTTTTTCCTCTTTTTAAAAGCTAATTTCCCCCCCTTCCCCTTTCTAAATTAACAAGATTAATTCAAGGACTAATTCTATCCTCAGTGTAGTCTCACTGAAATCTACGGGACTATTCATGTGGAATGTGCTTTGTGAGCATGTGGGCAAAAACAGAACACTAAAAGGTTAGGTTTACCCTGATAGATTATTTTTTGAGTTTTCATTAGTACTACTTGAGAAATAAGGTTCTTTTTTCTGGCTTTACAATTTATGAATCAGTCAGAGTCAAAATAGCAGAAATTGGGACCTGAAAAAGGACATACATGTTACTTTACCCCAAATGGATTTTCCTTTTCTGCTCTTCTGTTTCGTTGTGCCACAGAACTGTCACTGGTTTCATTTCTGAAGACTTCAGGTCATGGTTTCTAATTCTGTTGTGTAAGTTGGCATCACATCATGGGTGTGAGAACTAAGCCACTGATACATTAAAACCTAATTATAATACTGTAAATATCTAAGTATGAATTTTGTTCCCGCTAGCAAATGTGCTCTGTTAGTATTGATAAGCAAGTGAAGCATAAATAGTTGAGGCTTCTAATAAGGTAGTTTCTACCCTGAAAGAACAAGAAATCCTTACTGATTTTGCAATAAAATCTGTTTTTGTTCTTTTCAATTGCCAGTGGGATATCATGATCTTTGTCTATGAACTTCATTTAAATCTCTGGCTATGTGGTCCACATTTCAGCATCCATGGGGGTCATTGCTAAAAGAAATAATGCTATTGACTGAGAAAAGGATCTTTTCCAAGGTTATCTCAGAGATTACACAATTATCTTGTCAGTAGATACACATACACGCACACACACACACACACAGAGTTGCGAACAAAGAAACCCTTAGATATTTTTACACTGTTCTTGGGGCTGCAGAAGTTTTCTCAATGCTTTGTAACCCCTACAGGCTGTTACTCAAAATTATGACCTTTGATGTATCCTCAACCCAGAAATGAAAAGCTTTTTAAGAAAAACAGCCTATTAATGAAATTAAATGGGGTAAAGTGTTACTCCCAACTACAGTGGGCAGAGGATTGTAGCCAAAAAAATTCTAAAGGTAAAAATGGGCCTGATCCTGAGAGGTTGTAAAAAGTATTTCTCCCTCTGAAGGTCAGTATTGGATCCGGCCCAATGTTCACTTTGGATGACTAAACCAGCATCTGTGGCCATGTGTAGGTGAAACAAGAGGCGTATATACACAACACTTTAAAGTGGGGTAAATGCTTTTGCACTGCTTTAATGGTGTTGATGTTTGTATGCCTCAGCAGCATATTGCACATTAATTCTAGTCGCTGTAAGAAATTCAGCAGCGTAATCCACCTTCAATGACTTGGGGCTCAGCAAACTAGAACTCCTTTGCTGCCCCTGCAGCTGTGGAGCAAAGCACCAGGCTCTGTGCAGCTCCATGGCTCTGCAGGAAGCCCTGCAGGCAGCCTGGAAAAGGAGGCTCTGCACACAACACGGGGTTTAATCAGTCCTAAATTGCAGCGGTGTTTTTTAAAACCCACCACTTCAATTTAGGGCCCCCATTGCATCTACACATCCCCTATGGGGATAAAGAGTGGTGGAGAAAACCAAGTGAAGTCTTTAGGCCTTTCATTTGCTCAATGAATAGCAACTTGGAGGAGAATTTCTAAGAAGGAAAGAGAACATGGATTGTTGGTCCTGCAGTTACCATTGTGCTGAACTTTGGAAACTACTTGTCAGTCTCATATAGGTTTTAAATTATATTTAGTGAAAGTATTTAAGATTCGTTTTACTAATGGGAGTCCCTCAGGACTCCATAGCAGACATTTGGGGTGTCAGCCTCGGAGGCCTTAATGGCTTTGGTCTGTCAGAGATTTTGTTAAAGTGATGGGCACATAATGGCAGGCTGAACTGAAGGTGTGATCCTATGGGTTTAAAATGACTCCCATCAGCCACATGGCACAGTGTGACAAGAGATAAATCAGGTAGTTAGAAGGATGTCCTTGGGCCTAGATGCAAATGCAAGGGCAAGCCTGTTCATCAGTTGCAACTAGGTGGAGGGGGGAGCCAGCAGGTAATAAGAGGAAGTGAGAGTGTTCCTGAGACAGCTCCTTGGGACAATGGACTCCATGGAAAGGCTTGGAAAATTAGAACAAGGAAACTGCCAGCTACTGTTTGGTTTTTACTGGGTCCACGGCTTTTGCGTAAATTCTTTGTAAAGAGATGGGAGTAAACCACAGAAACACCTGAATCAAAAATCAATTTCGTGTCCTAATGAAAACAAGTCTGTGAGGCCCAAAAAAAGACCAACTGTTTCAAAAGAGCAGCAGGGGCCAAAGTTTTAGAATTGTATCTTCAAAGAACATGTACATTAGCTGAATATGCAACCAATCAGCCATCTGCATGTGCAATCACAGCAATTACTCATGCAAATTCTGAAAGTTTCCTCCCCTGAGAGGGTAAATTATGTATATACTTAATTTGGGGGTTATGGCTATACTGTAAATAGTTTTCTGGTACATTCTATAACTAGGTTGTGGTTAATAAATTGTCTTGCTAATGAATGAAAGATTACATCACTGCTTGTTATTCATGCCTGCCTTCCTGTTCTGTTCACCTGAATACAAATACAAGAGAAATGTATAAATCAATTAATGCACAAATCAAATGCAAATCATCTTGTGCCTAGTAAAATATGTAAATATAAATAAAACTGAGATACTTTGTGAGGCCATATATTATAATAAAATGAAGCCAAAGCTTATTGCTTAGATACAGTAGAATATGTATAAGATATTATCATAAATATAAAGTATATAGGGAAATTTGCATACATTATCATCCTCAAATTAGTATGTTTAGAAGTATGATGCACTGAAATGTGAAACTTGGGATTTTCCAATGGATAGATGGCATTTGGGTTTTTATGTTTTATAGCAGCCAAAGCTTTCATGTCTGCATCTTCACAAAATAAATAAATACAATTATGCAGGTGTTTTAGGGATTGTCTTATTTCATTAAAAAAAAGAGAAACTGATTTCATTTAAAAATAAAAAGAAACTGATACAATTCCATTGATTTGTACATACATTTAAAAACCTGTATAAGGCACCCAGTAGGACGCAATAATTATTTATCCATTATGCTATAGCTTCAAGTTTTATGCCTGAAAGACCATTACGACAACAAGTGATATATGCAAACTTGGTCATCCTGCTGCATTCTCATGCACCGGAATTTCAATTTTGTTGTACCCCTTAATTTCCATTTTGCTTGGAAAAAATGATTGCCAGATGGCACATGGCTATTTTTACAAGTTGAGTGGCAAGTTTCCAGCTGACAGTTATGACATTATTGCAAGAGCCTATGTTTTGCTTTATATTTGGCGCAGACCTTCATGTGTTTCTTCTTTTCCTCTCCGTATTTGCCTCTGCAGCTCTCAATAGACTTTGAGACAAAAATAAAATTCAAGAAGAACCACCAAGGAAAGCAATAATCTGCCCTCTAATCTGTAATTTACAATGGAAACATATTTATAGTGTACAATGAGTGATTAAAAATGCTTCCACCAAGCTTCTTCTGTTCCCCTGCTGCCCCTCGCCCCTCTCCCCCCCCCCCCCCCCAAATATTGTGATTGTATATATTTTTGTTTTTGTTTCTGTCAAGGGGAACTTGGGACAAATTGTCTCATCCATTGAATATCAGAAAAGCTCTGTAGCCCAATAGTCAATTTGCTGCTGATGCTTTCAGACCTGTCATATGACATCTATGTTACAACATTCAGTCATGTACTTTATTAGCTATCTTGCTTTAAAGCCTCCAAGGGAGGCTTTGAGAGAGGGGGGAGAAACTGAAAGCAAACGTAATTGTAATTATAGTCATTTTGTACTATTATGTAGTAGCAATAAATCCAGAACTGCAGTGTAACATGCCAGAGTAGATACAAGTCATGGAAAAAAATTGAATTAATAGGCTGCACTTTTTGTTAGTCCACTGTACATACATACATAGAAACACCAGAGTTAATAAAAGCCAATGCATTATATTTTTATCCTGCTCAGAAACTGGAAGCCTCTCTTAATTGCTTTAATTATTTTGTGGGTAAAGTAAGTTAGATCTTATTTTGTCCCTGTCTTACCTTGCATTTGCATTAGCCACATAATAACTACCTCCTTATTCTTGAAGAGAAAAATATACAGGAATGCAATACATGTGTGCTTGTATATAACAAGTGCATGTAATGCATGACCAATTTTTTTTTTTAAATCTTGTTTCAAGTATGTTGCTGTGGAATGTTTTTAAACAAGTTAATTAAGATGCACAAATGTTTGCCAGCTTCTTTCCAAGTTTCAGTGATAAAAATAAAATGCTGTGTGGCTGAAATGAGAATTAGTTCCTTGAGCATAAAACAAGGACTAGTAGAAATCTGTGTGTTTCAGGATTGTATTTTGCTCTTCAGACCAACTGAATGTGAAGCATTCGACTCTGCTATTTCTCTATTTATTTGAATTTATCACATACTTTACACTAATTAATCATGTAGAGTGTCCTTTTCTATTGCCCACCCCCAAATAAACTAACAGTTTGTTTAGCTGTAGGTAAAATACAGTAACATTAAATGGAATTAAGATGTGCTGGTCCCATGCTTTTCTTCTCTCTTTCTTTTTCTTTTTTTTAAGAGCTGGTTAATTCCCATTCTTTAGTAATTCTTAGGGAAGGAAAAAGATATAAGTTAAGAAAGTAGGAAAGAAAGATATTTCGAATGACAGGCTCTTTATTTTAACTTTTAATAATCAAAATGAAATATCTAGTGAATAATGTGAATCTACACAGAGAAGCTGCTCATTCCTTTTAAAAACTGGTCTCTGTATAGAATAAAGCTACAACGTAAGTATCTGCAGTACAAGGAATGCTTTATTAACAAGTTAACCAAGTTACAAGAGAATAAAATGGAAATAATAGGCAAAAGGCAATGGGAGAACAATGATTCTAAATTCTGTACACTAAAGTGACTTTTAAAGTTAAAGTAATTACATATTCTAGGCACCTCATGTCAATGGATTGTGGTCAGCCTTTAATGATGGGTCTCATTACAAGTGAATATGGCTTTAATCCTCTTGTCTCTTGCTGCACTGATTTTGAACATTAGCATTCTGGGAGACTGAGTCATCAGGTTATTCTGAACAAGTTTTGCAATCATTGACTTAGAACAGAGTTCTGATCAGTGTAGTACAAGGTTAAGATAATCCTTGCTCTTCTTGACATTTTGCTTCTCTCATTTTCTGTTAAGGAGACAATCAGATGTCTGTGGAAGATTTGACAAGTGAAGGTGTTTGAAAGTATTCTCTAAAACCAAGTTAATGGCACAAAATAATGGGGAACCAACCTATTATAAGGCCTAATTTAAACTCACTTTACCAAATTAAAGCATAGCCTTTCACCTGTAGTGCTGAACATCCTACCTCCATTTGTCTTTTCATTTAACTTCTGTGGGACAGCACAAGTAATACACGTCTAAATTCCTGAAAGTAAGCCCTTAAATGAAACTTGAAGAAATGTAAGATTAATATCAAAGCTGTGATAATACATTATTCCTCCAATGCCGTATTACATCACACAGTGTATGTGAAGAAAATTCATGTACATATAAGCCTGTCAGTTTAATACTGTAGTTTCAGTCTACAGAATACTAGAAGATTGACACTGCAAGGTTCCCTATTAAATCTTCTCAGTTTACAAAGGAAAAGATATTTCTGTTTTCTTTCTCTTTGTGTTTGTTTAAAGGGAGAGAGAGAGAGAGAGAGAAAGAAACAAAATCATTGACCAGTCACATTTTGGATTTTAAGGTCAACATGAGTTCTTTCATACTTTGTCTCCGACTTTGTGGTTGAGGTTGAAAGTGTCAGCAGTATTTAAGGGAGCTTAGTGCCAAGTTCCCATTATGATTTGGGGCCAATCTCCTTTTGGTGCCTTTGCAAACCCTGGTCAAGGATTCTGCAGGTGGATTTAATCAACAGCCCTGAGAGCAGTTTTCAAAGGTTGCGCAGGCAGCTAGCTACCTAATTCCTATTTTTAACTTTATTGAAGATCTAGAACTCTTGGATTCACATGCAGCCAGAATGGATGGCAGTTCACATTGCCTTGGCTGTATTCTTGATGTCAAGTTAAGACAACTAATCAAGTTGTACTTGTTTCTTTTCCTTTTCCTGGTCAAAAACAAGAGATTTTTTTTATTATATATTTTCACTTAATTGCCTTGAAAGTGGTAGAGACAGCTTCACGTCCTTCATCTGCCTGAGTTCAAACCCACAAGGGTTCCCTAACTAGCACTCTCTAGACTAGTCTGGATGAACTTTTTTTTCTTTGGTGTGCAGGAGCTCAGATTCATCATGATGAGCACAGACTGTCCCGTCTAATACCACTGCCTCCACCTCTTTTAGCTATGTTTCAGAAAGACTGAACCCTGCTCAAGGGGTCTTTCAAAGAATCACTACCTACCTACCATGAAAAAGGGTCCTGGGGTCTAGAAGTGGATGGAGACAGTTCCCCTGCAAGCCTAATTTGTAAATACCTACTTATTTTATTAGTTCAGGCCCCTCATGTATCATTTTAAATTATTTTTACTATTTTTTTTAAATAACTTATTTAAAAACTCTTTTCCTTGCATTATTTTACCTGGTCTACAGAGCTAGGAAAAATAATCTTTGAATATTCATGAACACCTATAAATGTAATGTTATTTCTCTTATATATATATAAAAAATAGTCTCATACCTGTCATAAGCAATTTGAGGTATAAAACTCATCTCCTTTAATTGGCTGTACTGGGTACTCACTCACATTCAGCACTCCATAAATAATGACTGGGTTGAGGTGGGAGTACAGAAAGCTATAAGCTGGATGTAGGGAATGGAAAGTAAGACCTCAATGTATTCTGAATGCTTCTTTTACACTTGCTGTGCCTTGTTCAAGCTACATCTTTGAATCTTCTGAGAAATGCCCTCATACTTGCATATGTGTCTGTGTGCATGTATATTTATTCAGTACATCACTTCTCCCTTCTAACTGTAGTTTTAGCTATATATAGTATTGCACTGGAATCACTGTTATTGTAAAGTGTCATCATAACTACCATGATCAATTAACTTTATGGTAGAAATCTGGGCTGAAAGCCAAGCATGTTTAAATACATTACTGCTAATTCGAAATCTCAAATGTGTCCTTTAACCATCTTTGAAATATTCTGTCACTAGAAGGGACGATTGCAAGTCCTTGTTTCTCTGCCTGTGCATATATGAATATTTCAGTTAAAGAGGTAGAATATAGTAGACCCATCCCACTGCCAGCTGGATTTATAGGCTTTTACACTTCAGCTTTTCTAAGATCTAAAACAGAGCTAATCATAAAAAAAGCACTGCCAGAAAACCACGCAAAAATGTGTCTGCAAAAGCTGATGTTCTGATTTGGAGCCACAGAGGCACGAGAACACAGGCTTGGCAAAATTCCTTACATTCAGTATTGTAGCACTGAGGCCTAAGTAGACAGGTAGCGAGCTGCCTTTCCAGTCAACATGAAGCTCAGGCTCCCTTTCCTCAGGCACAGTTTGTACCCACAGTAACTTATTCCTGCCAGCAGATTGAAACTATACAAACAATTCTCATGGCTTATACTTCTAGCTACCTGATTGCAGGTACAAGAAGTGTAATAACGTTTTGTAAGCAAAAAGCTGGCCCATAGACAGAACAGTAGCCTGTCTGAAAATATATATCTTAAAGAACATGAGAGAGGGAGATGCATAGGTATAATTTCAGGGTGAGCTGGAGGGGATGGAGAGAAAGTGAGAGGAGCTCAGTCCTACAGCCAGAAGTATTGCTGGCAGCCTACTTTCCCTGCTGGTAGGTGCCCAACAGCTGTTAAGGGGAGATAAGAGCTCTACTCAATGCAATACTCAGCCATCAGGAATGCCAAGGGAAAAGTGAAGTAAAGATCTCCCTACCGTCCCAAAGCCTCTTCAATGCCTGTGCCATACTGGGAGAGAAGAGGTGGCACCAGTCCCCTAACCCATTCCTACCTAGGGAAGCAGAAGAGGGATGTGAGCAGGATGGAGAAGGAAATAAAGAAGAATTGTAGTGGGGAAGATGAGAGATCCTGGCATGAAAAATATAGGTGGGGAAGAGGAGCCCTGGTGGGAGTGGGGAGACTGAGAAAAGAGAAAAGCAAAGCACCTGTTTGGTGGTGTTCTAGGGGAACATAGGTCGGGGTGGGGAAAGTTCAAAGAAATATCATATACATAATAGAAGAGTCAGTGAAAAGAAAGAAAAGAACAAAGGGGGTGACTATAAAATTGGCTTTCATTACAAAATGTTTTGATAGAATACTCGGGTATTTCATTTTTTTGCAATTCAATTTATAAAGACATGTAGTAACAACAAGCACTCTGGCATTATTTTATGTAGTAGTGTCTACCTGAGAGGATGTCTTGCTGCTGGCAGCATCTTGGTGGTTTAAGAATCCAAGATTACATCTAAGGCAAAAGCTATCCTACCCTGATACCAATTTTTAAGTTAAAATGACTTAACTTAGCATAATAGTAAGTAACACAGTTTGCTTCTCTTTTCTTTTTAAGGAACACCCACAAGACAACTGTATTTTCCTTGACTTACTCACTTAAATGTATTCACATTTTTGTGAATTTTCAATCTATGGCTTGATTATGAACAGGTCTATTGACATCTGGTTGAGAAGTCTCAATAAAAAACTTCTTTTTGAAATTAAATTTATTTTTTCAGTTCTAATTGAAAAACTAAAATCAGGTTATTTGTGAAATTTTTTAAAAATATGATTTTGTCAAAATCATTCACAAAAAAATGTAGCTCTTGACCAGACTTTAGTCTATGTACACATTGATGTTCAAGCTCTATTGCTTAGCTGTAGTTGTTCAGAAGGTATCTAAACTGTGTATGCTCCCTAATTCAATAAATATATTAAAGTACTTCCAGTGTGAACACTTCTATGTCCATATCTGGAGTGATTATTCTTACACATCTTTCCTTGTGTGTGTGTGAGCTAGATTTTCAAGATCCTTTAGATTGCCCTGCTTTTAAGTTATGTACATACATTTTTGCATTCATGTTTTTGTGCTTGCAAAAACAGAGTGAGAAAGAGTTTTGAGTTTTGATTAAATTAACTGAAATGAAGTGCTTGATTGAGGTGATCTGAAAAATTGCTGCCTGCCTATGTGAAGCTATCAAAGGGTAGTTTGTGTGCAGCAATTGAAGGAAAGAAACAAGAATGAACCTTGGTGTAATGAAGAACAACACATGAATGGAGATCAGACATCATTTCTACATCCTAGTGGCTTACCCTAAAGCATAAAATTTGACCATGGTATAGTCTCATAATCAACATTACAAATTTTCTATGTTACATGTTGATGTGTAAAACAGTAAATTAATTAAAGAGAATGTTTCTTCTTTAGTAATCAGGATAAAAGAGGGAACTTTGAGACAAATCCAGTACTCAGATGCCTAGAAGATGTACCTGATTTGTACATGACAATCCACATTTCTGATAGGGTACACAGAAATAATATGTAAAATATTGGCCCTGCAATTACAGTCATTTCTGTATTTTGGTTTCTTCTGACTGGGGTCCTTTGGGCATGATACCACATTTCCCCACATACAGTGAAACCCAGGATAAGATACCTATCTTTTTTTTGAATGTCAGAATGAATTTAAAAAGATCTTTCCTAGTAACAAGTATCTGAATAGCAGCACCCAGGGAGCCAGCCAGCTGTTCATTGTTCTGTTCCCTGTGGATTACGTGAAGAATAACTTTTGTTTTTCTTGGTAAGCAACAAAAACTGTTCTTACCATACTTCTGACACATAATGCCTACTCAAATTCCCAGCAGCTGGTTGCTAGAAAAAAAAAGTGTGTGTTATATACCAGAAAATATGGAGGTGGCGGCGGTGGTGGTGGTAGTAATAGTAGTACTAATACCCAACTCTTGAACACGTGTCAGATTATTGTAGCAGAAAGGGACTATAATGCTGTCTTGGAGGGGCAAAATGTGTATTTCTGTGACTTCTTATGTAACTCCTGAGCTCTGGTAGATACAAGCGAATGGGTGTTTAGAAAATATTGCTGAACTTCAATAATTGTATGGATAGTATACTGCCCCTCTGTTGCAATTAAATTGCACTGTGGTCTAGAAATGATGATGTACATAAATAAAATTAAGCTGCTTCTGCCTCAAATTTTGCGTCGCTCACCCAGTCTCAGATCTTGAGACCATTCAGAAGAACTGGTTACCAAAATGAATGCATGTATGTGATTCAGAGGTGAAACAAAGCTTTTCAGGTAAAATACAAATTACTCTGAATTTTGAACTGAAACCAGAATAAACTGCAGGCCATTTTGAGAAAAGGGTAGAAAATTTTGATTATTTTGTGGGAATTTATATCTACATTTCTTCATGTCAGTTGGGAGAATATTGTTCATCCTCCTGAGGATGTAACATATTTACTTGAATATAAAACAAGGTTCCTGCCCTCCTGACCCCCTCTCCCCCGATCAGCAGGAGAAAAAAAGCACCTTATCTTACATCCACATACAAGGAAACCTCATTAAATACATTGTCTATCGTTTAATGGCTGCCAAAAGTAGCATGTGCTCAGTAATGGAAACCAACTATGAAGCTGACTAAATGCAGCCAATACTAAGCACGAGTATAATACAAGGCTCATAATGCAGACCATCTGAATAAAATATATGGTAGTGCTCATTACACTCAGTCTTCCTCACTACCTTCCCACCCAAGTCATGGTGAGCCACTACATTGAATACTTTTCAACTTCCTCTTCCTTCCTCTTCCTTTTTCCCATTTTCAATAATTCCTGTTTATTGACCAACTTTAAATGTCTGGAAAACATCACTAAATGGGGCCCCAAACAGTTCACCTGGAATCTTTCTGTGACTCCCTTTCTCAGCCTGCTGCATATGATTAACACGGCACTGCCTTCCATGAGGTACAGCCAGACCAGATTGCCCTGAACCTCATTGGCACATAAATTTTTGGAGGATAATGACAATAACCACTGGTTGCATTCCTAAGTGGGAGGCTAACTAGTACATGGATCCTTTCTGGCAAGTACATGGAGTACACATATATACTAAGCAGTGCTGAGCTATGAGGTCACCATGGCTTGAAACACTGTTGATGCTCTTGAGGCAACCCATGTACTGTATGGTAAATTATGAGCCTTTTGGCTTTGAACTAATATTATAAATAGTTGTAATATATATAAAAATAGGTACAAAAGTGCTGCTTAAAACTGTGTTTATGTAGTACCTGTGCTAAAACTTGCAGCAGTTTCAAAAAGTTTGAATGCATCAATTTAGGATCAGCTAAGTCTATGGGTACCCATAATATATGTGAATTACTATAGGCATGTTTATTTCAAAGTCAGTGTTTTTATATTTGCTCTTCATTCCCATTTGCTCAAGGACAGCTGGGGCTGACAGTAAGGGCAAGGGGGAAGAAGCTGCAGGGGGAAAAATTGGGGGCAGAGGGCAATGGGGGGTGCTCCTGACCCCCAAGGTTTATTTTTCCTTGGTGTAGCAGTGGGAGAGTGACAAATGCAGGGAAACCCTCCAAAACTTACATTTTATACCTGGAAAATTGTAACAACATTTTAAAATTTCCAGATATAGAATCTAATTATTGGGGAGGCCTTATATTCAGGATTATCTTATATTCATATTATATTGTTTAGTATTTCTGCTTCACCTGGAATTGGGAAGAACTGAAACCATGGCAAAAAATTTCTAAGTTAGATTTTTACTGTTATTCCAAATGAAAAAAGTTTGGCATATTTAAGTATGTTTTTCTGAATCTCTGAGCCTTGCAATTTTGTGTGTCTGCCTTTCCTGACTAGAACATTTCATATTTGCTTCTTCATGCTTATATCCCTCCCATCTCTTTTAAGGATTCATTCTGTATTTTAGTATATAAAGCAATCCGTTATGCTTTAGGTCTTTCAGAATCTCATTGTAGACTGCTGTATTAGGGTGCTAGCATGGTTGGAGTGTTGGGTTTCATCATATGGCTCTATGACCATTTTCATTCTAAATCATTTTTACTTGCATTTTCCTTCATAAAGCATTTTGTAGCTGCAAGTCAGATCCTGATCACTGTGCAGATATATTTGCTATTATCTTTCAGATATGGGCTCACATCCAAAGGTTAAATGTACCATGCCAGAATTTCAGTGGGGCTTGAAATGCAAATCCTAAATGGTTCAATTTTCATAAAGGTCTGAATCCTCTGAAAATGAGTGTATTTA
Source organism: Crocodylus porosus (assembly GCF_001723895.1). NCBI lineage: Eukaryota > Metazoa > Chordata > Crocodylia > Crocodylidae > Crocodylus > Crocodylus porosus. The sequence goes on from NW_017728950.1 coordinate 65,824,084, forward strand.
GGATTCAAAAGTGGACTTAAACCTTTGCATCTGAAGGCCATATCTAAGGCCTAACACTGTGGGATGCCTGTTCAGAATTCCTAGTGAAGATTGTGCAAGCCATATCCTTTTACCCCTGGGGGGAAATCTGATCATTGGTAAAACAAATATAAAATACAATAAGAGCATATGCAACTAAGAACATCTCGGCAATGGGCACTTGGTAGTTATTTATACATCCTTATTGAACAGGACTATAAACACTTTTAGAAATAAAGTTTTATTCAATAATTCATACAGCAGTTTCATAGGGGTTTTATTTTTCTCCAGTATATACAAAAAATCATAATTCCAGTGCTTTATAAAAAAAATCTGATTTTTTTACTCATTGCAGTTCAACCTGTTTCTTAGAGCTCACATTTGTGTTGTAGAAATGATTTATTGGGTGTCCCATGATGAAAGCAGAACAGAAATTCAAATAGTTGTTTTCTCTAACAGCAGTTGTTTTTAAAGCAGAATCAGTGTTTGGCAGTCTGTCATTTAACAGAAGATTCCCTCCTCATCTACTAAATGAGCAGCAAAATTCTAAACTTCTTCAAATCCAACCTATGCATGAGACCTATCCACATCTTTCAGAGACAACTCTTTAGCAGAAGAAAGTAATTAGCAGAAAGTAATAGTAATAGCAACTAGTAGAAAGTAATATCAGTGTCTGTTCAAACCTTGGATTTTATGTTTTTGACTTCCAATAAGAATTTCATGTTATTGTGATTTGTGTGATAGTCAGACCCATCCCCAAAAAGCCAAACTAACCTTACCAATCCAGCTTCCACCTGACTGATAATGAGGTTATCAATTCTAAGTATATCTGGTTAGGATTGAAACCTTACTACATTGTATGGAAGATGTTTTGATTTTAGGGCGTCTGCTCTATATAATATTTTTTTTATTTTATACTTATGATTTATGTCAAGCATCTGTTTAACTGTTTGATTGTTCATCACTAAGTTCTTAAGCCATCCAGCCCTCAGATTTCATATTTTTTTTTACAGAAATTACTGGTATCTACGTACACTAAAAATTGTTCCTGGGCAATATGTCTTGATTCTTTGTCTCACTTTGGCTCCTTTGCACTATCACGAAGTAGAAGAACCTTGAATCAGAGGGTACAATGTCATCTTGTCCCCTTGCCTCTAGGGTCTGATTTCTGCTACCTAATTTAAAAACACAGAACAAAATCTCAGCCTTACCATCCAATCCAAAAGTCACAGAAGTCTTTATTTAGTAGTGATGGCCTTTGCTTGAAGCTCTGCACAATGGTGCATTTCACATATTGAGCCAGATCCACAAGCAGTGTAAATATTTTGCGTTTAGACCCACAAAGGGATAAAGGCATTCAGATTCCACTGTAGAAGTCTGTGTCCAAAAGTTACTGTATTTCTCTCACATGCTGCATGCCCCCGCCCCAAAAAGAAACCCACCTTGATTTCAAGAAAGTAGACTATAGAAAAACGATTTTTTTCCATAATAATGGCCTGGCACTGACTTTTTCATGGAGATGTAGTGCTTCAGTACTGCTGGCAACTTTTTTCTTTCTTTTGGCTGCTCAGCCAACTGTTGCCAATTTAAGAATGGCTATGAAAGAGTTAACACTGGACTCTGCCCCTCCTGCTTGCTGCCTGAGAGAGAAGCTGGCAGCTATCTTCCAGTACAGTATCTGCATGCTTCCATTCCTCCCTGCTTCTATACTAGCAAAGAAAAATCAGTTTTCCTGTTTAAGGGACACACCTCAATATTGGAGGGCTGTATTTTGGAAAAGGCAATGTGTGTGATATATGGGTAAATAAGGTATAACTTCAAAGCTCTCCCTGCTGCACCTAAACCTGGAGGCACCTAAAGTCTGGAGTCCCTGATACTAAAGTTCTCCAGGTATCTAAATATCTGCTTCTCATGCATGTCTAGAAACATGTCAGTCTGGAAACTCCTGATCAGCTAGGCACCTTTTTTACATGTAACCCCTATCATGATAACTAGATTAGTAATTCTTTTACTTTCCATAATAGGCTGCACAGAGAACAGAGCTGGCTAGGATGGGTGAAAATGATATTCATATCTGCTTTAAATCTAATAATACAATGGAAAGAATACTTCCCCGATGAAGGAGACTTGGATTATATTTCTGTCTCTGCCTGAGGAACTTGAATCAAAATATTTCCCTTCCCAGGAATGAGAGAAGGAATAGCTCTATAATGTAATGATTAGCAAATTAATTTTGGAGGGAGGAGAGTAGGTGCTAGTCCCTATTCCAGTGAAACTTTCATTATTTCCTATGAATTATTTAATAGTAATTAATAGGCATTCTACCTACACAGTAAAATATGGACAACATTGATTTAACTTGCTTTTCCTAGACTTCCCAAAGGGCTTTACAGCATCAGGAAAGCAAACAATTGCTGAGGGAATGCTAAGTGAAATGAATGTTTTTGGTTCACTAATCCCAAACACTGCAGCATTCCAAGGGATTTCCAAAAGGGAAGGAAAAAATAAAATCCCTGAATATAAAATGTTAAATTCTGAAGAATATTATGGCTTGATAGCATCTGGTTGTTTGCTCTCATTTTTTTAATATAAGAAAAAATGAAGTGTATGTGCTGCTTTTTGCAGGGATCAAGTCACATCATAGCAAGCCATGTAATTAATTTGTTGATTCAGTTCCCTGTTGTCTTAGTTTGGATTTTTGGAAGTATGACTGAGTCACTATAGTATGACTTACACCTAAGATATTTCTTCTTGAATTGTTTCTTTTTTCTATCAGCAAACCTCACTGAGGGGGATGAGAAGTGAAATTAGCACCCTCAGGTTTGAAATAATTGAATTTCATGGAAAAAATGGCTTTGAAAAATTCCTATTCAGAAATTAGAGACACTTATTAATAAAAAAGAAATACCTATCTACAGCTTTAGATGCCCTTTAGACTCTTCCTTTAAAAGGCAAAATCAGCATGCGGGAAGGGGATGGACTATGTTATGCCATGTTCTTCCTCTCTGGATCCTGGGGCTGGCTGGGGGTACATTTAGGCTCACAATAACTCAGACCTGCTTTATTGTTGCTTTAAGCGAGTAACTGTGAAACAATATCCTAGATACCACTTAGCTGTCTGAATTCCATCACTACTGCTTGTAAGTGTTAGCCAGATCTTCAGAATTTATAACCATACACAGAACTCTTGACTTGGCTATTTTTACAAGTTTGGTTTGACATTAGCACAATCTTTTTTCTTCCTCTACCAGCAAGATGTTAGTCTTAAAATCTGTCAGTTCAGTTTAGAATTAGGAATAGGTTAAGGAGTGAAAGAAATGATTCATATGAAGACACGAGTCCGCAAAAACTTGTACCAATTCCATTATATATGCTAACTATATAGATTTTTAAAGTAATTTAATCTTAACTTCTACACCTTTTCCTTTGGAAGTAGGCTTTGAATTAAGACAGTGATGCAGGCAATATGTTATTGAGCTGATATTACACTGCATAAAGAAATAAATACTTTTATCTAACAATTCAATTTCCCAAGGGTATGTTGATGATTTTTAGTTTGGTTGGTAAGCTTTTGGGTGCTGTTGGAACTGGTCAGTCATATTTTTTCCATTGCTATTCTTTTTCAAATGAGGACAGAAGCCCTGGACTTTTCCTTCTTTTCATTTCTCTCAGCTGTGCCTGTATATATTTGAACCCTGATTTAATCTATTGTGGAAGTGAATAGTTTTACCTTTCTTATGAAGAAACATGTGGGATTAAAGGGAATATTAGAGTTGCAAAAAAACCCAACCCTTCCCCCACAAAAAACCCAAAAATGAGCAAAGAGAGCTTTCCTTACAAAACACCAAGAGTTTCAAAGTAAAAAAATAATTACTGTGAAGGGGAACAGCTAATAGGAGAAAGCGCCTCAGTGTTTCCCCTGCATCAGAATATAAACTTCAGTATGTTCTGGTAAGCAGAAAACAAAATGTTATTTTTTCTCCTTAGACCAGGAATTTGTATGTACAATTGGAACTTAGATCTCCAAGAATGCTGACATGGTAAGATGATGGAGAAGAAAAGTGGCATTATAGTTTGTAAACAATCAGTTTTATTCTGCACAGAGAGTTATTGTCTTGGTTGTCTGCAAGAGTAGTTTTAAAGTACACAAAACTGTAATGGATCAAATTATTCTTGTCATAGATAGGTTCAAGCTGCAAAATTTAGATCCACATCCGACTGTCAAGCTTTTCCAGGTTAGAGAAGTCTTCCATTTGATAACCTAGTAAAGAGTCCTCTCATAATTATTTCACAGTATTAAGTGTATGCAAATGAAAGAGTACACCTTGATAAATGATCTCCCTAGAAGCCTTTAGCATAAGTTTGAAGCAAGTTCCTTAGAAGCAATTGCAAAATATTCTGTAGAAATGAAGTGTGGGTAACTTGGGTTTATTTTCCTTTGTAAACAGAGAGCTCGTGAAAATAAACTTGGAAGGTAAATGAAGCTGTTTTCAAATATGATACAACAACATCAGCATAAACATTTAGGGTAGATTTTCAAAAGAGCTCAGCACCCATTAAAGCACTGAAATAAGCCGACAGATTCTCAGAAATGTTCAGCACTCAACAGCTCCCACTGACAACAGAATGAAGTGATGAAAGGGGAGTGCACAGAGATAAAAGCAGAAAGATACTTAAATGTGATGTGATGAGTGAAAGGATATGAAGGGAGCTGGCTATGTGGTATGTCTCAGCACAGACATTCCCAAACTGCAGTGCATGTAGCACGGTGCAATACTGCTAATCTTGAGAGAGCAATAAACATGATCCTAAAAGAGAGAGAGATAATTTGATGGTTTTTAGCTGTCTTCTGATTTTTGATCCACCTTTGCTTATTTCTGCCATTTATGGACCAGCTAGTCATACCATACTTTCAGATTCACTGAGGGACCTGATTTTAGCCCCTTGGGATTTCAGGAGATCTTACCCCCCACGTCTTTCTGGCCTCTGGCCAGTAATTATGACTCATCCTCCCACCTTCAAATGGGTCCTGTTTCCCCACCTTCCTTCTGCTCCTGCAGGGCAAGGAAGAAGCTACTGAGCTTCTTCAGTCCGAATTCCACGAGCTGGCACTGCAGCCAGCATATAAGCATTATGGGTATGCAGAGTCTGGGGTGCAGGTGAGAGAGAGTGGAAGGCTTTCCACAGGTAACATGCACATGGCTGAATGGTTGCAGCAGAGTCACAGTGTGGGGGAACAGAAAGTCATATTTCTACTGATCTAAACTGTGTAAGAATGGAAATAGAGTAAACTTGGGCTCATGCTTAATAACCCAGAGAAGAATTAGCAAGAATATTTTTATTTAAAATAGGTGAGTTAAAAGGTCATGCTCATGCATGCAGTTCAGCAACATGCCAAATATATAAGGTGATAGTTATTTATTCTTTGTAATTTGAGCAACATGAAAGACAGATATAACAAAGCCTGTGGTTTGCTTAACTTTGGTTCCTGTACACTGCTTAAAAATGTGAGATATGTGAAAAGGATGTTATAATTAACGTTGCTTGTCTATCTGAAACATTCTAATTTGTCAAAACCAGCCCTTACCTGCAAAAAAAATTACTTTTAAAGGTTTCTCAGGTTGAGAATAGAGGTCGCTCAATCCTGCCCTCGCTTGACTTGACTTGAGACTAATGCCTTTCTCTAATCAAAACGAGGGATTCAGACTTGTGTTCTGACCATGGGTCTTCTCCATTCCATGTGAGTGCCATAGCTGCTCTGCCATTTTTTTTTTTACTTCAGAGTGTAGCTCTTCCCTCTCCCCCTTGCCTCCCCCATGCTCATTGCCTGTCTTAACCATTTTCAAGGGACTTAGGCCAAGCTGCTGAAGTGTGGCTAAACAGAAGGCCCAAAGCCTGTTTCTGAGTGACCATAGCATGCACCTTTGCAGTCGTGACCCCTAGCTTGGTCAGCAAAGTCAAGGAAGTCATCCACATGTCTACACCAGTAATGAAGTACAATTTTAAAAAGCACGAGGCCTGAAAGTAGACATTATGGCTAGGGACAGAAATTACACATAAACTGGTTTCAGTGATCAGAAACTGGTTTAAACCTGTAACAGAACAGAGGTTCAGTGCACATAAACCAGTTTCAAAATGGCAGAAACCAGTTTGAGATAAACCTGGTTGAATGTAGTATCAGACTTAACTGATTTAGGTCAAACTGGTTTATGCAAAGTCTGTCCCAGACCCCTTTCTGGTTTATGATGCATCAGACTCCCCCAGCACCCTGACATGCACTCTCAGCTGGGCTGGGCTCTCTTCTCCAAAGCAGGGCTGACCCCTCCTCTCTGTTCCCTGGCTGCACCTCTCCCTCTCCCCCTCCGCCCTATCTGCTAAGCAGGTATTTCCCCCTCCCTTCTGCCTTGCTGAGGAGGTGTCTGTGTATTAGCTAACAGACCACATGCTGGCTACTGTCCATGCTGAATCACCAGCTAGCTGGTAACGTCCCTCTGTTGTTTTATTAATGGGGTGATAAAAAAGTTTATAAATTCCCTGCTGGGCTAATTAAATATAAATAAATTCCCACTGGGGCCTGGCCATGCTCCCCCTCAGCTCAGTATTGTGGAAGAGAAGAGAGGGTGGCTCAAGTGCCCCCTGGCTTCTAGCCTGAGCCACTGCAGGCATGTGCTGGCATTTCTGTGATGTCTGTACAGTTACAAAGTGATTTAGCCTATCCAGGTTAGACTAACCTGCAAAGATTGAATCAATTCAGGCTTAGGCTTTTTAAATGTCTGTCCCTAGCCTATAAGGGAAGACCATACATTAAATAATACAAAAACAATATATCATACCTTTATCCTAAAATATTACTAGCAGTAGTGATTGATGCAACCAAATGTATTAAATGTTATTTTACTATGATCAATATATATGTTAAGATGCTTAGAAAATGTGTACAAACAAAATAACCTTGTGAGAGAAGACCATAAATTAAGGTAAAGAAAAATAGGCCAGCAATCTACAGCATTCTGAAACAAAGAAATGTAAATAAAACCAATCAGAGATCATTTAATAGTATATTGGAACCAGCTATCTATCAATATTGGGTTTAAGCTGGAGGGAAATTTGGAGAACTCAGCCAATTCAAGAAGAGATCCTGCCAATCTGCATGCCACCCTTCTTCCACCTCTCCAGTCTCCCCAGCCAGGACCGGTGAATCTACATTGTGCTGTTACAAGTAGCCAGATAGACTTTAGGATAAGCATTTGTCTTTGTGTCTTAAAGTGCAAGCGAATAAGAGGTCAGGCTGTAAGATTTTTTGTCTTCCTCTTTTATCAGTATCCTACCCACAAGATTACGTGGAATCTGGGTAACACCCCCTGCCCTTTCTTATCCTCCCTTTTTTCTTCATGAAAATATCAAAAGTATTGAACGACTGTCCAAACATCACACTGTATTGCAAGATGGATTTTTTTTTCCAGCCAACTGCTCTTACAAACAAACATTTTAGGTTTTGTGATATATTACTATCAAGTCTAAAAATCTAAAGCTAAAAATCGTAAACTGTTAAGGCTTAAAATAAATTTGTATAACAGGTAGATAATTGCATATGTCCCTTCAAATATCAGGTTTAAGTAGAAGACACATGAACAAATGAAACTTGAGAACTGCAGTCCTTTATGATATCCACAAAGCAAAATGCCTCTGAAATCAGCTACAAAATACTAAGCCACCAGACAGAAATTTCAGGACAGCAAACGTGGTGTTTTTTCCATGTGTAAACCTCAGACACTTACTTTCAGTACTTTCAGGCATTTTCATTTTGCTGTTCAAGAACAAAGTAAAATCTCCATGTCAGTATCTATCCATTCAAGACTGAATATAAACTGAACATAGAATAACTATCCAACATTTCATGGACATCAGAATCTCAGCTACATGGTGCCGGGAAAGAAAATTATAACGTCTATATAGCTACATGTGAAGTAGTGAGAAAACTCTGTATAAGAGGGGAAGGGCACAGTACAAATTCAAAGAAAAATAAATTAGTGAAAATTAAATTCAATCTGTTAGAAAGAAAGAACACTCCTAACACTTCCCAAATGCTTACTTAAATGCAGCAATTAAGATGGCTGTATGAAAATTAAACAATTATGTAATTAAAATCTCTGTATGCTCTAAATTAAAATTGCGTCAGGCAAAATGTACACTCACCCTGTACTAACCACAGTCTGTGAGGAAATTAGTATAAAGATAAATGCTTTAATATGAAATTGATGATGGATGACATGCAAATTGAGGATAAATGAACCAAGTATTAGAATGAACCTTGGGCAAGAAAGACATCCAAATGTTCTGACAGTGATTACCTGAATCATTTGGCCATGCAAATTGGGTCTGGATTGCACAGAGGGTCCCCCTAATTCCTTTATGCAGGGGTGGCTAACCTGCAGCATGCATACCAAGCAAGGCACAGGAAGCCTTTGTGTGTGACACATGACATATTGGGGAGGGGGCAGGGAACACAGTGGCACACAGGGCAGAAAGCAGAAAGCAGAGCAGCAGATCAGGAAGGGAGCACAGGGTAGGAAGCAGAAAGCAGCAGCAGGTCAAAAAGAGGAAGGAGATCAGAGGGACATTGAGAGAGACCATAATTAATTTGTGATACACTTGCCAGAAAGGTTAAACACCATGGGTGTCTTTACACGTGCTCTGTGGGTGGGGGTGGCATGCTTTAATTAAAGCAGCTCTAAGAGCAGTTCTAAAGCTCCTGCAGCATCTTGTGTATCAGCATCCCACACTTCAAAATGGTGGCGGGGCATTTTTAACTAAAGTTCATCAAATGAGCTTTCGCTAAAATGCCTGTGCCACCATTTTGAAGCATGAGGACACTGATCCAAGACAGGCTGGCTGGAGCATAGTAATTGCCGTGCTCCAGCAGACTCGATTAATCAAGACTGCTCTTACACATTATAAGAGCATCCTCCCTGCATGTGTACTGCAGCATAGAGAAAAGTACCCCCTAGCACTGCAGTTTAGAGAAAAAGGAAAATATGAGAATAGATTGTGTTACAAGATTTTTGGGGTTTGCTATCTTCATTTGTGCCAGAAATGTCCTAAGAATACTTTTTTTTTCCTCTAAGAATTTAGAAATTCTGTCTGGAATCTGAAAGAACCAAATTCTGGAAAGAAAATTATTTGATCTAAAAGGTCGGTCAGTTGGTTGGTTAGTTGGTTGAATGGATGCTTCAGGGAAGGATTTGGAGACTGGCTCTTATGCCCTTAAAATATGCCTCAAAAACAGTACAATCTACTTAACAAAGCAAAGTATCCAGCTTAGCAATGTAAACTTCAGATTTAATTAAATTTAATAATTTAGCATAATAATAATAGTGATAACAAATACCAGTGATAACAAGTGATGACAATGATGATTATGGTAATTTTGACATACAATCATGTTTTGTATTAGACAGTAATTCTGGTTATTAGCCTCAACCAATTCTTCCTTGAAGATTCTGGTTCTTTGGGGCTAACCTTGCTTCCACTGAAATCAAGGAGGTTTCAAGGGCAAATGAGCATATCTGGTCAGAAAGTCAAAGGATGGGGGTTTCAAAGTGTGGTACACATACCCCTGAGGGTATGCAAGACATCTCTGGGGCCTATGCAGAAGAAGTTGTGTAATGGCTTATTTACTTTTCATTCAATAATAATTAGCATAAAATGCATGCTGGTAGGGGTACTCAGGCACCTAGTAAATCTAGAAGGGGGTACGCAAAAAGAAAATGTTTGGAAACCTCTGCAATAGAGAAAGCTTTGAGTCAATCTTTCTTCAATCATTCTGCTGATGCAGATACATTGATATCAGCAGTCCTTAAATATGCATATGTATGTATATGCACACTATAAAGATGGGCAGACTAAAAAAGAAAAGATGCAGTGCAAATCTACGTCCTCAATCACATGTACACACACCTATTAATGTAATACATTACGATTCCAACAAAAGTGAAGCCCTGACAAATACTGAATAGTTGTGAAACATAACATTTTTAGGACATTCTCTAGCCTACATGACACTCTTCTGATACAGACTTCAACATTTTCCCAATGGCTCTCTAACATAAAGAAATGAAAGGTTCTGGATTTATGGAAGAGTGACAAAAGCCTATTCTATACATTTTGTTAACCTTTTGTTTTGCCTGCAGCTGTCTGAGAACACTTTGGTTTGTCCCAGAATTAATGATTAGCTGTCAAAGGCTAAGAAGGCTCAGTAAATAGTAATCTTTGCAGAAGAGAAATATTTTACACTGATACTGCTCTGTTTCGTGTATTGCAATAGTTCACTGGAGGCAAGTCCAGGTCTAAATTGCCCTTGAGAGTCATCAGTGCCTTGAAATCCTTATCTGATTTTCTGTCAGTGATCCAACCTGATTATCACTTAATTTGCTGCTTCCAGGAATTCCATTGTGACCCCATCAACACTTCCTTTCCAGCAGAATAATAGCATGTAAAATGGTAGCACTGGTATCCGAAACCCAGCTGTATATTTTCAGAAGACGACTGTTTCAGATTTGAAACTATTGGGTTCAATTTTTCCATTACCATCTTTGGCCTTAAAGATGGTAATGGACATCTATCTCTACCCCATTTAGGGCACTAAGTTCTCAAGTAGTGTGACTGGAAAAGTTCCAGTGAAACTGGGTTAATCATTTCAACAAACTGATGAACTGTAATGAACACATTGTGTCCCAATGGACCCTTTCCTGGTTTCCTTCCAGTGACATGGCAGGCTACTTGAGAATTTGCAGCTCCAGGCCGCTCCACCATGCAAACTGCTTCAGATTCAAGGACCCCTGCAGCAGACCTGGAAGCCTGGAAGACCAGTTACTTCATAACAGTTAGTCTGGAAGCCCTGGGAAGCTCAGGCTAGGGCTGCCAGGATTTAGGCTACGCTCTCTGCAGCAGAGACCCTGGCAGCTCTATCTGTATAGAGCTGGGATTCTTAGGGCTTCTATGATTCATGCTCTTCACTGGAGGCTTCACAGTTTCCCCAGTTCCAAAAAGCTGCCCCTGATTCTAGAAGAGCCTGGCAGCTGACCCAGAATGCTTAAATTGTGTCAGAACTTTCCTTCTCTGGGCAATTTTGAAAATGCTATTTTTTACTCTGAGCCAACGCAATGTATGTCAAAATGTCAGAAGTTCTTACGAAACAGGAATTCTGCATTAGCTCAAAGGGTGTTGCCATAACTGCTGCAACACAATCTGTTCTCCTGGGGGGCACAAGGGGAAGAGATCCCTTATATTCTCCTTTTCCATTTCCCCCCCTGGTAACTTTGCTTGAGAGCAAATTATAAGAAGGCCTTTGTCAGCAAAAAGTTAAGTAGGATCATAGCTGTGGATAACCCATTTCTTACCATGTTACTTGTCAGACATTTTCCCCCAGCTTTAGGAATCTGTCTACATAAGAATACTATGGAATTTATTGAAAGTGATAGGGCACTGCGTTCACATAGGCATAGGCATGTGGGCCATGGTATGACAATTAATTACATACCCAAAAGAGCACAGCAGGCAATTGTTAGTTTTGACAGCTCAGTCTTGCTCAGCACCAAACAAAAACACATAACAGTGCCTGCTAATGTGTATGAACCAGGTATTCGCATAGCAATGTAGCAGCCATTTTCATCTACTGCAGCCTATGGTGCACAATCATGCTTTGTCCTGGTGGGAATTGGACTTGATGACCCTTAATAGGCCTTTTCTGTCTCTAGATTCTATGACTAGAAATCCTACAGTACAGTATATTACAGAGAATTATGTCTCCCTATATTGCACGGAATTAAGAATATTTGCTTATTCAAGTATCTTAAAGCAAGCAATTCATTATAAATGCTTTCATATTTTAAGGTGATTTTTTTTGTATGCCACTCATTTTAATGAATCATAAAAGTGAAAGGCAGTAAATATTGAGAATTATACAATCCTCCTAAATACCAGCATGTAGGGTAGAATCTCTATTCTTGGAAGGTTATCTCCCACTATTCTTTGCACTAGTGTATGTGTTATGTTGCCTATTCTTGGAGAATCTTAGAGGTCATCACAGTCGCATTTTATATGTTTTTTTTATTTATGTTTGTCAGCACTTGTTCAGACGGTAGGTACGAGTTAGCAACAATAAGAAGGAATACGGGCTCGTAGTTGGGGCAGGTAACTGGGAATCATCATGGCAATCACAGCTCTGTAATAGGTTTGCCACATGACCTGAGGATATCACCTCCTCAGTCTGTGCCTTTGTCTACCTGAGTTAATGTTTTGAAGATCTTTGAATGAATATGTGTGCCATTCTGATCTCCTGGAATAAGTGATGCTGTTCTGAAAAACACATTCATGCCCCAACTCTATTTGTGACATTGGGCCTTCGCTACTGTTTTCCATCCTTAGCAGTCCTGTGCAGCAGTCTGCACGTCATATGTCCTCTGAATGATTTTTGTTTTTTGTCCTGGCTGTCAGATGGTAAAGATTTGTCTAAAACAGCTATTTGTGAATACCTGAAGATGGAAAGGTCTTTTAAGTGTCAAAGTTCAACACCATATGGTAAAAGAGCTGTTACCTTGATCTTAAATATGCAAAATTTGGGCTGGAGGACAATGTGTCTGTTTTTACAGATTGGTTTCAGGTTTATAAAGTCATGTTTGGTTTTTGCTATTCTCATTTGAATGTCCTTGGGCCACATCCAGATCAGTAAACTAGGCTTCTAAATCAGACTTGGCTGCTAAATTCCAGCTATGCTGTAAAAAACAAGATCAAAAATAACCACTCTAGCAGCTGGAAAACCCTGAAGGCATCTCTATTTTGGCCTGAAAAACTCCTTATGCACCTAGACTTTGGCTTTTTCACACACCTAGAAGCCATCCATTTTGAGTAAGTAGGTTCCTAACCTCCATTGCAGTCCAAATCAATATAGAAGGAGGGTCCCTAATCTCTGTACGATTATGGGAACCCATGGAGCATGCCTAATGCACACCAGCAGCAGAGTTCAGCACAAAATGCAACACCCACTTTCACTTAAAAATATCCAAGTTCTTCTGGTTCTGCCACCACTGACAGTTTGCATACTATTGGTGTCCCCTCATTCCTTCACATAGGAGTTGTTCTGTCTGTCCAATATAGACAGCAGAGGGGCACAAAAAGTAGGTTTCACATTTGGCCTAAATGGCATCAGCTGCTTATCGTGCTTGTCTGCTGTCTACATTGGACTACATTGGACAGATACAGCAACCCCTACTTAAAAGAATGAGGGGACACAAATCTGACATCCAATATAAAAAACACAGGTGATATCCTGGACATCCCATCATCCTTTGTCCCTCTCTCAACACTGTCCCATCCCCCATCTCCCTCCCTTTAATATTCAAATCACTCTCTCTCTATTTGATAACCTGCTCTGTGCATGTGCTGCCATAGCATCTGATGAAGTTAACTCTTGCTCATGAAAACTTATGTATCTCTAATTCAGTTAATCTATAAAGTGGCATCTCTACTCTACCCTGTCTTATGCCTGACTTAGGAAGAACACAGCTAACTATTAGGACTGTGCAAAGTTTCAGTAGGCAATTCAATTCAGAGGAGATTCAGCCCCATTCAGCGGCTGAATCCCTGACTCCAAATTGAATCAGGAAACCCATTAAAAGGTCCAAATTGAATCAGAAGAATCAAAATTGATTTGGAAAAGATTCAGAAAGATTCAGAAGGCAGGCTTGCAGGAAACAGAAACTGAGAAGAGAGAGGGGGAGAAAGATTGCTCTGATATTGTCATCTGTAGCTGGCCAGTAACTGTGATCTACCCCTCTGATCTACCCCCTTGCCCTTGTTCCTCCTTAGCCTAGCACCAGTGGGATCATGGCCAAAAAGAAGTTCCCCTCTCACTCCAAAACCCCTGTTCTCAAGAAGCAGAGGCAGGCCACCCTGGACCAGTGGGGGACAGACAGAGACAAAGGCGGGGAACTTTCTGAAGACAAGCAAGGTCACCAAGAGCACTGGGGAGATGCTTGCTCTAGATAGCCAGCCCTTCTCCTTTGTTGAGCATCCAGGGTTCAGGCAGCTCATGGTGATCATAGCCACATCATACCAAGTACCCACATGCACCACCTCTAGCAGGACAGTGATACCCTCCCTGTATGAGGCATGCAGGGAGTACTTGCGGGAAGAGATGTGCAAGGCAGGGCTGCAGGTAGCCTTGCACTTCACCTTGGACATCTGGAGCAACCAGGGTGCAGATCATGCCTACCTTTTCCCTCTCAGGGCACTGGTATGATCATTCAGGGCATTGGTGGGCTCTCCTTCAAGTGGAGGTGGTGGATGAGTCCCACAGATGAGCTTATGAAGGTGGTGCTTAATGCCAACCTTGTTGGCATCCACTGTGTGGCACAAAAGTTCCACCTCATAGTCAGGGATGCCTTGGAGGGGGACAGGGCACTAGGAGGTTGATGAAATGAAGTTCATAGGCTGGTCTTTGAAAAGTGTTTTGTAAATTCCCTTTGCAAATCAGGACTGAGAGATTGGAGAGTGTTTTTCTTGTGAGAAATGTGCCCCCACTGGTAATTGGGTATTATGGTCTTTAATAGATTTCCAGTGTGCATTCATTCTGGTGTGCAGTTGTTGTTTGGTCTCTCCTGTGTATTTTCTCATCCAGGGCATTTGGTGCACTGGATGAGATATATAATATTTTTGGAGGTGCAGCTGTAAGATCCAGGAATGGTGATGGTTCAGTTGTGGGGTGTAGTAATGTTTGGTACTGGAGATATGTTGGCAGGTTTTACATTTCTTCTCATGGCACAGTCTGGATCCATTGATGTGTTTTGGCCTTTAGGAAGTTTGCTTCTGGTGATGAGGTTAGCAAGGTTCAGTGCTTTTTTGAATTTACAAACCACTTTTCACAGATGAGCTTATAAAGTTCACTTCCCAACCTTCTAGATACAAAAACTCATTGACTCAATATAGACATTGGATTTATGACACACTATAACCTGCCTGACATCTGACTCCCCAGGTACTTTCCACTTTTACCTGCTACATCTCCCTACCTCTCCCCGCCCCAACACCTCAATTTACATTTTTACTGACTGGCTTTCTTGCCTGCATACCAGCCTCTGGCTTCTTTACTATTCCTTCCATCCAGGAAGAGCATACACACCAACTGCTGTTGCTTCCTCAGCATGATGAAGGATTTTGAAACTCAAAAGCTTGCTAAGATATATTTTACCAACTATTCAATTGGTCTAATAAAAGGTATTAGATTGACCCAAATAACCTTGTCTGCCTTTTCCTTTATACCAACACAGCTACAACCTACATCCCTTAATGCATACAAGTGACATGCATTTTGCTTTCAATGGTTTGAGGTGCTTTCACAGAAACCCCTGCACCTATATCCTTGAAACATGGAAGGTTTCATGCCCTCAGAAAGATCTAGAATCCATGCTGTTTTCATCCAATTCTGCAAAAAAAAAATGACAAAGTTATAGGTATTTTGGTGATTCCCCATTATAGTCTATGGCCCAATATCCAAATCAGCACCAGATCTCTAATCTGGTGGTGCCTAGGGGGAACAGAGCATCCCCCAATTTCCACTGTTCCCCCCGGTGAGTTTGTAAATGGCCTCCAGGTCTCCACTCAGCCTTCTCTTGTGAATGAATAGATTAAGGCCCTTTAGCCTCTCTTCATAGGGCCTGACCTGCTGCCTCTTGACCATGGGAGTGGCCCTCCTCTGGACCACGTCCCTCTTGAAGTGCAACACCCAGAACTGGATGCAGTACTCCAACTGCGGCCTGACCAACGCTGCATAGAGGGGAAGGATCTCCTCCCTGGACCTGCTTGTGATGCATCTGTAGATGTATGACAAAATGCGGTTAGCCTTACTGACCTCTTTCTTGCATTGGTGGCTCATGTTCACAATGACTCCAAGATCCCTTTCTGCCACCGTGTTGACAAGAAGGGTGTTTCCCAACCTATAGGTGTGTTGCTGGTTCCTTCTCCCTAGATGCAGCACCTTGCACTTGTCTGCCTTGAATTCCATCCTATTCTTATCCGTCCACTGCTGTAACCTATCTAGATCTAGCTGGATTCTTTCCCTCCCCTCCAGCGTGCCCACCTCGCCCCACATCTTGGTATTGTCACTGAATTTGGACAGCTGCTTTCCACACCCACATCCAGAGCACTGATAAAGATGTTGAACAGGAATTGGCCATATCCAAATCTGAGTGGAATACTTGCCACTTCGCAAAGGCATACCTAACTACCTCTCTGCTCATGATTTACTCATTCTTTTAATTCTATAGCATAAGCTTTTGTCTTTTATAAGATTATGGGCTAGATATGAAGATTTAGGTGCAGTCCTACATTTGGTTTGGAACATGTTTAAAGTTCTAGACAACCAGAGTTTGGTTATGTTTAAAATGTTTTTGTTTTCACAGAACATAGTTGTGATGGGAGTATGTATATCACAGGGAAATAGGTATGTTTCCTTTCTATTTTGTATCTTAGAAGAAATTACAAGCTCTCTCCAGAAGTAAGATACCTAGGCAAGACATTTAAATTCCAGAAGCCAGAAAGGTAGAAGCCAGAGAGGTAAAGAGCAATGGCCTGCAAATATATAGGAGCAGGGTTAGTTGCCCCCATATACTAAGCGCATATGTTGTTAATGCCTTTATTACATAAGAGGGTAGGGGGTACTCCTTTTCTTTTTTGTTTTGCATTCTTGTGAGCAGAGAGACTTCCCTTCATTTTTGTTTATTTTCTTACTAGGAGAATTAGATTAGACTTCAGTAAGGAAGATAGTACCAGGAGTCCATCGCACAAAAAAGCTGTTCCACACAGGTTACATGCTTTGGATACTCCAGCTGGGCACCACACTTAAGAAGGGATGTGGCCAGCATAGAGAGGGTCCAGAGGAGAGCCACTTGCATGATCAGGAGGCAGCAAGGCAGGTCCTATGAGTGGAGGCTACGGGACCTGAACCTGTTCAGCCTCCACAAAAGAAGGCTGAGGGGGGATCTGGTGGCTGTCTACAAACTGGCCAAGGGGGACCAGCAGGGAACAGGAGAGACCCTGTTCCCCCAAGCACTACCAGGAGTAATGAGGAATAACGAGGAGTAACGAGATATCAGGAGGCACCGCTTCACAGTCAGGGTGGCTAGGATCTGGAACCAACTTCCAAGGGAAGTGGTGTTCGCTCCTACCCTGGGGGTCTTCAAAAGGAGGCTAGATAATCACCTTTCTGGGGTCATTAGACCTCAGCATTCTTTCCTGCCATGGCAGGGGGTCAGACTTGATGATCTGCTCAGGTCCCTTCTGACCCTACCAACTATGAAACTGAAGTTCATCCCTGTGCTGATATTCAGTACAAGTCTGTTCTGCAGTTACATCCCACTTGAACCCCTAAATTATATTTTATGAGTCTCTTAAGTCTAGGGGGAAACTTCACTCTTCATACATGATACTAATTATATGTCCAAAGTTACTTTTATCAGAACTTGCTTCTCGGAAATTTTAATCTGATCTACAATAAAAAAACCTAAGCATATGTGAATTTTTGGTCAATATTATTCAATTTAACATTAGTTAAATATGCTTATTAAAATTATAACAGTGATAACTATATCTGATATCAAACCCTGGCCCCAATATTCATACAAAGAATAAAAAAATAAAAGTGTGATGCTTCCTGAAATAGACAACTAGACAAATCATTACAATTTGGTTTAGTCTCAATAGACATGATTTTTTAAGCAACAACTTATTTTCTAACTTCCATATATCTCTCTGACAGCATGTCACTACTTGAAAGCTTTAGAAAGTAAAAGAAAAAAGAAAAAAAATTCTATGCCTGTGTGTCATGTATATAGTATCTATGGTATTTTATCCAGAAAACAAATTACAGTGATTGCAAATGAGCAAGACACAGAATACTGGTCTGAAGCCCCCTTTAAAATATCTTTTCATAGATAGTTAAAATATCAAAAGACTGCATCTGTAAAGAGGTTGTTTTTGTTTTTTAACTGAGTGAGTTTGTGCCTTAATCCTTGAACCAGTGGCAAAAGCTTTAGAGTTGAATTGATATGTAGTCCCGTTTCTTGATTAACTGGGCATGAGAGAGATTTATTTTGTTCCCTGCTGGTCAGTTCAGTGACTAGCACTGATCTCTGACTTTAGATAAAGCTGAAGATTTTAGATGCATCTTCCTGGTTTGACATGGCAATGATTTATCTCAGTACCTATTCACATCAGGGAACCAGAGAGGGGTCAAGAAAGCCTGGCCTGGATCATGGGGAGGCTCACTACAATAGAATATACAGGCAAATCTGTTTAAATGCAGGAGAAATGCAGTTACACATCTGGTAATCAGTGTTGGTGCAGGTGTTGCTGGAATAAGATTCAGGCAGATTAATTATTTGCACAGATTATGTCAATGATTTGCAATGGACTTAAGGGAGGCTTCCTGGCAAGGACTGGAAGGAGGATTGTTTGTGATTAACTTAAAAGCAAGGATAAAGCAATGCCATTATTAAGTAAATACTACAGTCTAAACCAACATTTGCTAGCTGCTTGGTAAACTCTTGCATACTGATTGGCTTTGCCTGGCAGGGCTGAGGATAATAAAAAATAAGGTGATCACAGAGGAGCATCCCTAGCTGAACGCACGAGAATGCTGTGTTTGTCTTTTCACATGCTCTTTCAATGAATGACTGGCTTGTGGAGGAGAGTGGAAGTGAATTAGAATTCTCCAAATATTGAGATGCAGTTGCCATAATGTGCTTATGGGCATTATAGTGGAAATGAGTATCTGGAGGCAGATTGAGGGACTTGACCTAATGCCCTTATCTCTCCGTCCTCCAACTCCAGTCTAATGAACATATACTCATAATTATTTCTCAAATAGTTTTTATCTAATTTTAAAGTGGATAATTTATAGCACTTGTACAAAAATGCAATAAGTTTCATTAAAATATTCAGCATGAGAAGAACTTTGAGCAGAATATATTTCCTTACTGTTCTACAAAGTCATACATATTTATAATATTAAAACTCTTCAGTTGCTTTAGTATTCAGATCTATGGAATAGAATGCTATTATTAATGTTAATATTTCTGCTTTGCTAGAGGGCTGTGTGCAGAATAGCTTACATTTTATACTTTCTATTTTTTGTTGTGTGCATGTTACTGATTTTCATTACTTTACCTTTAATTAAGAGTTGTTGTGACAGAAAGTACATTGGAAGTAAGAAATAAATATTAGGGAAAAAATGCATACTGTATCACAGCTCAAAAAGGGTCCAGCCCTGCATGGCACTCAGCATTTGTTATGAGATCTTTTTCAGCTTCCATTCTGAAAGACAGAAGACACTCATTTAAACATCATTTAGGAGCAGTAGCACAAAAAAGGAGTGGGTGACTATGGTGCCAGAAAGTCACCTGCTACTGTTGCTTCTAGCCCTGCCACCACCATAGCCAACCTGGCCTATGCCTCTACCACTGCTACCCAGGACACAGACCCTGGTTGTTATGTTTCTGCTTAGTAGGAGCAGGCCCTTAGGCTAGATCAGTGTTTCTCAGCTAGTGTGCCACACTACTCTGGGACGCCACAAGATTTTTTTTTAACAAGTGCTGCTCAGTATTTAGCACTGTTATCATTCACAAGGTAAATCCAAAGATTTCAACTGGGCTCCCTTAGTGTGAAAAACGTTCTGACCGGGCATTTTTACACACGCATGTATCGCAGCACCGCATGCAGTTATAAGTGGCGAAATGCGCGTCCGTGTTCAGAAAATGGCAGTGGCGTGCTTTTGAACTAAAACACCTCAGAGGTGCTTTAGTTCAAAGCTGAACCACCACCATTTTCTGCATGCAGATGCTCATTTCATCACTTATACGAATGCAAATGACACAGTACAGTTTGCCTGAGCTCGCATGCAGAGCGGACTCAACTAATCCAGTCTGCTCTGAAGCGGTGGATCTCCAGCATGTCACTGGAAAAAAAGTATGTGTATAAATTCTTTCTCTTCCTACATGCCTCTAGTTACAATTCTCAAAACTGCCTTCTGATTTTATCTGCTGCATATTTTGGAGGTCCAGATTCAGTCCTGGATACCAAACAGGTGCATAAAATTGCTTCAAAAAACTCTTGGCCTACAGGAATCACAGATGTACCCAACCAATTGGAGTCGACCATGATTCGGTGCAGTCATCAGGTATATATTTATTAGTGATGGTAGCCTCCCATCCTCTTTGGATGATACGGTGATGCACTTCTACAAATTCTACAAATTCTACAAATTCGGGGTAGTAGTTGCAAAAATTAGAAGCTATTTAGGGTACTAAAAGTATGTCTATATGGCCTTAGGAGTGAGCCGAGAAATGCAGCCAAGACAAAAGACCCACATGGTCACGCCTATTCCATGTGTACTTAGCCTACAAATTAGACAGCGTAGGATAATTTAGGACCTGCAAATAGTTTGAGCATGGTGCACACAAAGGACTGCTACAACCTGATGAGGGCTGCTTTCAAGCCATCTACACTGTACAATCTGTGGGTCTGGGACACATTATTGACAACAATGCACAATCGAGTTTACAGTACCAATAAACAAGGTTACATCCTGGTTTCATACCAGGCAGTCACAAGTGGTGAGGTTTATTTCTCAGAAGTACTCCTAGGCTCATTGCAGAGGCCATATAGACATACCTTAACTGTCCAGAAGTACATTTTGGTCTTAATGAAGATGCCATGGCTACAAATCAGCTACCAAAGGTGCACAGTTGGACTCTTCAGTAGAACAAACAAACAATTTCTATGCTCATTATAGGCATCGGGATTGTGATTCTGTGTGGCTGTTACATAGCAATGATGAGGAAGGCTCCTTATTTTCTTTTTCCTTCCCAATATACATCTACAAAATCTGATTAAGGATGCATAATAGGCGTAACATGAGTAGAACTGTGCATCTTAGGGCAAGCAGATGACAACTAAAAGCTTATTCTTTCTTTTCAGTTGTGAGTACCTATTTCCAGGCCACATTCTGCCCTCCCGTAAATGAACACAGCATCTAACGAACTCAGCAAGAGCTGTCATGAAACCTGGCTTTAACCTGGTTTATCTGTGTCATAGATTTGGTTGTGTGTTGTTAGGAACAATATGCTTTTCAAAGTTCAGGATTGCATTCGGGTTTAAACAACCATGAAAATACCTGTTCAGAAAAACTAACTAGAATTTTAGCAATTATTACTGTATTATATGTGGATTGTTTAAAATATATGTCATGTATATATTTACAGGACTTTACGTCTAGAGGCTTGGGACCTGTGCCTTTAAAGAATTAAATTTTAGTTGGGAGGTCCAGATTTTTAACAGTATTACGTTCTCTCCTATTTAGGGCCCTAATGGATATTCAAGAATGTGTAGGGGCCACAGTGATCCCTGAGTATCACATGTGCATTTGACAAAGGCTTTTGCTTCATGCTTCATTTAACCGTGTGTTTTTCTTCTCTCTTTTTGCAGAGTATTAGGGCTGGAAAGGACCTCTAGAGCTTGTATAGTCCAACCCCCTACCTGAGGTAGGATTATCCATTCTCTATCCAAACTATCCTGTTGCCAGCTAGGGCAAAGAAGCCCATTTTTTGTACTTTTTTAGATTCCATTTTATACCGTAAATGATTTTCTGATCATATCTTTAAAAAGTCTTATTTGAAAACCTAGTGAATATGTTCAACTCACTAGGGACCTTGGAGAGCTGGGAACCCATGTGACAAATCCAGCTCAACAATTCCTTTTCTAATCATAAGAGGTTTTTCAGTATAATTACAGGGTAACAACTATTTTGACAAATGTTGGTATATAGTGGCTCTTGGCAATCAGTGATTTGGATTGTTTGCTTGTTTATGGAGTAGACCAATCTAGAAAAAAAAAAGACATTCTTCTTTCTTAAAAGAATAGCAGACTATTTTTAATAATATATTAAAACAGTCAGTAGTTTTATTCACATTAGGTCTTCATTCCAATTCAGGTTTCAGATAGAGTGAAATCTAGGCTTCAGGTTCACATTCAAATGCATAGAAACATTATGAACTGATTTTGTAATACTTCCATTTTCTTCAATGATATGCATAGATAGCATATGTTGACTGAGCATGTTTTAGGGTCAAGAGCTACTTCTAAATTCAGACTGGCTGAAACCAAACCAAAGAAGTTTCTAACCTGGGATTTGGAATCCAATATCTCCATTACTGTGAAAGTTTAGGATCAAATAGTGTTTGGGTTCACACTAAAATAGCTTATCAGTTTCAACATTGAGTATGTACCCATATATGTAAATATATCCAGTAAGACTAGTATTATATTCTGTATAGAATTACATAAAAATATATTCATTAAAAGAAAGTTGAAGTTGTAACCTTAATTTCTACCTCTTGTGGATTTACATCATCTCATACTATTCCCCGCCCCCCAGATTTTCTGTAGCAGTAAATACGCAAGTTTATTATAATTTCTCACACACAAACTTTGATACTCATTCTCTAAATTCAAATGTTTTTCTGAACCATTCTTCTCATGGGCAATGCTGTAGTATTCTCATCAGGAAACTAAGATAATGAACTCTGACTTTCACAGTACCCTATGAATTGAGAGGTTATAGTAATAATTCTAATTTAACAGGTGGAAAAATTAGGCATGGATATTAAAACCAAAAGTATCAGAATGTCACACTTATTTTGGGTGCCCACTTTAAGACATCTAAATCACAGGTTTTTTAAGACTATGTAGTACTTTTATGGCACTTTCAATATTCAAAGCACAATAGCCCACAGAGTTAACAGTGTACCTGAGCTTCTAGAAGTTGGCACTGGTTGGTCTCCATTGGCATATCCAGATGAGCACGTGTGCCTCTTGCAGCATCCCAAACCACTTTATTATGCTGCAAGAGGCATGCTCTAAATGAAAAAATGCTTCCCACGCTCATATATGCAGTGTAACCCCCATGCTGTATGGCTAACAACACCATATAGCAGTCACTGCAGGGCCTGAAGATGGAATGTCAGGACCTGGCTGTGGAAGCAAACCAGGCCCTGGCTGCACTCCCACAAAAGGAGGCTCAGGACCTCTGAAACAACCCAGTGCAGTCCTGGCCAGAAAACCTCCAGCATCCATTTCTGGAGCCCTGCCAGGACATCAGGGGGGCACAGGCAGGGTGTGCCAGAGCATGGACAGGACCAGCTGGTTCAACACCAGCACTCTCCCACACAGGGAGAGACCTCAGGAGCCCTGCCCATGCCTGGAGCTGCTCCACCACCCTTGCCTTGAGCTGGTGCCAGTTCTATGGAGGGGAGGGGTCCTTAGGGAACAGGTAGGCCCATGTTCCAGTGCATCCCACAGAGTGCGGGTGGGAGTGAGCCCACCTAGCACCCCTCACCCAGCACAAGGCCAAAACTCTTGACCCAGTTGACCTAGGCAGAGGAACCCACCAAATACAATGCCTGGAAGGCCTCCATCTTTGCCAGGTCACCTGAGCCCTGGACTATGAGGATTATATCCTTGGCATACATTGACAGGGCCAGCCACTGCTGGCTCCCGGAGCATCAACCATGCCATCCACCTCCACAGGAAAATGAGGGAGGACTCCAGGGCCAAGGTGTACAGCTGGCCTGACAGTGGGCAGCCTTGACGTAGCTCTGTCTTGAACAGGATGGGCTTCATCAGGGTCCAGTTGAGCTTGACCAAATACTCTGCAGAGGCATACAGCACCTGGAAACCCCGCACAAAGCGGGGCCAAAGCAGTATGCAGTATGCTTGTGAGGTACCTGTGATCCATTTTGTCAAATGTTTTCTCCTGATCAAAGGTAGGAGGGCAAAAGACAGGCTCTTCCAGTGCACTATCTCCATGAGGTCCCAAACCAGGTACAGGTTGTCAAAAATGGAATGTCCAGGCACTGTGTACATCTGGTAGGGATGGATCACATTCATCAGCATGGACCACAGGCTCAGCACAATAGACATTCCTGCCACCTAGTAGGCCTGGTAGAACTCCACAGTCAGCCCATCAATGCCCAGTGCCTTGTTGTGAGGCATCAGGTGGACGGTGGCCGAAAACTAAGCCAGAGTGAGAGGAGCCTCCAGCCAGTCCCATTCATCTATGCTGACCTGTGGGAGTCCCTCCTGCAGGGTCTGACAGGGTTCAGCATCAGTCGGATCCAGGGAGAAGAGCTCTTTGTAGAAGGCTCACATGCACTGGCACATCTCACCTGGATCCATGAGGGGGGTGCTGTCACCAGCCAAAAAGTAAGTGATGTATTTAATGACCCCCTGCTTCCTCTCCAGGGCATAGAAGAAGCAGGAGCCATGGTCCATCTCCCAAAGGAGCTGGATGCACAAGCAGAGAAACACACTGCTGGTGTGGTAGTTGTCTAGAGTACAAGAGCTCTTCCCACCTCTCCCAACACTCTCCGCAGAGGGATGGGTTGGTTGGGTCAGTGGTCAGGTGCCTCTCCAGCTCTAGTACTTCCCACTCGAGGTGCTCCTGGACCACCTCCCTCTGCCAGGTGTGCCCCCGAGTGTAGCTGCGGCAAAAAAACTGGATGCGCACCTTCCCAACATCCCACCATCTTTGAGATGAGGGGAAAGCTGCCCATTGCTCCTGGCAGGCCATCCAGAACTCCCAGAAGGCCTCCCTGAAGCCCACATCCTCCAGCAGACTGGCATTAAAATGCCAGTCTGCTGGATGCCCAGGCCCTAGTGTGCCAGGCCCTAGTGTGTGCCAGATGCCCAGGCCCTAGTGTGGCCTGGATTCAGACAAGGTGGTGATTGGTGAAAGTGGTTGGCCAGATACCAGAGGAGTGGGGCTGGGAAAAGTGCAGCAAAGAGATATAAACCCATTCCAACAAGAAGTGGCATGCCTGCTCCTCCACCCTCACATAGGTGAAGGCAGGGGGGTCAGTAGGGTGACAGGCATGCCAGACATCCACCAGGGAGTAGTCCATCAGGATATCTCTGAGAACACTCACGGTAGCCTGGTTCTGCTCCCTGTCTGACCGGTCTCATGCATCTAGGGTGACAAAGTCCCTGCCAAGGACCAGACACTCACAAGGGTTGAGGGTGCCAATGTATGTGGTCACCCAGTGGAAGAAATCTTTCAACTCCAGGTCCCTCACAGCGGCATACATGTTCAGAAGGTTCAGGACCAGCACCTGAACGTGGACCCAGAGGTGCAGCAGGCAGCTCGGCACCACCTCAATGTCCTGAAGAACCTCAGGCCCGGGGAGAAAAGGGTGGCCACCCCACAAGAGTTGGCTGTTAGGTGACTAAAAGAGACCCTGTCTCCCCACTCCAGCCACTAACTAGGCTCATCAGCTGCAGTCGTCAGGGTCTCCTACAAGAATACCATGGGTACCCTCCCTCCTGAAGGAAGGAGCACCTCTGGAGACCCTTCCTGTAGCTGTGGACATTGAGGGTCACCATCTTAAAAAACCTCATGGGTGGGGAGGTGGAGTAGATGGTTCAGCAGGGGCCTCATCATCTTGTCTAGCACCCTCCCTTATGTATAGAGGGTGTCTATGAAACTGCGGGCCTGGCTATAGATCCAGGTGTTGCAGCTTTTGGGCCCCTTTCCATCCACTTCCAGAACCTTTGCAGTGGTGAGGACACTGCCAAATCTACCCAGGAGTACAAGATGAGCTATACCCTGCTGGTGGACCAGTGGGTGTAGTCACAGTCAAGAAATGCAAGTAGCCCACTCCTGGGGACTGCTGGGATTGAGAGCCTGCTCCATGGAGACTCCTGGTTCTTGGGCATCCTCTTCCTGGTCCTGGGGCTCAGTGAGCTCTTTAGGCAACATCTGAATCCCCGGTCCACTATGACCCTGTACTCTGATTGGGATTGAGAGAGCTCTGCAGCCCTTTCAGACAGAGGTGGGGGGTAAGGAAGGGGGTGGGGCTCTCCTTGACAAGATGGTGGGGTAGAGTGTGATGGCCGGAACCAGAGGGATTAATAAGCAATAAATATGTGCTTCTTAGAGGCATTTGGTATTTTGCCTAAACAGGTAATATTAGTTAATATAAAGCTTGTAAGTTTGTAAACCGCAAATGTAACCTGACTGTCATAAGTTTAACCAAAATGATAAAATTAACTGTTCGTGGAATTGACTGGGCCCCTTAGGCAAAGCTGTAGGTGTGAGATTAACTGACATAACAGTTTCTGCTCAGGGCTCAGTTTTGATGATTAAAAAAAACTGGATCCAACTGCCTGGCACACCCAACATGTTCCGGGAAAGCACATCCCAAGAAAGCATATTCAAATAAAACCTAAAAGGGGTTGGGGCTTAGGTGGAGCAATGTCAAATTTCAAACCTAAATGTGCTGCATTATAATTTGCTTATTGGATAAACCCGAGTCTGGTTAGTAACTTTTTATGATAATTTTTAACACCTTTCAATCCCATAGGGTAACAGCTATAGGGCAACATGAGTGGCTCTAAAGCTAACAGATTAGCATGAGACTAGGTATAAAAAGCATGTGCATCAGGTAACCAGCAGGAAGGAGGGAACAGAACGGTTATTTCTGTCCCACGCTTGGACCCTGGACTCCCAGTGTGAGTGAAGATAAGATCCTGATCAAGGGACCTTCCCCGGTAAACCCTCCAACAGCGTCAATCAGGGATGCCTGACTTTGCTGGAATCACTTGACAAGTACCTGGCATTAAGGGACTATTGATAAGTTGCCAAACCATGTCTATTTATCTGTTGTTTTGAACAGACCAGTGGCTAATACCCTCGCAGTGCCCAGTTGGCCTGTGACAGAATTTATCTATCTGTTGTTATTATGTGTTATTTACCATTAGCTCTTTAATGCTGCATTATCTGCTTATCACATTTATCTTTCTGTTAACTGGTGTGTGTGTGTGTAACCTATAATAAATTTGCCTTTACTTCATTCCTGACTTTGCCTCCTCGATCTGAAACTGAATCAAACAGCCCAGTTGGCCTGTGATAAAACTGATACACTCCCAGTGCCCAGCTGCCCTGTGACAGTAGAGCTGAAACCCCTGGGGGGGAGGTCTGTGCAGGGTACAGGACCATGGGGCAGGCTGGAGGTGAGGTTTTTCTGGGAGGGGGAGGGAAAAGAACTGTCGGGCCTCAGTATCTGCCTTGGGGGTCCCGGGAAAGGGGACCTCCCTGCTCAGGGCTCACCAGGGTGAACCCCAGGGCCCCTGTCTCCCCCAGCTCATCAGAGGGGGAGGGCTCTGCTGATGGACCTTCTTCTGGTTCAGCCTCAGCACCTATGGTCTCAGTTGGTAGGCCCTGGCCAGTGGAGTGAGGGGCTTCCTCCATGGGCTCCTGTTTGGGAGCATTCAGCAGCTCCAAAGCCTCCTCTACTGGGATAACCCATTTAATCTTCCCTGGGGGCAGGGTGTCGGGTGCAGCTGGGGAGGCCCCCAGAAGCTGAACCACTCCTTCTCCCCATGTGATGGTCTTGGGAGGGTGTGGGGGGGATCCTTTATGACAGAGGGCTCCAGCTGCACCCCAGCCTGTCTCTTGGCTTTGCACCTGGAGGGGACCTGCACCCACTGAGCCAGGGGGCTGTCCTCAGGTGGACAAGCTCCAGTAGAAGGTCAGGGTCGGGGTGGTGGGTCAGTTACAGTGGGGAGATGGCCAGGGGGGCTTCTCCCTCTCCTTCCCCAGCCACTGCCCCTCTCCCCAGTACTCTGCCATACTTGGTTGGTGGCAGGGTCTCCCAAGCTCATGGGGAGGGGCTGGTAGTTGTGGCTGGAGTGCCAGGAGGGCCTGAGTAGGGAGGGGAGCTGGTGATAGGGACACCCCTTTTGCCAGTGGGGCCTATAGAAACCCTTCTTGCCTGAGCCATGGGGCATGCATGATGCAAGTGCCCTGGAGCATGGCACCAGAAGCACCATAGGTCCCCCAGCATATAAAAAATCCTCACTAGGGCCCTCTGAAAAGTAAATAGGAGGCTGCCCTCAGCTTCCAGCCATGCTCGTGCCACCAGCTGGATCATGACCTGATGATGCAATAAGCACACATGGTGGAGGCCGGGGTATTGGCACCCCAGCAAGAGGGCTACACCACCAAGAAGGCAAGAGGGATAACTCTCCCCAGGGTTTGGAGATGGGGGAGCAGGGACCAACTGGAGATATAAGGTGGAACAGAGCTGAGGACCACGATGGTTCACAGCTCTTCTAGGGGCTTGAGGGGGACATACTCACCTTCCACCATGATCCCCCTCTCCACTGCCTTTTGTGCAGCAGCCTCCAAGGCAAGGAAAAAGACACTCTTGCCATGAAAGTGGGAGGCTATCACAATCCTGGGGGCCCCCAGTACCCAAGCCAGGTCCTACATCTGTGTCTCAAAATGCAGGGTCTGAGGAGTTGGCACTTCACCCCATGCCTATGGGCAAGTGCCAGAAAGGGGGTCCCACTGCTTGAACTGTAAGGGCCAGCAGTGAAGGGTCCAGGCCCTGCAGCTGTGGGCCACCTGTGCAGAGCTATGATTCCCCTGATAGAGGGCTGTACTGGTGGGGCTGGGGCTAGGGTCAGGGACAGGCCAAGTGGGTGTGCCAGTTGGTAGGGTGCACCTGGCCCCCTCAGGTACTGGTAGTTCAGGCTTGGGGGCAGGGCCCTTGTCTTTCTCACCCCCAGCCATGGAGCCCTTCCCACTGCCCCTGGCCCCTGATGGTGGGGAAGGGGGCTTGGGAACCCCTCCAGGAGGGACCTGGCCAGGGTCCTGATGGCTCCCTGGCTCCCTCACCCCTCCTGGCCCTGATGGCTCCCCCCTGGAGTCTCACCTGTCCCCACAACACAGGTCTCAGGCTTCTCTACCTCTGCAGGAGGTCATTTGGAGTCTGTGTCCAGGGTCAGGGCTGCAGGGGCATGCATCCCCTTGGGGGCTTGGCTGAGATCTGCCCCCATAGTGGGGGCTGCAGGAAGTTCTATGGAGGAATCTTCCCCCCAAGAAGGTTCCTGCCCTGCCATTGCTTCACATCAGGGAGAGGAAACCAAAAACAAAATCCTCCAAAAGTACAGTGGGGCTGGTGAATCTAATAGGGGCAAGGGGCTGAAACTCACTGAGCTACATCCCCACAGGAAAAAAGCTGGGAGGGCTATGCTTGGGGAATGTGGGGGAGGGGGAACACATACACACACACAAGGGCTAGGGAGACTCAAGCTGGCTTACTCATCCACACAAGAAACACCAGAGCAGGGGGAGTGGACCACAGGACTTACCACACAAGGAAGAAACACACAAGGAAGTCTGCTGAGGTAGATGCAAAGATGACTGGAGTGGTGGAGGGGCTTTGTTTGTCAGGGAACAGTTCAGGAGCCCTTCAGACCTCCAGCTAGTCACTCGGCAGCAGGCAGGGAAACAAAGCAGAATCAGATGCAGTGAGGCAGCTGTAAAGGAGGGCAGGAGAAATCAGTCAATTAGGGACTAGTCCAGTGCTGGTGTGGTGATGAGTGGTGCAGCAGGGAATCTCCATCTCTCCTGCAGCAGAACACATGGGAGCAATAGCAGCAGTGATGGTAGAAGCCACCCAGTTCAGCCACCCAGGGTGTGTTTCTCGTGAAAGCGGAGGTGAAGGTGGGGGTTGGCCTTCCAAGGCAGCTGGAACAGACAAGACACCTTTAGGCTCTGGCAGTGATGGTGGGGGAGAAGCCCACAGGCAGTGCAGGCTCTCTCCCTGGGCTGCTGCCCAACCATAGCTTGGTGGCGGGCTGGGCAGCAGGCTGGAAACAGGGGTACAGAAGCTGGGGTGCAGTGCTGGGGTGTGGTGCAGTGCAGTGGACCCCTCCCTGAGGGGAGCAGCAACGTGCAGCAGAGGATCCCCCCTGTGGGGAGGCAGCAACAGCATCAGGAAGGGATTTGGCCAACTTACTCCCAAAAGCTCTGAGACCAAGCGAGCAGCTAGCAGTAGCGAGAGACAGGAGAGGGCCTGACCAACTTCTCCCCAGAAGCTCCTGTGACCAAGCTTGCAACAACCAGCAGCAGCAGCCTAGGATAGAAAAAGCATGGCCGAGAGACTTCTCCCCCAGAAGCTCCTGAGGGCAGGTAGCCCTAAACTGCTTGTCAGGTCAGCTTTTTATACTGCTGGGGCCAGCACTGGACAGGTTTTTATACTGTTGGCTGGAGATCCAGGAGGAGCTGGGCAGGGTAATTTTGCCCCAAGTGGCACAACTTACCCTACACCAAAGTGCATGTGCGGGCATGTGTGCTGAGGCAAAAATCTCTGGCACAAATTTGTGCCACTCCTATTTTGAGCTGCTGCGAGCACACATGCCTGCCATGTAGGTGCATCTACACATGAAATTAAATCAAATCAATAAACCATGGAGCAGTTTGTGCCAGCGTAAACTTCTCCTGGGTGCAACATCTGCATGTGCACCTGGGACAGCAGCAATTTGAGTTGGGGTGTAGCAGTTTACACCAGGGCTACTCAGTCCTGGACTCTGGGTGGCAGAGGGCCTAGCTGTAGCACGAGGTTGCAGAGAGCCTTGTGACTAGGCAGGAGGCGCGAATCTGTCCCCCTGCTGTCTGGGCTGTCCAATTTATGCCCACAGTCAATGTCTAAATGTGCATTTAATCACAGTAAATTACTTCAGCTTAAGATAGAACTGTCAAAAACAGTACTATTTTTCTGAGATATAAGTTAATTTATTGCAGCCTAATACTATTGTGCGTGTAGATGGTGACACACTACTCTGCAGCTAATTAGTCTACTCTGCAGTAAAGTGAACACATAGACATGGCCACTTTATATGGCCAATTGTGAAAAAGTTTGATAGAATCACCCAGGACCTCTGTGGAGGATGGGGATAGAATTTAGCTGCACTAAGACTTTCTTTTATTTTCTTCTAGTTATCTGCCGTATTCATTACTCACATTCCAACTTTTGCAGCAAATGAAGCAAGGAGATTAGACAACAGTCTCACAGCCCTAAGTCATTCCCAGAGAAGGTCCATCCACTTTCTGAATTAACTCAGGAAATTAAAACAAGTCAAATGTAATATTACCTATCTTAAAAGTACTGCAATTCAGAATTCTCATGGAAATGTGGATAATATTTAGCATGTACAATATGTAATATTTTACATCTTTTAAAATGTCCCAACATTAAGTACCATAACAAGAGAAATAAGAAAACCATATGCAGAGATTTCTGACAGCCTTCTTGATATAGAGAACATGCTAAAAACTGTAAATGAGATCAAATATAATATCCATAACCAGTGCCTGAACAGACTTCAGATCTTACTGTCTGACAGAAAATATTTACTTTTATACAGACACTTCAGGTATGAAAAGCTATCTAAAAGCAACTTACAAAGTAATGATGAATCAAAACTACTATTAAATAATAGATCTTTGAGCAAATGAATCCTAAGGTAGCAAAGAAAAATTATAGAGACATCTAGATTTATGCAACTCTAAGCAACCCATCTGATTTTAATCCATCCACTTTTTCCCCACAATGCTCATCGTCATGTCATCTGGATACAGCACAAAAATATTTTGCCAAAAAAATAAATATATAGCAACTTAAAAAGGGTGAAGCAATAAACTTCTACTTTAGCTACTGCAAAAAGGATTAAATGTCTGCAGTAGTAAAATCTTAATATTGCCCTGTTAATATTAACACAGTTGAAATCAAGTAAGTTTGCTTTGCATTGCCTGTGAGGACTCTTAAAACTAGGTTTTGGGGGAACTAACCTGAAAGTGATATTATGCTTATGGCAAACAGTGGCCTTTACATTTGTCTGTCATTTGGCACATGTGGAGTGAGTTCAAGTGGTCATCATCATGCTCTCCTTTAGAGATGGTGGAGACGTTCCTTTACAGACTCCTGTTAATCCAACTCCTTATCTGACTTTGGATATGTCAAACTTTCTGTAAAAGAAACAAACAAAAAAGAGAAACCCACTATAGCAAACTTAGTATTTTTCTTTAGGAGGGCATAAATCTTAGCACAATCTTAGCTCAACAAGGTCTCTAATTAAGGTTTAGAAGATCCTGAAGGTAAAGAAATGACTTGTCACAAAGACGCAGTTTGAAATAATAATTTACTCAAAAACAGATAATGGATTGATGTAAAAGAAGGGATTAATCTATAAGCAGTTGAGACAGAATTTCTTTATAGAGAGGGCTGCTGAATAATGGAACAAATTGTCAAAGACAGTGATAGAAGCAAGTATGAATTATTCTGACACATTTCTGGAGGAGAGAATTGGAGAGTACAGTTTCAAGCTAGATTTCCAGTTACAAGCAAGATGATAAATGGTGATATATGAACTGATTTAATTTAAGACTGTGGAACCTTAGGGTGGGAGGAACTATGCTAGTTAGTTATGGCAGATCATAATGCATGATTGAACTATTTGGTTCTCTGAAAAGAACCTGTTTTCTATTATGAAGAAAAGTTATATAATTAATTACAAAATAGGCAAGAACTCAAAGATAGGACCCACTGGGCATGGCTACATAAAACATTTACTGAGGAGTTGATTATTAGTTCTGTAGTAAAACATCACTGTCTATATATGTGGTGCTATTAGGACAGAGTAAACTAATTAACTCTGCTGTAGGATAGTACTATCCTACAGAGACTCCCTATGCCTGAAGAAGGGTGGTTGTTCCCGAAAGCTTGCAAAGAACTTTTTTCTAACTACTCGGTAGGTCTAATAAAACACATCACATCTTCCCAAAGAAGCTTGCAATCCTACAGTGGAGTTATTTACCCTGCCGCAACATACGTGTAGGTGCTGATGGGGCTGGAGTCTGCCTGCAAGCTAACCCTGCACTGAAGCACCCTTGTGCCCTAGCCAGGCCCTGTGCAGCATGTTGAGCTGAGTCAGACCCCCTGGGGCCCCGTGCCAGCTGGGGCTGCTCTGCCTGGACTCAACATTGTGATCCCAGGCATACATGCAAACACAGCACTAGGAGCAATAAACTTTGGAGCAAACTGCATCAAAGGTTATTCAGCTGCATTAATAGCATGTGTAGATGCATCCATAATGTAGTAGTGAGATACATTTTTATTAAACCCACATTTTTATTTATTTATACATTTTTATTTAAAGTTTATTAAAATCACACAGCATTCAGTTTCCTTACCTTGAATAGATTGTTTTCACTGAAATAGTTGTAGAGCTCAGACTGCATTTGCCTTTTTCTTAGACCTGAGGTAGGGCACTGGATGCCCAAAAGCCCGTCCAACAGTTCTTCCAACTATACAATTGATCCAATAATAGATATTACAAAAAATCCTCCCCTTTCACACATTTCCTGGACCATCACTGCTACAACAGTACTTCAACCCTACTACTAACTTCCCATGTCGCAACAAGATAAATGTAAATCTTGCAAATGTATAGATGTCAGAATTGCTAGTACCTCTGTGTTAGGGACTACAGTGAGAACAATAATTTAGTTTGTGAACTCTGATTGCTAATGTACCTTCGTACTTACAGCCTGATCCATAGGCTGCATCATAAATATAGGGTTGAGGGGTCGGTATTGGAGCTGAATGTTTAAGAGAACTGTTTCTTGGAAGTGTGCAGAGCAGTTACCAATAAGTGGCATATATGGCTCTGGAAGCTAAGCTAATATGTCTACCTTTTTCAGTTACTTGTCTTCCAGGCATTTGCTGCATTGTCATAATTGAGGAAAAACTTAGTAATGTCCTTGAGAGAGCTTCTAAGATGTTTTGACTTCCTAGTCCTAAATCATGAGCATTTGTAATCCCCACCCATTTTATCACAGATGGGCAGTTAACTTGTCTTTTGAAACTCTCACACCTTCTGGCTTGGGGGCGGGGGGGGTGGTTCTCCCCCCTACAAGTCCTCACATACAGCCTTTTCAGATAAAGTCCTGTTCCATATGCATTGTAGACATTAGTTAAGGAACCTTTTGAGAAAGCAAGTAAGACTTTCACCAGCTCAGATGCTGGTTAGATTTATCTGTTGGCTGTCTTTCTGCTTCTTTCTATAAGTGATATGGACATATTATTTAATTTTGAAAACCACACATCACTTGCTTTAAAATCATGCAATTCAAATGAAGTAACAGCTAAAGAGTACTGTCCTTCATGGTGGATTCAGAAAGCATCACCTGCTTCTTCTTGAACCCTGTAAAGAGAGTCTCAGCCACATAAGGACATTTTTCTTCACTTTTCCATTAATAACAGCTTATCACCAGTCCATTCTCAAAGACAGAAGTTTATCTCTCTGCTTCCAGGTTCTGTATATAACCAACATTTGCAACTCTTACTTATCTGAAACACTTTAGACACTAGGGCTGTGCAAAGCTTCAGGTGCTGATTCGATTTGGAGCAGATTCATACCGATTCGGTAGCCGAATACCAAATATAAATCAAATTGGGAATCAAGTAAAAGGTCCAAATTGTTTCAAAGCTCTCCAAATTGATTCAGAAAAGATTCAGAGAGCTTTGATGATTCGGGCAGTCCCTGCCCACTACAGCAGGGAGCTGGAGCCAGACTGAGAGCTGGTAAGTAGGGGGCAGGGGATGGAAGGCTACAGGAAGGAGAAGGGGACCATGGGGGGACCCCTGCCAGGCCCCATCCCCTGCCC
>NW_017728950.1:65858822-65906092 GCF_001723895.1 Crocodylus porosus
CTCCCAACCCTGTAAAAAAAAAAGCCCCAACTCATCAGGTGCTGCCCAGTGGGGGTGATCCCCACTGCCTCCCACCAACCCTTCTTGTTGGAGGGGCTCTGCCACAAGCCCCCTGACCCCCTTCTACTGTCCCAGTCCCTTCCCAAGGCTGCCCCACTTGCCCCAGCTCCAGCTCTTTAAAAAAAAACAAAAACAAAAAAAAGCCCTAGGCTTACTGGTTCCTACAGCAGCTTCAGGCAGTGGGGGGCAGCCAAGATCAACCCTGATTGGCAAGAACTGGTGACTGTGGGGGTTTTTTGGGGGGGGGGGTTCTTAAAGGGCTGGAACTGTGGCAGGAAGGGCAGCCATAGGAGGGGCCTGGGGGAGCAGGAGAGGGTCAGCGGGCTTGTGCTGTGCCCCCATGCAGTGTGGCACGGTGAGGCACAGCAGGGATTGCCCCCCACCCAGCAGCACCAGATGAGTCAGGGCTTTTTTTCGAAGTGCCGGGAGCTGGGGTGGGTAGGGCAGCCATTGCTGGGCTAGGAGAGGGGCAGGAGATGGGCCTGTGTGATTTGGAGATTTTCCTGAATTAATTCAGGACGGTGATTCAAATCACCAAATCGAATCACTATCCCCTAAATCAGCTGAATCCAAATCCGAAGCGAATACTAGCTGCTTCACACAGGCCTACTAGACCCCCTGAAGGCTGACAGTCTCTAATCTAATTTTTTTCTTTATGTGAGAGATCTCTTAGAATTTTGTCTGTATTTGATGTGGGCAGGGTGGTGGGGAAGGTACTGTGGGACCTGATAAAGTAAGTAATGCATTAGGTTGCAATATTATATCTGCCCTTCACAGATGTTGCTCTTAAGTAGCCACTGTGTTGCTATTACTGGATTGATAAAACATGGAATGGAAAACATTCCCAGGAGAAATCTTACTGTTAAGCAGTTGTTGCTCTTACAAAGCAGTGCTGAAAATAAATGTCTACTATATAAGGACTTGTTCATTAATTATTTTTTACTGTTAATCAACTCAGGTAAACAGAAGGGTTCATACATTTACTACCAACAAGATCTTCCTCCACTGATCTTTTCAAGTGTCGGTTAATTATTTGGGGTGCCTGAATAGCCTCCTGCTAATTCTACTTTACTTGGTTTTTGCTTGTTTCCTTGTTTGTTATACCTTGTTTGAGAGCTTCTTTTAAATCCATGGTGCCTTCACACCAGGTCTCCTCTTCTGTCTTCTTCCCTTCTTGTAGCCAATAGTTTAAGCATCTTGCTGGTTTTTCCAATGGTGTCTTCTGTTGTTATCCCTACTCACAATAGTTATGTGAATATAGGCTCCTGTTTTACATCATTTTGGTATTTTCATATTATCTGGAAATAGAACCTAGTTAAGGCACACTCACCCAGAACAACCCATAGCAACCTCATTCAAAGTCATCCTATTTGCAGATATAGTAGGGATGGAGGATTTGCTCTTTTTTTTTTTTTCCTACAAAACCATCCTACCACATTGCCTAAGGGTCTTTGGAATTTACTTGTGTTCATTTCTTTTCAGGATGTATGAACTCTCTTCTGCTTATTTGTTCTTTTTTTGCTCACTGAAAAAAAAAAAAGCATGTGCTAATGGTTTCTCTTGCCAATCATCCCAAAAAGGGCTCCACAGAGATATATGTGATCCCTGGAACCATCCCTTGGACCTAGCCTAGTCCTGATTACACAAGGGGGGAAAAAAAATTAGTACAGGATCCTAACTTCCTCAAACCCCTTTACATAGGTTTTCACTCTCTTTGTGGAATATATTTCCATATCCCTATGAAACCCATTATCTAGTCATTATTTATCATATCAAACATCCCTTTTTAATTTATACTTCAATAGATTTTTTGTTGTTGTTGTTTCCCCACCCTCCACCCTTTCTCTCTGCTTTTATAAAATAACACAACCTTTGGGGAAAAGGGAAGTTGTTTACAATGTGTAATTATGATACTAAAAAAGAAATCAAATCACAAATTCATTGTGGAGTGTTTGATCCCAAATATTGTTAGAAACATAATTAATAACTAAAAATATTTGGAACAACATTTTTCAACTTAAAATTATTAACCAGCCAGAGGAATAAAGGCACCTAGCTTTTTCAGGAGCACAGCTTTCAACATATTGATGTTTGCTTTCCATTTCAGTTTTTGAATAGTTAATTTGGAGGAACATTTATTTTGTTTTAGTAATGAGATATATTGCTAAAGTATTGCCACTGTATCCTCCATGAATGCTGTGTTTGCATAAGGAATATTGATGTCACTGCATACCAGTTTCACTGAGAGGTGGTTCAAGATACCTGTTCACAGATAGGCAAGTGCCTCCAGGTAATACAAGATGGGTAAAATAAGATGGGTGGATAAAGCCCATGCAGTGGCAATGTGTAAGAGGTGCATGGGGGTGCATGTACACCCCTGAAAGCACTGGTGCACCCTGACTGGCTACACTCCCTGTTTAGGCAATGGGCAGGCAGGAGCACTGGTGCCTCCCCTGTGAGGACCGAATGCTGGATGTAGCACCATGGCTACTTCTGGAAGTGCCACTCGTCACCAAGACTGGCCATGGGGGGACCCTGCCCCTCCCCGCCCCCCCTCCGGTCACTGACTGGTTGCTGGGGGGGGGGCATATGCCCCCTTGACTGAGGTGGCATCAGTTGCCCATGAACCCACGGAAAGGAGCTGTCCATCTACTTTTCTGTATAGTGCATTTTGAGTTGCACACACTTTCTACCTTGTTCCTGAAACATTTGATTAGCTCTTCTGCTGCTGTAAATTTATCTACCAGTATAGACTTTTATGGCATTATGCCACAAGTTGAGGACCTGACCGTTTAATAGTTTTCCTGTTAGCTTTGTAAATATGTACTTTTGGGCCTCCATGAAGTACCTTAAAGTAGTTTTTTTTTATTATTTGGTCAGGTCATATGTTACCACCCTCCAGTATTTATTTCTATAACAGTACTACCTCATCTTGGATTGGACCCCCACCATGCTCAGCATTGTGTTTACATGTTTGAATAGATAGTCCTTACCCCAAAGATTTAACAATCTTATTATAAACTCTCATTCACTGTCTTTCAACAACTAAGCCAGTGTAACTTAAGTATGTGTAGCTATATCTATATGCATGCGAAATGTTACAGGGATTTTTCAGGCAAGTGTATTCTAGGAAGGTTGGCCATCAGTGTCTTTAAGTTACCACGATGGCTGTTAGATAGGGGAAGAGCAATGTCTTACTGACAAAACTCAGGCTACACCTTTTTAAAAATGAATAAATAGAATAAAAATTGCTGCTGTGCCCACTTCTCTGATGCTGAAAGGTATTACATGATACAT
The DNA here is from genome assembly GCF_001723895.1 of Crocodylus porosus. Lineage (NCBI taxonomy): Eukaryota > Metazoa > Chordata > Crocodylia > Crocodylidae > Crocodylus > Crocodylus porosus. The sequence goes on from NW_017728950.1 coordinate 65,862,180, forward strand.
CAGTTTTTGGCCCCATGTATTTTCCTAGGGGAAAATAAGTTGTTTCTTCCCTGTTTCCCTATGCTCCCCTGAGGACTAAACCAGGATATTCTAAAGTGAATGGAAAGTCAGTTAGGCTGGGTAGTGGTAATGTCCCTTTGAGCTGGTAGATGTGTCCATAATCTCAACTCTTCAGGCCTGCTGGTATTGCTAGATGATTGGGAGTTGGGGGGAGTGTCCTTTGCTACTGCTGATTTCTAAAGCAGTGGTTAGGATCATTACTGAACATGTCTGGGTCTCCCCCAGTCTACCCTGCCTGTGTGTGCCCTGTGGACACTAACCCCTGGCTCAGGTCTGCAGTTCTCTTCCCCTCCATGCTAGATGAAAGGCTTTGTTCTGTATTTATCAGGTTGTTATTTTAATATAAAATTGAGAGGGAAGGATTGTTATGAACATATTCCAGTAGGAATGAATCTATGTATATGCTCCAAGAAGTAAGAGTTCTTTACTATTCATGCAAGTGCAAAGGAAAATAAAAGGCAAGAGAGATTAGAGAGAAGTTGTGAGGAGCATGGGAAATGAATTATGTCCCCTGACTGCTTATGTAGCATAGAAGTGGAGCCTAGCACTCTCCATTTTTTTCCTTGCTGACTTTTCTGAAAAGTGGTATCAAACTGTTCAGCTTATTGAGCTGTCTGACTGGGGGAACATTCATAAACGTGCTTGCTTATTTAATAACATTCTCAGTGGTGTTGCCTTTGTCACAGAAAATGTATTTTGGACAGTACTGGTGGGTCATTATTTTACTTGCACTTTATAAATTCTACAGACTTTTGGAAGGATTTATCATCTTATATTCTTTGTTTCTAGAAATGGATCTAGGCTATTCTTTATGGACTTCACTAATTAAGAATGAACATTCACTGGCTTGGGAATTTCAGCTTCTATAAAATAGTTGGCTCTAAAGATTTTAATTACCTTCCAGGTTAAAGTAAATATAAAGTTTCAATGCATGTGTCAGTTGCATCTCTAGGAATGACTTGTACTTAGCATGCCAAAAATAAATAAGGATGCTGTAAAAGTGGAAACTACAATTAAAATTCAGTTTCCAAACAAGTTCATATCAGATAAGAACACATTAATAATCTTCTCACATGTCTAAGTAATGATGATTCATCCACTCCTAAGGGATCATATACAAACATGTAGCTGAAAGGTCTTTTATTAGTGCTGTGAGTTGTGATGATAAATGTTCCTGTTTATTATGAAACAGAATGGATAGATACTGTTATAGTCACAGAGGCATGAATTAAGATTACCTTGTGCCTTCTACAGTCCTCCCTAGTAATCTGAAAAAAAACACTAAACAGCAAATGCCTTCCAACTCCCCCTCTCCTTTCCCCCCAATAAAAAGGAAGAACTAACTTCTCAAAACATCAATATCAGTCAGATACCAAGACAGCTGATGGGATGGTTCTGTTAACTAATAAGTAGTCTTCTAGATAGTGGTTTAACTAATTTTAAACCAGTTTAAGGTTGGGCTTTTTCCCAGTGAACTGTGAATCTGAGGGGAAAGATGAGACAAGTATGTTGCCACTTCTGCATGTGAGGTGTTCACAACTACAGTATCCAAAGTGTCTGGGCTACTTTTTGAGATCATAGATGAACAATTGAGACTGGACTGACCTTTTGAAGCCACACCTCAAGCCTGATCTGATATGACAAGCACAGTACAAACAAGAACTAATGCTGGTCAGGTGAGGAAATAGAGAATATGACAAAATAGCATATTTTGCTACTAGTACTGGAGTTTTTCCATGCTTTTTAGAGATGTTTGCCTCATAGGAGGTTTTTCAGAATCCAGTTTGATTTCTTATGTCAAAACTAAGTCAAGTTGCAAAAGGTAAGATAGATTCAGTCTCAACATTAGGAAAAACTTCTTTACAGTCAGTGTGTCCAGACTGTGGAATAAGCTCCCTCCAGAGGTTGTGTAATGGCCTACCCTGGAAATCTTCAAGAGGAGACTAGATAGTCACCTTGCTGGGATCACCTGACCCCCAGTTAATTTCCTGCTTGATGTAAGGGGCTAAACCCGATGATCTTCCAAGGTCCCTTACAGCCTTACAATCTATGAATCTATGAAAAAGTACCTTTTTCTATACATACTTAACATAGAGACTTCCTCTCAACAGTGAACCTTGAAACTGTTATCATGATTTCATAAGCATCAGATGCACTATACTTGGTGCAACTCTTAGTTTAGTGGTCTTCATCAGCTACAACAAATGAAAAGTAATATTGGCAGATTCATGGGGTTGGTAGGATTGTTCAAACATTTTTGGACATCATTTTACTATGTCATGTTCCTTTTAAATTTCATCCTCTTTCTTGTGGCCTTTGCATTATGCATGATGACTTTTCAATCACAAAGCTTTTGGTACTCGAGATGTGAATGAAACCTGCTCTCTGGACTGAACACGATTCTATAGTGAAGGAAATTAAGTCTTGAGATAAAAGGGTTCTTAAATGTAGTTAGCCCAGAACAGTTATTTTATTATGCCTTCTAAAAAGGACATTAGAATATTTGCCTTAAATCACATAATTTATCTACCTTCACAACAAATCTAACTTTATTAGAATCTGCTTACAACTACATAATTTAAAGTTTTTTTCATGACAATAAAAAATACTTTTTCTGTTGTTGACAAATCCCATCTACTATAACCAGCTGTTCACTTCCCTGTTTTAACCTAGCTAGGTATGTATGCACTGAAATGTCAGTTAGAGAAAACTAAAAGTTAAATATCATTCAACTTATCATTTCCCTCCAACTCTGCCTAAATCCTACACTGTTGAAGTCTCGCTAGTACTCACAGCAACATTATCCCATTCCCAATATAATTCTAGCTTTAGAATATTTAATACTTAAAACTTTCAGATTACTTTTGGATGGGATGAGACCTCGCGGGTCATCTTGTCTAACCCCCTGCAGGAATGCTACTCCTAAATCATCCTTGTCCAATGCTTATCCATGTTCCTTTCCAGGGAAGGAGATTTCACAACTTCTCTGGTCAGTCAATTCCATCAGTATACCAGTGAGGTGTGTTTTTTTTTCCTGAGAACTAATCTAAATCTACTTTGCTGCAATTTTAAGCTAGTGCTTCAGGAATTATTCTTCCTCTTCTTTATGACAGCCCTTCACATAAATGAAGATTGCTATTGTGTTCCCTTTAATTGACTTCTCTCCAAGATAAGTTTGCCAGTTCTCTCAGACTTACCTTGTACTGGTTGCTTTACAACCCTTTATCATTTTTGTCAACTGTGTCTGACAGCTTTTTTTTTTTAATTCAACTATCTGAAGAAAGTAGATGTTGGGCATCTGTGCCTTCTTTGCATCTTCTGATTAAAGCTCTACCTAGATATTCAGCAGTAGACTCAACAACTTCCTTGGTCATTCTTTTCTGACCATCATATTTATAAGAAACCCTTCCCATTACCTTTAACTTTCCACACCAGATGTGACTCCTTTTTTAACTTTGCTTCTCTGATTTTGTCCCTGTACATTCTTACCAGGTCATGGTGGATGTAGTCTTCCTGGACTTTAGGAAGGCCTTCAACACTGTCTCTCACCCCATCCTCATTAAAAAATTAGGCATCTGTGGTGTCGATGCCTATACAGTCAGATGGGTCACAAATTGACTGGAGGGCCGCACCCATAGAGTGGTGGTGGATGGGTTGTTTTCAGCCTCTAGAGATGTGGGCAGTGGGGTTGCCCAGAGCTTGGTCCTCAGACCCGTACTGTTCAATATCTTTATCAGCGATTTGGATGAGGGATTGAAAAGCACCTTGTTCAAATTCGTAGATGACACTGAGATGTGGGGAGAAGTGAGCATGCTAGAAGAGAGGGGCAGGCTACAACTAGATCTCAACAGGTTACAGAGGTGGGTGGATGAGAACAGGATGGGTTTCAATATGGACAAGTGCAAAGTGTTGCACCTGGGGAGGAAGAACCAGCAGCGTACCTACAGGCTGAAGAACTCCCTTCTCATCATCACAGAGACAGAGAAGGATCTTGGAATCACTATTGATCCCAAGATGAATATGGGTTGCCAATGTGGGGATGCAGTCAGGAAGGCTAACCGCACTTTGTCATGCATCCATAAATGTATCACAAGCAGGTCCAAGGAGGTGATCCTCCCCTTCTATGTGACATTGGTCAGGCCACAGTTGGAGTACTGTGTCCAGTTCTGGGCACCGCACTTCAGGAGGAATGTGGTCAGCATTGAGAGGGTCCAGAGAAGGGCCACTTGCATGATTAGGGAGCAGCAGGGCAGGCCCCATGAGGAGAGGCTACGAGACCTGAACCTGTTCAGCGTCCACAAAAGAAGGCTGAGAAGGGATCTGGTGGCCACCTGTAAACTTACCAAGGGGGACCAGCAAGCAATGGGGGAGTCCCTGTTCCCCCGAGCACTACTGGAGGTAACAAGGAACAATGGTCACAAGCTGGCAGAGGGTAGATTCAGGCTAGATATCAGGAGGTGCTACTTCACTGTCAGAGTGGCTAGGATCTGGAATCAACTTCCAAGGGAAGTGGTGCTTGCCCCTACCTTGGAGATCTTCAAAAAGAGTCTAGACAGCCACCTAGCTGGGGTCATTTGACCCCAGCATCCTTTCCTGCCCATGTTAGGGGGTCAGACTCGATGATCTGCTTAGGTCTCTCCTGACCTTACCAACTATGAAACCATTTCTTGGCATGTCTTCTTAGTGATTACCTCCCATTACCTGAATTCCTTTTAATTTTGAGGCATCCAAGAAACTGCTTGTGTTGCCTTTTTGGTCTTTTTCTGTTATTCTTGTGTTCCCGTTGCATCATAATACCTTCTTGTTTTCCTTCCAGTACAATTACAAGCCACCCTGGATGCCTTTAACCTTCATTTTTTCTACCCATGGAACCTTGCCAGCTATTTCCCACAGTCTGCTGAGCTCTGTCCTTTCACAATCCAGGATCTAAATTCTGCTAGGCTCATGCTTAAAATCATATTATGATCACTTTCTTCCTATCGCTTTCTCACTCCTAACCAGTTCTCCCTTACAGGTCAGAAACAAGATCCAAGAGAGTGGGTCACCAAAGCCCTTGACACATGTTACATTTATTGTGCAAGTAACTGGTTAATTTAGACATGCTGCATGTGCTAACCAACCACAAGAAATGGCCGGCCAGCCAGCCAGCCACAAATATGTTCTTGAAGGAAGAAAACATCTTTGTAGCTAGTTTCTATCAAACTTTAATAACATGTGACACGTCATACATGCGGTGATAGTGTTTGGGCAGATCCTCAAGCATCACAGGGTAGACTGTCCTCTCTCCCCTACACTCCACACCAGATGGCTCTCTGTGGCTCATGCTGAATTCTGGTATGCCAAGGTATCTCACTAAGAGATGTCATGACTCACCACCCCTCCTCCATTTCCCCAACCAGTTTTCAAAGCTGCATCTTTAAGGAGCCATTAGCACTTCTTCCTTGTGAGAAGCAAAGTGTAAACAGGCACTCAACATGACATGCTTTAAATCTGAGTTAAGGAGAGGGAATTTGTTTGGAAAGCTGCAGGTGGAGACAAGATGGGGAGAGAGAAAAAGTGTTCCAGGAGAGTTTCTTTCAGGATAGTTTAAGCCCTGCTGCTTCTGTCCCTGACCTCTTCAGTGCACGAGATTTAGAGGTCTAGCTCTTTCACCCAGGGGAGCTCAGAGCACAACTGAAGGTTATGAGGGGAGGAACTGATAATCACTGCCAGCAGCCCTCTGTCTCCCTTTGTTGGCAGGTACTGGCAAAAAAAAATTCCCAGGGCACATTTTTTTCCTTTCTGCATAGCTTGCCATGTAAATGTGAAGCAGGCCACACAGCATGACAGTTTCTATCAAGCAACATTACTTGTTGAATGAAGAGAGTAATGTCTGCCAGGTTCCTTAGTCATGCCTTCAACCTCCTGGAATAGAAAGTTATTCTCTGTACATATTAAAACTTGCTAGACATTTTGGGAACTTTTATACATGCTCTGGGGTGGAGAAAAGGGAAACTTTAATTACAGCAACTCTGAGAGCCACTATAAGTAAAGCACCAAACAAATTCTTGTATCAGCATCCCTGAGCTTAAAAATGGCAGCAGGGACATTTGAACTAAAACTTATTCAATAAGCTTTAGTTTGAAATCAGGTTGGTCAGGCATGACTTGCCTTCGGTGAATCCATGCTGACTGTTCCTAATCACCTTCTCTTCCAAGTGCTTAGAAATGGATTCTTTGGGGAGCTGCTCCATGATATTTCCAGGGACTAAGCTGAGGGTGACCGGTCTGTTGTCCTGTATTTGACCTACAATGCAGCACCAAACTTTTATTTCCCTTTCAAAACAGAATTTACCTCTCAATATTGATGTTCCAGGATGAATTATAGATTCATAGATGCTAGGGTCGAAAGGGACCTCAACAGATCATCAAGTCCAACCCCCTGCCTCGGCAGGAAAGAGCACTGGGGTTAGATGACCCCAGCCAGATGCCTATCCAGGCTTCTCTCAAAGACCCCCAAGGCAAAGGAGAGCACCACCTCCCTTGGAAGCCTATTCCAAATTCTGGCCACCCTTACCATGAAGAAGTTCTTCCTGAATTGACTCACCAATACTAATTACATCCTACTTTTGTTTACAGGCAATGACTTCCAGCTCACCCTGCTTGCTCCCCATACATCTTGCATTTGTATAAATGCATCTAAGCTTCTTTGCATTTGTCCTGACCATTGTATCTCCTGCAACTCAATCCCTCCTCATCCTCCACCAATTCCATTATCTTGTGTCAGCTTCTTTGTAAATGGCCATTTTATTTCCAGCAAACAGTAAGAAAACAAACAACACTGTAGCTCTTAGGACACTTTACTATGTCTACTAAATTACAAAGTACATTAGTTCTTTGAGTTTGTATCAGGATCTTTATATGCTATTGTATATCATATATTAAAGAAAAGATCGTTGATACTTGTAGCATTTAATCTGTATATTTTCTAATTCAACAGTACTTGCCATTTAACTAATACTCAGTGATAATCCTCAACTGAAGAACATAAAATTATAAATTACTAGACCTTGATCCTGTAAACAAATATACATATGCATGCTGCAGAATCCTTTTCATAACATAGAACTTGGCCACTTGTCCCGGATACTTTTGGCTAGGCATCTGCCTAGGGTCATCTGGCAGGGGGTTGGACTCGATGATCTGTTGAGGTCTGACCCTAGCATCTATGAATCTATGAAATTATTGAAGCTACATTCACATGAATATAGACTATTACAGTTGTAAACCATGTCCTTTATTTTCATGTTGAGTATCTCTTTATTTCCATTTTAAAATCCACCAGAAATCCACCAGCAATAGATTATACTGACAGCTCCAAACTAATTTTGTTATGAAAGTTTACCTTAAGATATTTATACAGAAATAACACATTGTGCCATCTTAACATAAAGCAGTCATGATCTTCAAGTATTACATTTTTCACCTAAGCATGGCACATAATTTAGAGAGGAAATACTATAAAATGAAAAGTATGTAAGAGTTTCACTATGCAGAATTAAATAATTAAGGGAAAGTAATTCAGGGTAGAGCTCTTCTATGTCCAGAAAAGAATAAAGTGACTGTTTTTTTTGTATAAATTAAACAAAGTGGCATGCTTCCAAACAAACAGTAGGACAAGGCAATGGATAGAATACAGTCCTTTCATAAGAAAAGAAACCTTGCACATAAGATATGACTAGACTTGAAAAAGTGTACAATCTAGTCTGTCCCATAACATTTATTCTAGATTAGATTAGCAAAGTCAACCTTCCCTTTAGTTGAAATATTTAAAACCATTGGTTTTATGACACTGCTACTTCAATGTGTATGAAGTCACGAAGGTGTTTAGTTTGAATTTTCAAAATGTCTAAGCAGGTTAACTAATAGCTAGTCAGTAACTCTTTATGAAGCAGGGTTTAATAATACTTTCATATTCCTGACTTATGATACCATTAAAGTAATCTTTAGTCATATTAGTAATAGATTCTTAAAATTACCCAACCAGCAATTCAATGTGACTTTTGTCAGCATAAATTCCTATATTAGTAAAATTATTTGAAACATTAACACTGTTATTTGCATTTCCCAATGTATGTTATATTTTATTGTGAAATACAAATCCCTTAGGTTAACAAAAATGACCATTGTTGGAAAACCAAAGGAAATGCAGTAATACATTAGGCACATAATGATGGGGCACAATCCCTGAACAAGAAATGAATCTGATTATGATTGTGTCATAGAGTAACTCAATCCTTTATGTACAGAAAAGCTATATTTTCAAAAGGGTTTATCCAACAGTTGTCATTGTGGCATCAAAAATTAGGGTATATTTAAAAATGGCGAAAATGTCAATAAATGAGTTGCTTGTATTGCTAATTCATAACTAAGTATAATCAATTCAATAACAAGAATACAAATTACTTAAATGTGTTCCCTCAAGCTTTGTTTAGGCCTCAGGTAGATGACCTGTATTTCATAATATCCATATAACCTGCCCTTCTGCTCCATTCTTGGATGTAGAATAGAAGTGTCCAAGGCCTTCACAAAGCAGAGTTCCTGCTTTGTCCAGTAAAATATACTTAGCAGGCTTAGCAGAATGAATTATGACATGCAGAAAAGATACATACAGGTATTATATGTAACCTAACCAAGGTTAGGTTGATCTAAATACCTGGTCGTGCAGGTGTTCACAGGGCTTCAGTCACCCCCAAAAGTGGCATGCCCAGTCTAGTTCAGGTTAGGAGGTAAACTAATTTTAGGTTGATAAAGGGTTAATACAGTCTACAAGAAATTAGCCTAAATTAGTGAACATTTGAACACTTTCACAGTATAGTCCCAGGGCTAGGAAAGCCCAGCAACTCACCCCAACCCTGGGGCTGTTCTATTCCTGCCCCTTCAACCCTGACTGAGCTATTTTTACCCCTTCCCCCCAACTACTCTCCAGGCTGGGAGATGCCCCCTGTAGACTCACCAACTCTCCCCACCACCACCCTCATCCCCTACAGGCCTGGCAGCCACCCCTGGACCAACCAACCATGCTCACCCCCACCCGCTTATCTCAGACTGTCCACCCTGCTCCTAGCAGCGGTGAATCTCACTCCTGGGCTGGGTTTAGGCATCTAAAGGTAAACCACCTAAACTGAGTGTGGGAAATGCTTTCATGTATCCACAATGAACCCAGATTTGCATCTTATTAACTAAATTATATCACAAAGGGTGAAGCCACATTTTTAACTACTTTTTATTATGGTTAAAAACAATAAATCTAAGTCAGGGAAAAGTAGACTGAAACCTGGTAGTGGAATGTCATTAAGCCAGGTCACCTCTAAGCTCTAGATTTATTTTTAAAGTTTAGTCAGTTATTTGTGCCTTTTGGAGGAGGGGAGGAAAGGCAATACAAATTATATAAGTGAATAATTTGTATTAACTGTGTAGGGGAGTTTTCTTCTCAGTAAGGATCACAATTTGTACCAAAGGGGATAGTGTGAGCACAGTTCTGCCTTTAGTAAATGTTTGATACTGCACACAATGAATATTCTGGCCTGGATTCAGCAAAGAATAGAAACATATGCTTAAATCTTAGATTAGATATATTTATTTCAGTGGCATCACTGGATTAAACCCTCAGTGATTAACATACAAATAAAATAATAATTAAAAAAAATGATAGGCTCTCCCAATTCAAAACTCCATTAAAATGTTGATGTGTCAGGTGTGTTTTGTTTAATTTAGTTTCTTACATTAAGTAGTTTTAAACAACTGGCTGAAGCCAGTGGTATTGCCTGAATATAACTAACAGCAGTTTTTGGTCCACCACATTTGCACAAAGAGGGAAAAATGTTTTTCTGCCTCCTCCTCTTCCTCCCCAAATAGGCTGATCATGTTCTTTTTTCCTTCTTAGTTGAAGGCATTCTATACCTGAAATGGTACCTCTTCCAGAATAGGTAGCTTAAAATACCTGTGGGATACCATAAGATGAAAACAGGCCACTAAATCACCGTCATAAGCAACAAGGTCACACTTTGTACTTTTCTGAGATGTACTTAGCTGAAAAAGCATCTCTTTTCATCAATACATCCTTGGAACTGCAGTATTACACCTGCTCTAATTAAATGTCACTTCTAATAAGAAGATAATAGGGCAAACACAGGTTCCTGCAATATTAGAGTAGGAAAAAAATCTCATTTGTCTTTTTTGGTTGTATTTGTACTTTTAGATATAATTTGATCGTGCAAACATCTGTATCCTGTTCATAGCTCCATCTCTGCACAACAGAATGATTTTTATCTTTAGTCAATGGCAAAGCCTAATTCAAAAGTCAGCAGTAAGGCTGTCTTTACATCTACACCACATTAAACTTTTGGCTCTGAAGGTGTGAACCAAATTTTTCCCAATGAGTGGTGCCCCAGTTGCAAATGAATACAGAATAGCCTAGATTTTAACAGCTCTGTCTTTATTTGCATGACCATAGGATGAGCCCCACAGTATGTCAAAAACAAGTACTAATATTAATGTCATTTTAGCTATAAATATATTCTCCCCAAGGATAAATGGATTATTTTCAGGATTTGTGGGGGGGGAAGCAGGCATATATTTTAGTCCCATTTCAAGTTTCTTGTCTGTAAAAATCTCTTACTGCAGAGCCATGTGAGTGTAAGAGTGAAGTTACATATTACACTTAGACCATACTAATAGCATTTAAAATGTGAGCATCCACATGTTAAAGCTTGTTAACTCATGCTAAAATGCTCTGAGCATCTCAAAGTTATGTCACTTCAAGAGAGGGTTAATTCTGGGTCGTGCTACCTAGGTTGTGTTAGGGTAAATTCCTCCTGCTCCACAGAGATAAAATGAGCAATTTGCAGTCCTTCAGGATGCACTGTTCTCTGGCCTTCCCACCCCCTGCCCCAAGCAGGGCCAGAGCGCAGTAGCCATGCCCCTACTCATCACTGCTCTAGTTGCAAGTTAGACCTTTGCAGACAATAAACAATATTAACCTTTAACATGTCATTGGCCACAGACCAGTCTAACAGGGCGTAACACTCCACAGATTTAGTATCATCTAAGTGTCATGTGTAACTTCACTCTAAAAAAGTCTTTACCCTTACATAATCAGGTCTATTGGCTTTGAGGTCTTTGCTCAAAGATACAGAAGAATTCTTCTAGAAATTTCAACAATTATTATCCAAGCCTTTTAAATCACCTGACACAACAGGTCTCAAACCTGCCTAAGACCTCACAGTGTTACTATGTGCAAACAATAAAACAATTGGATTTTTTATTGTACTTTTGGGAAACTGATAAAATCAGATATTTATCGTATTGTTTTTCTTCATGTTGAAGGAACAACATCTTATGGGATCATACGAGAGAGTCTGCCAAGGTGTCTCTCGTATAGAGGGAATATTCAGGGTAATGAAGGATTAGATAGAGTTGATACATTTCATCAAAAATATAAAAAGCATCCATAGCATATGCCAAGCTGAACTTATATGATGTAAAATTATTCCTGACAAAATTGCATCTTTCTAGGGAAAGAGCTGTATTGTCACATTAATAAAATATTGTAAATATTGTAAATTGTAAATAAGCTATATTGTCACATTATAAAATAACTGATTTTGTTTTGACAAAGGATATATAATAGGAAATCTAATATATCTGTGTTACTGCAAGCATTTGACATGGAATAGCATGAAAAAGTATTAGTATAGCTGGAGAGGAGGAGGTTAGTATGGGAATTATAATGAACTTGGTAAAGAGGGAGAAAACAAGGGGTACTATTGAGGGAAAAGTATCAGGATGGAAGGAGATTACTAGCAAATCTCTTCAAGGATTGGCCCTGGAAAGGCAAAATGTGTTGATGATACAAAGGCTGAAGGCATCATTAATGAAGAGGGGGATCCAATTATCATCCATGAAAAAACTAGCTAATATTGAGGACCAGATTAAAGAAATGGGATGAAATTAAGTAGTTCAAAGTGCAAGGACATGCATATAGGAACTAATAACAAGAAATTCTAATATAAGCCTGATGTTCATCAACTGGAAATGACTGAAGAAAAGAAAGACCCAAGTGTATTAGTACATATAAAGATGACTATGAGCTATAAACGTGATTCAGCTGTGGAAAAGTAAAATGTCATTATAGGATATATCAGACAAGGTATTTCCAGTAAAGATAGGGAAATTATTTATGGCATTGTATAAGGCAATGGTGAAGCTTCCTCTGGAATACTCTTGTGCTGTCGTCTATAAATATACCGAGAGATAAATACCAGAAAGAATAAACAACTATTAAAGCTGAAGGAAGCTGTTGATATAAAAACAAATGGGAGTTGCTGGCCCATGGATATCTTTAGACTGAAAATTAGAGGAAGGTTTATAACCATGGAAGGAGTGAAGTTCTAAAGCAGCTTCCCAATACAATTAATACAGGGGGAAAGCGATCTCATTTTAAAATAGTTTGATAAATTTATGAGCATCATTATCTAAGGTATTGCCTGTGATGATAGGGGACTGCACTATATAGCCAGGAAGCATCTTCCCATTTGATGCTTGTGCACCTGTGAAAAACAAAAACCAACAAAAATAAAGGTAGAAGAGAGGACAACTTTGTTGAGAAAATATCAAAATACTCCTAAAGAATGGATGTGTGGAGAGAATTAATGTGTGTACTTTAAATATTCAGATCTCTCTAGTTAGTTCAAAGGCATAGTTATTTTAATGTGTTACACATTTAAGGCACAAAAGAAATGATAGTGTTTAAGGTGTAAAACAGATCCATTTATGTTTGCATACACAATCTGTTAAGAATTCCACTAAAATGGCATGGTTAGGCCCAAGCAGTCTTGTTAAGAAACATTTCTACAGAAGAGTGTTGAGAATTTTGCAACTTCTGGTATGAATGTCTGAAGCAATATTCATAGCTCCATTATATTCTAATAGGATAGTTGTTTATCATCTAACGGTTTGTCATCTTGGGAAAATAGTGGCGGATCAGAGTGATCTACATTTCCACAGCTGTATTCTGCAAGGAACAAGATATTTTCCAAACTGCAATTGATTCTTTCCCAGCTTTCTGAAGTAGTTCAGTTCTGGACGATGCTGGCATAAAGAGGCTAGTTTCTTGGTGATGAAACTCAGGGGGGAAAAAAACAAATAGCAATGGTAAAAAATCTCTGGGGCCAGACCTCCCACTAATATAAATCCATACATTTCTATTGACTTGAGCAGAACTGATTTACACCAGCTGAGGTTGTACTTTCCTGACAGCACCCAGAGTGAGATTTGATAAGATTCTTCAAATGCCAGAAGAGTGATTATAGAGTGGATGAACAGGACTAGGAGCAATGGCCTCAAGCTGCAGCTGAAAAACTGTAGGTTGAAGAGTAGGAGGGATTTTATGACTATGAATTACTATTTTATGACTATGACTTGGAGCAGGCTACTTAGAGAAGTTGTGGAATATCCATTCCTGAAAACTGTCAAGAAGAGGTTGGATAGACACTTGGCTGGAATGGTTTAGTCAGGGATGATCATGCCTTAAGCAAGGGACTAGACCAGATGACATTCTGAGGTTCCTTCCATCCCTATTTTTCTATGATCTTGTGGCATGCTCACCAAATTCAAATGTGAATGCTTATTATTCATGGATTTCCACCTATTAGAATGAAAAATTAGCATCTGTGGTAGCTTGGGACTCCCATTTCCTAGTACAGAAATCTACAAATAACTCACATAACTACCTTGACATCCTACCTCATGCTAGTCAATCCAAGTGTTCTGTGTATATTACAGAATAAATACAGGGGTGTAGGTTGTAGCCATGTTGGTCTCAGGACATAGGCAGACAAGGTTCTTTGGGTGAATACGATATCTTTTATGAGAAGAACTTAAATAGTTGGAAAAAAATTAGCAAGCTTTCAGGTTTAAAAACTTTGTCAAGCTCAGGAAGTCTTTGAAGTTGGTGTGTGCTCTTCCCAGATGGAATGAATAGTAAAGAAGCCAGAGGTTGGGCTGGGCTGCATGTAAGATAGGCAGTCAGTGAAGATGTAAATTGAGGATTCATCCAAGAAGAGCACACACCAACTGCAGAGACTTCCTCAGCCTGATGAAGGGTTTTTAAACCTGAAAGCTTGCTAAAGAAAATGTTTCCAGCTATTTCAGTTGGTCTAATAAAATATATCATATTTACCCAAAGAACTTTGTTTACAGAATAAATCACACTTACACAGCTTATTTATATTACTTTGGTAAGGAAAACAGTAAACTTGCTTACAACTAAGTCCTACTCTGAATGCTGAAAATGGCAGGGTGACAGTTAATATTGTTTGGAGAGTACATATATGTGTAATATAAACAGAATGTTTGGAGATGTGGATGGGATCAGACCTTTTTATTTGTACTGGGAGTTTTTTGGGAAATCCCTTGTCAAGTAGGTATTGCTGGAAAGTAGGGGGAGTTGTTTAGTGTACTTACTTCCCAAGCATCTTGTATGCTCTGTTTGATTTCATAGGTGATGTAAACAATCTGTTCTCTAAAACATGATATGCACATGCATTCTGTAACGTTTCCAAAACCAAAAAAGCAGTTATTTTTAAGGGCCTGTCTATATCCACACAGGCCCATACACCTGTGCTCGAAATATGAATGACAACTTCAAGAAATCAGTGTTTTGAGAAGTCCTGTGCTCCACTGCCTGATGGAGGGTGGCATTGTCATATGCTGCAGTTGGGCTGTTGACTTTTATTGCAGAATTAAATCCGCTTCCCAGAAATGAAAGATACTTTTTGATGCTGTCTCTCTCTTTCCTACTGCTAGAGGTTACATGTTTGTTAAAGAAATTAGTTGTCCCTTAAGTAAATGGGAGCCTTACCACTAATTTCAGTAGGTTTTATCCTGGGTATTAAAAATGATTTTCACATCAGCTGATGAAATAATTGTATTTTTATGTATAAAACAGGGTTACATTTTAATTATACACAAAGGATATTCAATAATATGTATATAGGGATAATACAATTAATTTTCTTTAGAATACCAATTCCATGATATAATCATAAAATCATAGAAAATTAAGGTTCAAAAAGATGTCAGGATGTTATCTAGTTCAACCTCCTGCTCAAATCAGGGCCATCCCCAACTAGATCGTTACAGCCAATGCTTTGTTGAGCTAGGTCTTTAAAACCTCCAAGGATGGAGATTCCATCACCTCTTTAGGTAACCTGTTCCAGTGCTTCACCATCCTCCTAGTGAAAGAGTTTTTCCTAATATCCAGCCTAAACCTTCTCTGCTGCAACTTGAGACCATTACTCCTTGTTCTGCCATCTGGAGCCAGTAAGAGCGGTTTAGCTCCAACCCTTCAGGCTGCTATCAAATCCCCCCTTAGTCTTCTCTTCTGCAGACTAGGTAAGCCCAGTTACTTCTGCCTCTCCTCAGAAGTCATGTGCCCCAGTCCCCAAACCATTTTCATTGCCTTCTGCTGGACTCTCTCCAACTTGTCTACATCCTTTCTATAGTGGGGGACCCAAAACGGAACATAGTACTCCAAATGTGGTGTCACCAGTGTAGAATAGAGGAGAATAATTACTTCCCTCAATCTGCTGGCAATGCTCCTACTAATGCAGCTCAGTATACTGTCAGCCTTCTTGGCAATAAGGGCACACTGCTGACTCATAACCAGCTTATTGTCCACTGCAACCCCCAGGTCCTTTTCTGCAGAGCTGCTGCTTAGCCAGTTTGTCCCAAGCCTGTAGCAGTGCATGGGATTCTTCCATCCTAGGTGCAGGACTTTGCACTTGTCCTTGCTGAATTTCATGAAATTTACTTTGGTCCAATACTGCAATTTGTCTAGGTCTCTCTGAATTTTAGGCCTACCCTCCAGCATATTTACTACTCCCCCCAGCTTGGTGTCATGTGCAAACTTGCTGAGGATGCACTGTGTGCCATCTTTCAGGTTGTTGATGAAGATATTGAACAAAACAAGCCCCAGAACCAAACCCTGGGGCACTCCACTTGATAGTGCCTGCCAACTAAACATTGGGCCATTGATTAGTACCCTCTAAGTCCGCCAATCCAGCCAGTTTTCTATCCACCTTATAGTCCTTTCATGCAACCCATATGTCCTTAGCTTGCAAGAACACTGATAGAGATGGAATCAAAAGCCTTGCTAAAGTCAAGGCACATCCACTGCTTTCTCCATACCATAGAGCCAGTTATCTCATCATGGAAGGCAGTCACATTGATCAGGCATGTCCTGCCCTTGGTGAATCCATGCTGACTGTTCCTGATCAGTGTCTTCTCCTCCAAGTGCTTAGAAATGGATTCTCTGAGGTGAAAGTATTTTCTTTGAGGACCTGTTTCATGATTTTTGAGGTTGTCTGGTCTTTCTTAATGATGGACCCTATGATGGTCCCTATATTTTCCCTTTTCCAAATCCAGGACTTTCCTTGATCACCACAAGTTTTCAAAGATAATGGCCAGCAGCTCTGCAATCACATAAGCCAACTGCTTCAACACACTCAGATGCATTGTACCTAGCCCCATGGACCTGTACATATCCAGTTTTTTAAAGAGTCCGTAACCTATTCTTTCAACACTGAGGACTGCTCACTTTTCCCAAAACTGTGCTGCCTGGCGCAGTAGTCTGGGAACTGATCTTGCTTCTGAAGATCAAGATAAATAAGCATTGAGTGCTTCAGCCTCAATGTAATCTGTATCCTCATCTGTCTCGAAGTTGTCTCCCTCATTCAGTAAGGGACCCACACTTTCCCTGATATTCCTCTTGTTGTTAACATACTTGTAGAAACCATTCTTGTTACCCTTCACATCCCTCATGAAGTTCTCTATGAGATGTTAGGCCTCAGCAGAGGGAGAAATGGGCATTCTATCTAAGCCTAAGAGGAATACATGAACTTAATCAAGGAAATAAAGAAGCTGTGATGAAAGGACAGGGAAAAATACCCTGTTAGTATTTACAATACTTTAGATGGAACAGAAAAGAGAGGTGACTCTTCTAAGGCTTTTATAACATTAAAAACATTGACAAAGGAGATGCAACCATCAACAAAGAAGATCAGTAAGAGTCATCAGATCCAAATCAGGAATGCTGCTTAACAACTCTAAACAGGTAGCAGAAAGAAGGAGGAAATACTGCTAAAATCATGATACTGATATGACAGTAGTGTGATTTGGGAAAAGTACACATGAGAGCCACCACCCCTCAAGTCTGAGATACCGGTCTAATAAAGAAGACTAAATAAAACAAAGACCCCAGTTCAGACAAAGTTCCTGAAGAACCCCTTAAGAAACCAAGGACACTAGCAGCACGTTTGATACATGATGAATGTATCAATATTGAAAAAATTGTGATTTGAAGAATTGCTTAAATTATTGTATGATTTCACTAGTGTCATGCAAGCAAAAGACTGTCAAGGGCAGTTCTGGAGAGAATCAGTGTGAATTTAGAAACAGCAGAGGCAGCAGGATTTCAGCAGAGGGACAAGAAATGAGGTGATGAATTTGAGAATTGCAATGGACAGAGCAAGAAAGTTTGGACAAGTTTTGTTACCTCTGCTTTGTCAACTTCCACAATGCTTTTGATTTAGTGAGACATGTAACATTATGGCTTTAAGTGCCCCAGGAGCCATCTGATGCCACCAGGCAGGCAGAGGACATGTAGTGTGGCCAGCACATGGCTTATGGGGCAAAGAGCAGGGCACAGAGCCCATAGCCCACAGAAGGCAGCCCACCTCTGCCCTAGGCACAAATCCAGGGGGTACCCATGCCATGCCTCCCTCAGGAGTGTGTGCAGTGGCAGAGAGCCACCCACCCTACCCCTGTGCTCCTGGAAGAGCCACCTGTGGGTCTGTCTCACAACCCACCCTGGACCCAAGGCCTCATTCACCTCAATCCCTACCCTACTCCCTCCCTCACCATGGGGGCCTCAATCTGCCCCCCACCCCTTCCCTCTCCTCCTGCCTCTTCCCTTCCACAGACTTACTGCCATGGTGCTGCTTTACATGCACCAAAAGAAAAAGTTCTGAGGTTTGATCACTGTATCAGGAGGTCATGCGCTAGAGTTAATTTGACTTGGAAATCCTGAGTCTCACGATTGTTTCACAAGAGTTGGCATTGCTGCATCTGACTTTCCTACTCTGAGGAACTGCATGGAGGGCAGAAAGCTATGTTGTGTGTTGCTGTAATTACATCAGAATGGTTCCAAATACAGAAAAAAGTTCAATGGGGCTGCATACTGTCTTCATCACTTTTTAACATTTATGTAAAAATGGTTGTGCATGAAGCACTAGCAGGATTTGAAGGGGGCCTGACTACTGGATACAGATTACATTGCTTTAATACATGCAGATAACATTGTTTTGAGTACCACTACCC
The DNA here is from genome assembly GCF_001723895.1 of Crocodylus porosus. NCBI lineage: Eukaryota > Metazoa > Chordata > Crocodylia > Crocodylidae > Crocodylus > Crocodylus porosus. Next base: position 65,880,659 of record NW_017728950.1, read on the forward strand.
CGGAAAAACTAGCAGTATTAATACATAGATTATTTGCGGTGGGAAAGATATGGTATCGTGATTAATATTCCAGGATCAAAAATGATGAGAACAACTGGAGAAAGAATTAGAGTTGACCTAATAATGATCCCTTGAGCAAGTCTCGAGCCTTATGTATTTGTGTACAACCTTAATAGAAGACAATTGTACATAAGTGAAGCAAAATATAGGTGAGGTAAAACTGGTGTGATGGAAAATAATTTGAATAATCAGCAGTCCTTCAATTCAAGGATGATCTCTCCCATGGCTCATTGATAAGTCTTGAGGTGACTTAAGGGTCCAAGTCCTTGAGCCACAGATTCCTTCACAGAAGTTGAAGGTCTTTTTGCAGGGAAAAGTTAGGCTGCAGCCTGTTATTCTTTTCTATTTCCTTCCTCTGCTCTCTCTTCTCTGTTTTAAGGGCAAGTTGCTTTACTTCAGAATGGGCTACCATTTGGTCACGTTGCAGTACCATTGGGATCAGTTGGCAGCCAGCTCTCCTCAACTCTTGATGTCAGTATCCGTTTTCTTGAGGTATGCCTTCATTGTGTCCTTGTAGCATGTCTTCTGGCCACCCTAAGATCTCAGACTGTTAATAAACTGTGAGTGTAGCAGAACACTTGTGAGTAGAGTGAGTAGAGCACTTGTTTTGGGAGTCAAGAGTCAGGCATCTGAAAACAATATCCAGTCCAAAGTTGATGCTTGAGGATCACCAACTTAATGATGATAACATTGGTTTCAGCAAGGTTGCTGACATTTGGGCAGCTATCATCTTATTTGATATGGAGGATTTTCCAGAGGCATCATAAGTGATACCTTTTCAGCCTCTTGAGATGATGATAATAGTTCATCCACATTACACGTCTATAGGGGAGAATGGGGAGAATGGCCGCATTGTAGACCTGGAACTTGGTGTCCTTCTGGAGATTGCAATCAATAAAAACATGCCAAAGCAACTTCCAAAAGGAGACACTTGCACTGCACAGTGGCTCCTGTGCAGTGGGTCTCTCACCAACGTGCACTGTGAGAGAGCTAACTACTGAGGTAGGAGAAGTGCTTAGCTATTTCTAGGGTCTTTCCCTCAGTGGTAATTTGGGGATTGGGGTTATAGTAATAGCCCAGGACAGGCTGATAGATCAATTAAGTCTTCTAAATGTTGAGAGAGAGGACCAAATTTCAGTAGGCTTGTCCAAAAAGATGTAGTGCAGTCTGCTACCCCACAGAATGGCCTGCAACTACAATGAGATTCTAGCAGGACTTCCTCAGCAAGAGGTAGAAGACAGTTCAGGAAGATGCAGGTGGATATTTTCCTTGCTAAGGAAAGAAGTGTAGTTCCCACGCACAGACATCTCTTTTCTTGAAGATAGTTACAGTGTTAGTATTCCTTGAGTCCCCAGAGATCTCTTTATTGTTCCAAATTCAAAGAAAAAAAAATGTGGATTTGCAGAACAGTGCCTTGCTACCAACCTTGCAGATTTCAGCAGGTATGCCATCTGATCCTGTAGCTTTGTTGTTCTTGGTTTCCTTGACAGCATGCAAAACTTCTAGGATAGGAGGGTAGGCAAAGTGCTAGAGGATTAACTAACATGGTGGTATCTGTCACAGCTGACTCACAGTTTAGGAGTGTCTCAAAGTGCTCTTTTCATCTAGCTTGGATAGATTCATGGTCTTTGAGGAGTGTCAAGACATCCTACAAGTAAGGCTGTGGCAAGTTGAGCTGTTCGCTGGCTTTTGTTGCCTGGAAAAAGCTACCTGTGTATGTTTGTTGCTTGGGGAAAGTTATGCATAAAGCTGGATCTCCTTGGTTTTATCTTGCCAGGACCAGAGGTGTGGGTTTTCCAGAAAAGTTTTAATTGGAAATTTTTTTTTTTTGGAAAATGTTTTACTGCCCTAAATAGAGTGTGATCTGATTTAGAATGTTTATTAGACTTATATTTAGTAAACAAAACTAAAAAAGTACCCCATGTTAATTTAATGTTCCAATAGCCATGAGTATTTGAACTGAAGTATTTCATTAGGAAAAAATTAAATATAGCACACTTAATGTGGTATAAATGTTAATGTGGAATAATGTTATATTCAAACAAATTCAAAGCTTTATGTGGAAAGAAATTATTTTTACTGGAATACTTGTAAAAATGTAAAGACAATGCACAATAGCATGTACTTCCCTTGCATTGTTTGTTTAAATTTAAAAAAAATAATGAAGGCACTGAAAACTGTTGACACACTAATTTTATCACACCCATAGAACTGTGCATGATATGCTGTGGTTGTCCACTCATCTACTTCAACAGAATTTAACTGTCTTCCACAGAGGTCATTGTGGCACCTCCAGTTTCACTGTCACTATCTGTACAACCACTTGCACTACTTATTAGTGCCATTTCAGAATAAGACAGGCTAATCTGATTCAGAACTACTTGAACCACATTCTCTTTCGCTAAAGGATGGTTTTACCAAGGAATCTATAGGCAAGGGCAACTTACCATCACACTGCATCTTCTTCACTAATTGTGCTTCTGACCGATTTTCCAGAAGCAAGAGATTTTGAGAAATAGAAACAAGCTTAGCGGTGCATTCATTTGTTAGTCTATTTCTCCCTTTTTGTGTTGATTAAGCTGATAGACTTCCAGTTCTGTTCACAAGAAGCTGCGGTTGGTGGGATATTTAAGATCCTTACAGCAATCCTGGATAGCAGTTGGGTGTTACAGTATCCCTTCCACCATGTGAAAAGAGACATATTCGCTGCTTCCCATCAAATGATGTCTTTGCTCCAAAGTTTTTCTTTTTGTGGTACTCAGCAATGTCTGTCATTACAGCTATTTCATCAGTGCTGGGGACATTCTTAGCTACTACCATAACTGTATGAAGAGCAGTAGATAATTCATCTTCTAATAAATGTTGTCCTCTGTGTTGAGGATCCATAAGGTTTGCTGCCAGATGCACTGGATGAGAGCAAAGCTCAGATCTCTTAGTAAAACATTTGTTTTTCTTCTTTTTTGAATAGAAATGAAGAAGGTAAAAGCTCATTTAGATTTTCATTCCGTTGTCTGCATTTCTCTGGAATATTTGAAAGACTTGGATTAGTGTATGTCCTTCAAGTTTCTTGATAGCCACTGAAACTGGTAGTAGCAAACTGAATGCTTCTTGAACTCAAAACCAGAACGCAACATTGTCAAGAATCTGCTTCTAAATGTTCATGGGAATAATCTGGGATACTGCGTCATCCATTGAAGCTCGCTGTAAACAGTTCTTTGTGCCCCGCAAACTATGTAAACACTTTGTAGCCGAGCCCCATTTTTATTTCTCCTGGAAATAAAAGTGCACTTTCCTTTCCCTGATTCTCTTTCTGCAATTTCTTCAAAGTCTGATTAGTAACATGACGATTGTTGAACACCTTCACAATTGCTTTGTAGTTTGCCAATATTGTCTTCATTGTATCCACACTTACTATGTCCTTTGCCAGAAGATTCAACCCGTAAGCAAGACAGCCAAACACTATTAAATGAGGATACTTTGCCTTTAATAATTGCCATGAAGCTTTCATATTACTTGCATTATCAGGTATAAGGGCTTGTACCCTGGAGGGACTTGCACTTTCAATCTCTTCACTCAGTAATTTGGCTATGTATTCACCTGCATGATGAGAAGATTTGGTAGCAATTACTTTCAGGAATATTGGTTCAGGTGTTGCTAGCATAATATTCAATAAAGAATTTCCTTGTATATCAGCCCATCCATCTGATATCAAAGATTATCAGTGATTCTGCTGGACCAATCCTTTGAATAACCAATGTTTGAACTCTATCATACTCTCTATCTAAGAGAGAACGTGATAAGCGATAACGTGATGGTAACTTATATGATGGTCAAATTAGTTTGTAATGTTCCTTCCAGTATTGATTTTTAGTTATGGAAAGAGGTGTACCACTTGCATATATAGTTCAAGCTAAAGTCCCATCTCGTTTTTGTTGATCTTCTTTTGACATTTGGTCCACAAATCCCACAAATCTTGATAAAAAGCTTGACAGTTTTGAACAGCTACTTATGGTGGATTGCATATCTGGTGACAGTGAACTTGAAAGCAAGGATCCTACTTCTTCCTCCCCCAGACCTGGCAGCTCAAGATTTTCATTTTCCATTTTTTGCAGAGCTGCTATTTCACTTGAGCTACCAAGTTCCTGCAAAAGAGGGGAAAGATTTTTATTTTAGCCTATCCTACTCTGGCCTCATCCATCAGAAGGAGAAATAGAAGGAGAAGCAGCAGGGAGCTTGCTTCCCCCCTCCCTGCCAGAAAGAACACTCAGTAGAGAAGCTCAACTTGCTGCTCAGTTGCCCTGGGACTGCAGAGCCAAAGGGAAGTATAGTCTGGTCCCTGCCACTGGCCAGAGGACTAAGCTTGCTCTGCTGGATTTAAATAGTTAACTATTTATCTATTATGTAATTTAAAAATATATATTGTTAAGCCTAAGCCACTTTGGGAAGCAGAAAAGCAGGGTACAAATATTTTAAATGAATAAATAATAGTCCAGAGTTGTATTAACAATTTTTAAAATCATGTTTTAAAACAATATAGATGTTAGTCTACACTGTGTGTTGTTTAACATATACATTTATTTGCTTACATAGGATTCCTGCGGTCGACTTTTCTCAGATGATGGTGTTCCACCACTTAGTTGTATAAGCTTTCTGTATATGGCTAGTACTCTTTCAGGATAGTATCTACATGTTATTAAATGTTTCTTTATTCTTGTTGCGTTGTTAGCATACTCCTGCCCACAATATTTACATGTACCAACTTTCTTCCATCCTTCAGTGGCTTGACATTTCCATGGGGCAGGCAGGTGAAAGGGATGTGGATCCCATCCAGGGCCCTGATGAACTGGGGAAATCCCAGGACAATGAACCCTGCCACCACCGCCAGAGGGTTGTGCACACGGAGCACGGTGTTCCCCAGTATGTCCTAGAGGGCACCACACACCTCCAGGACTGCCAAGATAAAGGCACTGCAAACCTCCAGGACTGCCCACACCAAACAGGTGGTTGACATACCACAGATGGGTGGGTGTAGGCACCTTCAGGCAGGGCAAGGGCCAGCTGGGTGTCCATGGGGAGGGCTGGCTACATGCTGGTATCCTGCTGCTCCAAGTATGGCCAGAGCTGCAGCAGGAGATCCAAATTGGACTGAAGTGCTTTCTTCTCCAGATGAAATAATTAAGATTTCAAATCTGTATAGTGTTCTCCTCCTCCTGTTTAAATAAAGTGATATCTCATTCATAAGCCTTAATTAGCAATGTAATGCCTGGCATAAAAACCTTCAGTTAAGCATCTGCCTTGAGTAATTTATTTGCATACAGTGTATCTTCAAATTGGATTTTGAAAACAGTTAAGTTAAATATGTGAATCATACAGAATCCATAAAAATGCAAGATGTATGCTTTGTATTACAACACAAAAAAAATCCTTCCTCAGGCAAAGTTGCCAGTGTTTTTAATGGATCTCAAGATTTAATTTATCATTGTTATCATCATTTCTTATGGGGTAGCAGAACAATAGGTATGCTTCTTTTTGGTGAGTACCAGATCTATTTGTTTCAATAAATGAGGAAACTGTCCTCAAAATATGAATGCTAACTATCCCGTTATTGCTTACAAACTAAAAGTAACAAGTTTAGCTAAAAACCAAATGAGGTGATGCATTTCTTCCCCAAGGAGCATGCACTCTAGTTCAGATACAAACAAAACATTTGAAACACTGATAGTACATAGTGTACCAGCTCAAGGTGGTTGGGGATGAGCTAGAAATTGGCCTATTGTCCTCACTCTACTTCTGATAAATGTTCTTTTCTGTGCACTTTCAAATTTCCTCATTAGTGCTGAAAATGTGTAAAAAGCAGATAAGGATCATTAGCTCCTCCATTTTATGAAAGAAATCTAAGTAGCACCTGAAAGTGGAGAAAGGCTGGCAGCACAATTGGTCATTGTACTATAGGGGCCATCATTACAAAGTCAACATTTACATACAGGTATCTGGGAAAATTAGATTATTCCTATTCCGTCTATAGTGTTTTGAGGTAAATTAGGGACATATATAGTGGCAATACAGTTAAAATACATTGCTAGGGATCCAGATCTGTGTTAAAGACTGCCCACAATGTGTAATAGGTATCTGGTCTTTTAACTGTGGAGTCAAAGGTGGCTGGATGTGGCTCCTATATTTGCTGCTGGATATAGGTACTTGCATGCCTTAACCACACCAATCCAATGTTCCATCTAAGCTTCCACCTTCATTTTTGTTGCTTGGATTAAAAGTTGTTTTTAATAGCAGTTAGTGTAATTATTCAACTTTAGAGAAGTGGGTTCCAGATCTTGGATTAGATGAACAGGACATAGGTCTAGCCCTTAGATTACACTGAGTTGCATTCAGTCAAGAGAGACTTAGTTTGGGATTGAAAGAGATGTTTCAAATTTGGATTAAGACAGAAATGAAGCAGTGTTTTTTTAAAAATACCACTTCACTTTAGGACAAAGTAAACCCCCGTGTCATGTACACCCGTGTCTTTACCTGCCTCTTTGGCTGGGGAGGGGAGAGCAAGCTGCTGGAGGGCCGAGTGGTCTGTGAGCTGTGGGCTGGTGCTTTCCTCTGTGGCAGCAGCGTCCCCCCAAGGCAGCACCTGCCTACAGGCACCCAGCTCATGTGGTCCTGGAGGACACCAGAGCTGCAGAGGGAAATACTGGGTTCCCACACAGCTCAGCCAGGCAGACAGGCTCCACGGGGGAGAAAAATAAAAAAATCAGGCTCACTGTTTCAGTGCAGCCTGCCTTCCCAGGCTGCTGTTCGGCTGCCTGCTGGGGCTGCCTGCAGAGCCCCTGAGCCACACACAGCCCAGTGCTTCCCTCTGCAGCTGTAAGACAGCAAACTAAAACTCCTCAGAGGTGTTTTACTGTGCAGCACCCCAAGGTCACTTGCTGTACCCCAAAATCATTTAAGGCACATTACACCGCTGAATTTGCTACAGTGGCTGGAATTAATGTGCCATACACCACCGAATTTGCAAACTCGTGCAAAGAACAATGCCATTAAAGTGGTGCAAAAGGGCATTTAACCCACTTTAATGTATCATCTACAAATGCCCTTATGTACCAAAGCCTAGCCTTATTCTTTTTTGGTGTCAAAATCATAGAGTAGCAGGTAAAATTTCCTTTCAGGTGAGGAAACATAATTCACATGGATACAGCTACCATATCTATATCCTGTTAATCTGCTATAAAAGTCTTATTTAATTTTCTTTGAATTACCTCTTATACAGTACTTTTCATCCATGTAGCTCAAAAGTGCTTTATAAGGAAAGGTAACTGTGTCATTAATGTCAAAGAAAAATCCTTTGACAGATAATACTATTGTAAATATTATGATGGAGATTTTTGTGATAAGTAGAAAGTGAACTATTACTGATAAATCATGACAGTGATATGACATTATTTTGACTCTGGCATTTATTATTTGTCTGAGTCGAAACTGTTAGGATTATACATACAGTAGCTAATAGAGCTATGGCTGATAGTGAAGGGGAAAAAAGACTTCCTGGGGAAGCTTCTGGTACAAGGTCCCTTTTAGGCACTTCTATAAACACACAGTTTCATGCATTGAGAATTTTTCTTTAAAAAGAGACGTATCTGGAACTTGTAATATCTGATACAATTGTACTTTCCTTTTAGTCTTGATAGTTTATTTGTGAATGAATCACTTCTCATGGGGACAGGAGCAGTTCACTAGAGCAGACTTCTCAAAAAATGAAAACAAAACAGATTACTAAGCTTATTATATAGTATATATTTTTGGTTAAAACCATGAGAGCTTAGAATGCTGCTGCAATTACAGTCAGTAAAAAAATAACTTGGTGAAATCGCACAGGAAGTCCTTATTCAACACTTTGCTTTGCTCTTTCCATTTCTTTGAGTAAATCTGACGTTATAAGCATAACTGACTCTCCGAGGACCTCTTAAATAATTTAAAGATGCTGAGCCTCATATTCTACAGCCAAAAGATGCTGACATTATTTTAAATTAGGTTTTTATACTTAAAATATATTGAAGTGCATTTTGGGGGAATGAAGTTTCGCTACCTGTGCTTTTTTGAGAGCTACAATGTACTTACTATACAGTACAGGCTCTGTGGATAATGTGTTGTTTTGTTTTTGTGGTGGAGGCAGAAGTGCTTGTGCTTAAATTAAAAAACCAAAACCAAAGATTTATTATTATTTTAAGATTACTTGAAATATCCATTTCATATGCTGGAGATACATAATTCTTACTACTTGTGTTTACACCCACAAAAACCAGCAGTATGTGACTGTACAGTTTTGTGAACAATAACACAACAAACACTTTGGGAATAATCCTAGCCCTACTAAGGTTTTACTTTCAGCAAATAGCTGTAAAAAGATCACTCCTCATACTACTGAGGATTATATACAATGTATCAAGCACATTCAGCTTGTTTCACTTGCTCCTATTACATGTAGTGGTTGGGGTCACAGCAGTAAGTTGGTAAGAAAAGTAAGTAGGGAAGACATTTCACTCTTTGCACTTGGGTAACATTAAATCTAATAGTGTATGCTTATTTCTATTTTGTCAATGTTTCCTTTTATGTTCCCTAAACCAGAGGTTCCCAAATGTATTCATATCAAGTACCTCCTTCCAAATTTACCAGCTCCCTGCCTACCCCTACCAGTGTAAGTTTTATACTTTAACTCCTTAATTGCCAATGATTACTATAATTAAAATTAGATCAGCTACTACACAATTTCTCCCTTGCACCCCCCAGAGATCTCTTGCGTACCACAGTTTGGGAACACCTACTCTTAACTATTAGTGAGATTTAGTATACTGGGGATATCCCTTTTAGATTCATGACATTCCTTCTTCGCAACAACCAAACATGAAACTACCCCCAAATCATTTTTGCTATATTGGACACTAAGGCTCAGTACATGCTGGCAGAGGACATCAGAAGCTTAGCTTTATCGATCATGTCTCATACAGTGCAGACATGATCAATAAAGCTGATAGTTGTGCACCTCTATATCAAGCATCATTGCCTTGATTTAAGATTTAGACACCAGGTACCCCACAAAGATAGTATTGTCATGCTCATGTGTTAAAAAAACATGAGTCAGGCCTCTGGCAAAATTATGAAACTGGTTTAAAATGTCAGGAGATCTTTTAAAGAATAAGAAAGCCAGGGTTCTTTTAATGCTGTCTGGTTTCTTAGCCTTTAGTTCCAACTGCTTCAGCTGTTCAAGGTTTTTCTGCAGTCATGAGAGCTTGAAACTTCCTTTTTTTTATATGAATGTGGAGATTATCATACAATCTCTTGATCTGAGCAACTGGACCTTAGAGAACATTTATAATAAAATTGTCCATGTTTCGGGGTTGTTGCTTGTAGCCATGTTGGCCTAAGGACATAGGCAGACAAGGTTCTTTGGGTAAATGTGAAAAGGGGTGTTTGTGCCTGAAAGCTTGCAAAGAACATTTTTTCCAACTATATAGTTGGTCTAATAAAGGATATCACATTTACCCAAAGAACCTTGCCTGCCTAATAAAATTGTCAGTTTATCACATTGGTGCCTGCAGTGTTACAACTCTGCAGTGGTTGTCTGTATTTTTCAGACTGTGACTCTGGAAATCAAGATTTGGGAAGACATTTTAGTAGAAATGTAATAGAAGATAAGTGGAAAAAGAAGCAACTTAAGTAATTAAAGATAAGATCATCTAGGGGAGGGAAGTGAAGAAGGATGGAATTGATAAAATATATATAGTACCAAGGACAATATCAACTCTTCTCTGTGGACTGAAAGAAAGAACAGGGCAAATAATTCAATGGAACTAATCTCTCTTCCCACAAAGCAGTCATCTGACCTTCCAGGAAAGAGAGACTCATCATTTCCCTATTCTCATCTGAGCCAGTAATGACCAATTACTTTACTAAATAGTGCCACACAGCTCTGATTTGGCTTCAGGGCTTTAGAAAGTCTAGTTCAAGGAGCAGTCAGAACTATCCCAGGAAGTGTAATCGCTCATCACCTCTGCTTTTTTTTAATAATTTTTTCATACGCATCACCCATTTTCTACAGCTTCATAGAAATAGGTAAAGGGCTGACTCCTAAATGGAGAGCTAGTATAATACTTTTGACACTAACAAATTGTGCCAGAGTGCCACCTTCTGGATACCACATGTATTTAACAGGAAGTGCAGAAAGAAGAGGAATTAGGCAACTGGGCAACCTGAAAACAGATCTCTAAGTTTCATCATAAGACATTGAATCTATTTGTATCTGTTATTCTCAGCGTAATAGTTTAATAAACTTAATTTGTTGATTGTTGGGACTCCCAGCTTCCGTGGGAATGGTTCTGAACCATCCAGCTGAAAAAGTCTTATAGCGTTCTACAACAATGAAGCTGGTATATCAGGTCATAGATCACCCTTCCACATCCCCCATCCCCTTTGCTTTTCAGCTGGGAAATATACAAACAAAAAGGCATTTTAAAAATCCCTCTGCTGATACACAACAGTGATGGTAACATTAAGGACAGGAAAACAAAGCCTACTATGAAATTTCTCACCTGCCCTCATCTTTTTGTGTTTTCTCAGCCTGTTCTCAGTGCTGCTGGAGACAAAGGATTCATATAGCTATCACTAATATAGAAAAATATGGCATTCATAAAAACAAAAATGCCATATCTGCAAGATTCTGGCTAGACTCTATGTTACATTCAATCAATAGCAAATCTTAATGATCAAATAAATTGCAGTTCTGCAAGGTAATCCAAAAGGGATCCTCATCATGGTCAAGCCAGTAGGGCTACAATTATCTTCTGTTGGATGGAAGACACCTTTTGTAGAGTTTATAGATTATAATCTTTTATAGGAAAAAAGGCCAACATTTTCAAAAGTAGCCATTGATTCTGGATGCTTGTGTTAGCCAATTGATATCAGCTGGAATGGAAAGGTCTCTGTATCTCTGAAAATGAGCTTCAAGCTGGCCATGCAAAAACTGAGGCACTCAAAATCAGAGGCCACTTTTGAAAATTTGCTTACATGTCTCAGAGGTGGTCCAAACACAGAGGGCAACAAAGAGATCACTGGACCACTTTGTTGTTTATTACAGTCACTATAAGCAATGGAAGTAAAATAAATGCTGTTGCCTTAGGCATGCTTTCAGTACTTCTATTTTGTTGCTGTTCAGTTCGGTTCAATGAGCTGGTTCAGTTTTAATGGTTCACTAAGCTTTGACTACAGTAGAGATTATGGTAAATGTGGTTTGTTTGTTTTTTTAAATGTAGCAGCCTCCTGGAGAGAAGCACATCTTGGTGCCCTCAAAGTTTTAAGGTAAATATAAATAATGGAAAAATTGTTTCATTAGTGGGGACCCCTCTGAGCTGGTGTGTCACAACATCCAAAGTGCCAACTGTCAGTTTGGAGATGGCACTGTGTACTTTTTGTTATTAGAGTTTTGTGAAACTCAGTAGTTTTGTTTTATGGGGATTCATAAAAATATTTTCTTTGTTTTGAATCTGTGGGGAATCATATCACTTGAGTTTTACTTTGTTCTCAAGATTCAAAGGCACTTTTAAAAGCCTAGTTTCACCTGGGTTAGCAATGAAACCATGAGGAAAATTTATTGAAGTCATGGAAAATCCCATGAATTTCAAGGAAAGCTACCTATTAGCTCAGATTCACTTTCAGCTAGGCCCATAGTTCCACAAAAGTTTGATTTACTTTCAAAGTGATGGGCCCAAACCAGGATACTGATTCTGAATATGTTTGATTTTAGTTAGGATCCTAGAACTTGACACACAGAAGTCCCCAGTGAAGTTTTGCATTTTGCTGGGTTTCATAATTAAAAATGACCTTTTCTGTAATTCAAGTATAGGTACAACTAAAAGCTATTCTTTAATATTTTGGCCTAGATTGACAGAAATCTCACAAGAATAGTTGATGTCACAAAATTTAAACCATATCAGAAATCTCATGAGTAGGGAAGTATTAAACTCCTGGTGGAAGTGGGCTGCACGGCAACTCCTTTAATATTGCAGGTTCCCTTATGCACACCCCCCGCCACACACTTTACTGATTGGTGGAGGGGTGTTGCCACTTGCTTCTGATTGGCAGGGAGGAGAAAACCCCAGTTTTAAATATGATGTCATTTTTGCCTCCTGGCTGGTCAGCAGCAAACAGCAGGGCTACTGGGGCCCCTCAGCCAATCAGCAACAGGAAGAGGGGGCTGCATGGGGGAAGCTGCAAGATTAAAGGAGCTGTCACACAGCTCACTCCTGCTGTAAATTCAGTAAGTCCCTACTCATGAAATCAAAGTGATTGAACTAGAGTTAGCATATGTCCAGGTTTTCCCAGACATGGCGTCTTTTTTGATCCTCTGATCTGTGTCTGGGCAGTTTTTTAAAATCTGGTCAAATGTCCAGGATTTTGCTCAGCTCAGCTCTGCTCAGCTCTGTGTGTGTGTGTGTGTGTGTGTGTGTGTGTGTGTGGGTGGGTGGGGGTGGGGGGATGCTGTAGACGCTGGGAGAACCTGCCCAGGTGCTTGGGCTACAGCTGGAAACTGCATAGTTAGCCAGGGGCAGAGGAGATGTTTGCAGGGTCCTAGCACCTACTAAGTTCAGTTTAGCTTCTCTGCCACAGCAGAGAAGTTACCCAGGGTCCTAGCACCTGCCTTTATCTCTCCCTCTTGCAGCAGCATCTGGTCACCCTGGGGTGTGGGACTGCAAATTGTGGAGGTGGTTGTGTTGTAGGCAGCAGGTTGCTGTGGGAAAAAAGTTGCAGGGGTGGGCCAACCAGGAGACGGAGGGAGCAGGGGGCTGTGGCTTGGAAGTGATGGGTGGGGTGACTGTGGGCCCCAAATGTGGGGCATGGAGCTTTGGGTCAGGAGTGAGGGGCACCAGCATGGGCTAGGGGGGGCAGGGTACTTTGGGGTGGGAATGAGGGGCACTGGCAAGACCAGGGGTCCCTAGATCAGGAGTGAGGGGCAGCAGCAGGGCTGGAGGGGCTTTGGCATGGGAGTGGGGAGCAATGGAATGTGCAAGGCCAGGGAACTGACATATCACTGCCCCTCACAGTCATATATCCCACTCCCTCACACACACACACACACACACACACACACACACACACACACACACACACGGCAGGTGTCCTCTTCTTTGGAACTGGAAATATGGTAACCTTAGCTGAACAAAATTTTCACCAGCTGGTGCTGAAATCATGGCCATGTACAGACATTCCATTTATACTAGTTCTATAAAATATTCACTGCTCTCCCAGTAGACATCACGAGTATACAGATGTTAAGATTTTTCTCCCCAGAGCAAAAATGGCCAATCCAAAATAACCTGGGAACACCAGGGTTAAATCACTCCTGAGAGAGTGTCTCCTGGGAGAGCAAATGCCTGTACACTTCCCCTTCTGAGATTGCTTTTCTCCCAGTACTCTCCCCCAGGATACAGCCTGGATTCTACTGCTCCAGCTGAGCAGGGAGCAGAATGCACATCCTTCACAGTCTCCACATTGTGCTGCAGAGACACACTGGTTGACCATGTGTCCTGCTGCTCTCTGTCTCCAAGCAGACTGAGGGAGCCTGAAGAGCTGAGATGCTTGCACACAGGCATCCTGGCTGTGCAGGATCAGCACTGTAAGCTCTCTGCTCCTCAGGACTCAGCATTCAAGTGCATCTTTCAGGGATCTCCAGATAAGTTTTTCTACCAGTAGAACGAACCCAGGAAAATTCTCCCAGAATATTTGAACATGCATACTCATTCCCCATGTGAATAGCTCATAAAATTCCAATGTTATAGATGTCTAAACTAAATTCTAGTTCTTTTTCAACTTTACAACCAAATTGCAAACCTTAGTTTAACTCAATCTGGTTTCTTAACTGCCTTCAACTCATCTTTCTGTTGACATAATTAGTTGCTATTTCAAGTTGCCCAGTCTTAGACTTGGTAAGGAGGCAATATAGATATCACCTTTAAGAGATAAAGATTTCACTGTACCTAGTATTTCTTAATCTGCTTTACTGCTTCTGTGTTATCACTGATAAAACAGTCTCCTCACTAGTAACAAAGAGCACTTTGTAGGATCTTTTTGCTGCTTGTACCAGTGTATGTCATCAAAAAAATGACCTAATAATAAACTCTGTATATTTCACAGAATTTTGTTGCATGATTCATGACAAAAATGTTTTCCAGGACCCAGTGTTTTACATAAAATAAAGTTATGTATTTAGCCTGTTTGATAATGAGGCAAATCTGAAAAACAAATAAATTTGTAAACTGCTGCAACAGTGTGTTACTGAGTTTTCATGAAGCTATTAATCTGATAATGATCTTAAGCCAAAAACCTTGAATAGTTGTTTTTAAGGAGTTTTCACTCAGAGGACTCAGGATCCTTGCTGTCAAGTTAAAGTCTAGTTGCTTGAGAGTTCCTATAAAATAACAGATCAAATTCACAACAAGTGAAATCATGGTTGGTCAAATCACCCTTATTTGTAACTTGTTGCATCAATGGTCTTAGTGGTTTTCTAATTTTATTAGTGCTGATGGGATTTAACATTTGAAAGTAAGCTGGGCACCCACAGTACCATGCCACCTAGAGTGTGAATGTCAGGAACCAAGCAGTAAACAAATTCTCATAATACCCAAGTGGCAAGCAAAATATACATGAATTTGAGAGATTTCATTTAATTACTAGATTTGCTCCTGGCTTTCAGCGTTAAGTAGTATATTTCATAACTTATAAACAAAAGTTTTGATTTCATGAGTGTATCTGTTTTTCTGTCTCTATTTTGTGTATTTGAGCTGTAAATTCACGTTTGTAACATCACACAATACACCTGAATTGTTTAATACTACTATGAATATTTCTTTCAACCATCCAAAACTGGTAGAAGATCGCAAGTGATTACTAATCAGAAGCTATAGTCTTGGCTGGAGAGAGAATGTTTGGAGTATTTTCATATAGACCTGGTAGAGCTTCCTGCTGACTGATGCGTACTACGCTGCAGTATTTTGACACTAGTGTTATGATCTTCTAAGCTTTGCTTGGTCTGTTTAGGTTGCAGCATCTTCTCTTTTTTTTTTGTCTCTATGGGCATATGCTTTTCATCTCTTACCCGTGGCAATAGGATCTTGCAATCCAGCTGCTTTATGTCACCATGACTGACCCTCTACACCAGAGGTTTTCAATGTTTTGTTCATGGAGGGCCACTGAATTGAAGTTATATAACAAAATGAATCTGTAAAACAGTATTTTAATGTTCGATAGGTATATCATCATGTGCCATTTGTATGCAATGTTACAATGAGAAGAATCACAAGCCTGCTGCTAAGGTTTGTCAGTCAATTACTACTGAAATCTCAATGGCTATGGCCTCACTGATCAACTGGTTCTATCAAGAACTGTCACTTAAAAAGTGTCTTTGTGGACTGCATACAAATATTTCACAGGCCACGTTTCAGAACTTCCTGCTCTAGACTCACTAGTACAGGATCCTAAGGGGGTGCAGCACCACAGTCACATCCCCCCTTTGGCTATGGACCACATGTGCAGTGAAGTCTTAGAGCTCTTGGGAACATCAGCACAGTTTCTGCTGGGAGCACCACATGTGCTAGGAATAAAAACAAGCTGACCAGCTCGGTGCAGAGCGGTCTAGAATCCTTGCTTTATAGCAGCTCTGAATCCTGATGTTGTTCACTCTTCCTCCCCTTGAATTCAGCAGTAGAAGAAGAGAGGAGATGGGTGACAGGGGTGTAGCCCTAAGGTTCCGACTCCAGAGCTGTATGAAATCAGAGGCTGAGGGTAAGTGCCTGCCACTCCTCCCCTCTCCTCCCTTACTGAACAGAGAGGAGGAGGGATCTGGGTTTTCTTTTGGCCATGGAAAAACACAGTAAAACTGGGATTTTCTCATTTTAAGGAGAAAAACCCAGGTTTTCTCCTTTAAAGGAGAAAAATGCAGGAAACAGTGAGTTTCCCACTGTAGGCCAGCAGAGTTCCAGCCTGTAAGGGGTTGGGAGGAGTGGGAGAAGGGCAATCAGGCAGGGGGAACTATGTGCATATGCACACTTACACATGCACATGACTGCAAGGCAGCCTAGAGAGCAGCTCCTTCCAGGTAAGTCTGATGCTGGGCAGGGGCAGGAATTGAGGCCCCCACAGTGAGGGAGGGCTGGGGCTGCTGCTCAGGTGGGGTGGTGCATCGGGCTTGGGGCCCAGGGCTGGAATACACTGCTGCAGGCCCAGGTTCAGAGTGGAACAGAGCTGCAGATGGCTTATCTGAGGGAAAGGGGGGGTTGGCTCCCCACTGCTGGGAGCATTCCCAAGGAGGGGCATGGGGGTCATGTGTCCCCCAGATTTGTGTGTGAGGTTGGGGCGGGGTGCCAGCTGTGGACTCAGGCTCCCTGCCCTACTGCCCTCCCCCTGGGGCCTCTGTGGAATGAGGAGCAGTGGCATGGGCATGGCACAAGCCTGTCAGGGCTGCTAAGTGCTACAAAATAGGTGTGAGGGGGCAGCCGCAATTGAACCCACATCTTGGTGAGTGTAGGGGGCAGGAGGAGCTCTCCTTTTCCATAATAAAAAACCCAAAATCAAACATCAAAATGTATGCATATTTATATTTTTTTATAGTGATTGAGGCACTGGTAGGCTTCTGAATTGCTTTAGCATTTTTAAATATATCAGTAAAACATTGCGTTCACTTGATAGCTATATATATTGTGGCATTCATTTTAATCAAAGAAAAATGTGTATTTGGGGAATTTTAATCAGAGAATTTGCAATTTTTAAACAGAGAAAACCAGAATACCTGCTGATCAAGGAAGAGAAGAGAAGGGAAGAGTGAACAGCATCAGGCTTAATTTACTGCTTAATTAATATACTCAGGGGTTTGCATCTGCAAACCTGGTTTGTACTGGGGAGTAGATATCTCCTTGTCATGGATAATTATTGAACTTAACACCCCTTTTTTGTTAACCAGCTGCAAATATTTCTCCTGTTACCTACTGTGCCTTTTAGCTCAATAGAGAGAGAAAAGAATAAAGAAATGGGGGGGAAGGAATAAAAGAAAAATAAAGGCATAAAGGGAAACAATATTAGAATCTCCCTCCCTCCTGCTCCACATCCCATACAAGTCCTGTATTCAAAATGGAGTTTGAATTCTTGGAAACAAGCTCAAAAAGTCTGCAGTAGGAAGCAGGATTTTTTAGATGTGTTTGCAAATCAACCAAGTCATCAAGAAGTGTAAAAATGATATTCTGTTAAGATAGCTCAGGAAAACTGTTTTCGATCCTCAAACAAATGTCAGGTTCATATGTGTTCATGCATAGATTTGTCTCGTCACCCTCAACCTTTTTAGATTTGAGGCACTCATGAACACACTTGAGGCACCCCTTGAAAAAATGCCAGCTCATAGTTTTCACTTTTTTTGTCTAGAGAAAAGCAGCTTTTCTGTTGTGAATCATGTTTATCACCCTAAAGGAGGAATTACAGATTACCTTTAAACCATCATAAAGGAATTTAAAAGGGAACATGCATTCAATAAAAGGTGTTAACATATGCTAAGTACCCTCTAAATGTTTTAAAATTAAGCCACTTCAGGTAAGGGTTTTCCCCAGGTCATTCCAAAGTATTGTTAGTCCGCTCTGGGAAAACAAAACGCTCCATTTTCATTCCTCCAGCATCCCAGGATGCACCATTCTCAGCCCTTCTGACTTGTTTGCTGTGTGTGCAAACTTTCAATCCTCCTAAAATCTACTGCCTAGGGCTGTGGTGCTAGCCCCAAAACAACACCCTTTCCTTTCTCCCCCCAGGGAATGCAACTCCAACACACCCTGCCCACTCTGAGCATCCAGGTGCAGCTCACTAGTTTGTTGCTTGCTCTAGCACTGCCATGGAAACAACACCAGTGGCCCTACTTCTCACCTCCATGAAGAGAATAAGCCAAGAAATGGAAACCATCAGGTAAGCTGCAAACTAGGTCTCAGCTCTGCCCTGGTGTGCCTTGCAGCAAGATTGCTTGGTCTCAGCTCTGCCCCAGTGTAGCATGCATGCAGTGAGCCTGCTAGGTCTCAGCTCTACCCTGGTGTGACTGCTAGCCCAACTCTTGCCCCAGTGTGGCATGCAGTGTGCCTGTTGGGTCTTAGCTCTGTTCTGGTTTGAGTACTAACCCAACTTCATCCCAATTCAGTGAAACACATGCAAGATTTTGATCCTTTATTTTTCTTTTAAATCTTTTTTTTTTCACTTCTTGCTCTTTAATTCTTTTTATTTCGCCCCCTTGTGGGTTCACATCTAGGATTACCATACATCCAGGTTTTCCAGACATGTCCTCTTTTTGAGCCCTCTGATCAGAGTATTTTTTAAATCTGCCCAAAAGTCTGAGATTTTGCTTTGCTCCAGGGGTAAGAGCAGGGGCAGGGCCAGGGTGATTGGAGGCAGCAGGGAGCATAAATGTACCTGCCTGCAGCTGTGATGGGGTGCACAGACCCATATGCTGCTCTCTGCTGCCTCTGATCGCCCTCCCCCTGCTCCCACCTTGGCCCATGGCAAAATCCTGGACATTTGATCACAGCAGGGGGGCAGGAGCAGGGGCCGCAACAGGGCTGGCGGGGAGGAGGGTTTCCTGTCCCTCTAGCAGGGGAACTGGGAAGCGGGGGGGTGGAGGTGGCAGTGCGGAACTCTGTAGTATAATTAATACTTTGTACTCTTATGACTTAAATTTCCTAGTTAAAGTAATATCAGTAGCATCTTCTACCGAAATCTGCGAAGGTTGGTATAGGAAAGGAGAATTAGATCTCAGTATGGTAAACTGTTTCATCTGAGAATTTCAAGTCTCCATAACCTCTTGCGCGCGCGCGCTCTCTCTCTCTCTCTCTCTCTCTCTCTCTCTCTCTATATATATATATATATATATATATATACACACACACACCTCACTTCTCCATCAATAACGTGAATATTATATATATATATATAGTGGGGAACTCTGTGGCTGGCCAGCAGCGGAGGCCTGTGCTCACATGGGGTGAACAGAGTTGCTGCCTGGGAGTGAGGGGAAGGAGATGCATATTAATGCAATGCAATAAAGTCTGGCGAACATCATGCCGGAGTTCATTTCTCCCAGGCACCATGTTTACAAGTGTGCCTGGTACTGCAGCATGTTGAGCTGGGTTGGAGCAGCCTTGGCAGGCAGGGGGCCCAGGGTGTCAGTCTGCCAGCTTAAGGCTGCTCTGACTCAGCTCAGTGTGCTGCAGAGGGGCTGGCTGGGGCATAAGGGTGCTCCAGTGTGGTGCTAACTGGCAGGCAGCCCCTGAATTGAAGCACCCTTGGGACCCAGCCAGCTGTGTTAGTGTCTACACATATGCTGCTGCAGAGTAAAAATCTCCATACTAGGATGGTACTTGTATTTATAAGTACTACCCTGCTGAAGAATTAATTAGTTTACTCCAACCTAATAGCCCTGCATATGTAGACACCAAGGGCACATCCAGATTTGCGTGGATGTTTGGTTCACTGGGGACAACCAGCAGTGGCACACTTTGTGCCACAGCTACTTGTCCCTGAGGAATGCCTGTACCATGCATGCTTTGGTGCAGCAAGTTACCCTGGGTGGGGTAGAGGAGGCTGGGGCTAGCACTGTGCTGGCATCAGCAGCCCTACCTGGCATCCTGGGGCTGCAGCCATGGAGATTCTGCTGCACGGAGCCTGGCTGGCAGTGGAGCGCAGCTCTGAGCAGCCTGGCTCCGCTTTTCAGCAGCATATGCTGTGCTGGTTTTTATTTTCCCATGGGTTTTTTTGAACCCTCCAGGGAATCAAAAAACATGCAGGGAAAAGAAAACAGTGCAGTGCATGCTGGGGCAACATGCCCTTGCTGTGCAGAGAACACCAGACTGTGTGGTATGTGGCATTGCAAACATGTTTGCAGCAGCACATGCCACACTATTACAGTCATCTGGACACACCCCAAGATGTTTACTGTGGAGCAAATCAGTCCATTCCACAGTAAGCATCTTATGTGGGTGTGCCCAGAATGAATGAGAGGCAGAACTAGTAGTGAGACTAGCCATGTGGTCACACACTCTAATCAGTGCTTGATGTAATACAAATTGTGTTATATTACATAAAGATAAGTGAGCATAAGCACTGTCTGTCAGATTAATTTCCAGAGAGAGTAAAGTGTCAGTTTCAGAAATATTAAATATTGTTTATTCCGCTTTCTTTCATCATCTATCACAGAGGCATAATTGGCCAGTACTATAACATCGCTGCAGTGGCACATACTGTAGGAGAACAGTTTCATAGTTTCATAGTTGGTAGGGTCAGAAGGGACCTGAGTAGATCATCAAGTCCAACCCCCTGCCATGGCAGGAAAGAGTACTGGGGTCAAACAACCCCAGCAAGATGATTGTCTAGCCTTGTCTTAAAGACCCCCAGGGTAGGAGCCAGCACCACTTTGCTTAGAAGTTGGTTCCAGATCCTAGCCACGCTGACTATGAAGTAGCACCTCCTGATGTCTAATTTGAATTTACCTTCTGCCAGCTTGTGACCATTATTTCTAGTCACTCCTTGTAGTGCTCGGGGGAACAGGGACTCCCCCAATGCCTACTGGTCCCCTCTGACTACTTTGTAACAGGCCACTAGATCCACCCTCAGCCTTCTCTTGTAGGGGCTGAACAGCTTCAGGTCCTGTAGCCTTTCCTCATAGGGCCTGCCCTGCTGCCCCCTGATCATGCGAGTGGCCCTCCTCTGGACCCTCTCCATGTTGTCCACATCTCTCTTGAAGTACAGCACCCAGAACTGAACACAGTACTCCAGCTGCAGCCTAACCACTGCTGCATAGAGGGGGAGGATCACCTCCTTGGACCTACTTGAGAAACATCTGCGGATGCATGACAATGTGTGGTTGGCCTTCCTGACTGCATCCCCACACTGCTGTCCCACGTTCATCTTGGCATCAACAATGACTCCAAGATCCTTTTCTGCCTCTGTATTGACAAGAAGGGAATTCCCCAACCTGTAGGTATGGTGCCGGTTGTTCCTCCCCAGGTACATCACCTTGCACTTGTCAGTGTTGAATCCCATCTTATTTTCATCTGCCCACCCCTGTAACCTGTCTAGGTCCAATTGCAGCCTATTCCTCCCTTCTAGCGTTCCCACGTCCCCCCACTTCTTAGTGTCATAAGCAAATTTGAAAAGGGGCTTTTTACCCCCTCGTCCAAGTCACTGATGAAGATGTGGAACAGTGGATATGCGCCAGAATAATTTTCTCAAAAAGCTTGCCCAGGATCGAGGTAAGATTAACTGGCCTATAGTTTCCTGGGTCCTCCTTCCTCCCCTTTTTGAAGGTGGGAACCACATTGGCCCTCTTCCAGTCCTCTGGCGCCACACCAGAGCACCACAAGTGCTCATAAAGCCATGCCAGGGATCCTGCAATGACCTCAGTCAATTCCCTCAGTACTCTAGGGTGGAGATCATCTGGACCAGCTTATTTGAATACATCCAGTCTTTCCAGAAGTTCCCTAACTAGTTCCTCACTACCCCTTGGCCTAGGTGCACCTCCTCTGGGATCTAAGGTGGGCCCAGAGGGGAGGTGACTTTTCCGGTACCTGCTTAGGAGAATGGAGGTAAAGAAATCATTAAATATGTTGGCTTTGTCATCTGGTGTGACAACCACATTTCCTAACGTGTCCTGTAGGGGTCTCACATTACCTGGAACCTTCTTTTTGCCCCCTATGTATTTAAAAAAGGATTTCTTGTTGTCCTTAATCCAGAAAGCTAGTCCCAGTTCCATCTCTGCCTTGGCCTTCCTGACTGTTTCCCTGCAGCCCCAAGCAACTGCAGTATAGTCCTCCCTGGTGATGGCCCTTCCCTTCCATTGGGTGTACGCCTCCCTTTTTGCTAGGATACATTCCCGGATGCTCTTGGTGAGCCATGGGGACTTATGTGCCCTCCTGCTCCCTTTGATCTGTGCTGGGATTACCTCCCTTTGGGCTTGGAGGATTGTCTTCTTAAGAAGCAACCACTCTTCTTGGACACCTGGCTCCCCTCCCCTCCAGGACCTCAGTGCTTCCCCGACTATTCTCCTTAGCTCATTGAAATCTGCCTTCCTGAAATCTAGGGCTGCTGCCTTGCTGCAGGCCTTTGCCACCTTGCGCTGGATGGTGAATTCCATTAGGTGATGATCACTGTCACCCAGGTGGTCGAGCACCCACAGCCCCCTTGGTTGGGTGGTCTGTAGTAGACGTCCACTGTTAAGTCTCTTTCCCCTTGACTGCCTTGTATTCTAACCCAGAGCACTTCAGTGTGCCCCTCCTCTGACTCTGTGCTACTTGATGAGGATATGTATTCCTCCTTAATGTAGAGCTCCACACCCCTGCCTTTCCTCCCTGTCCTGTCCCTCCTGTACAGCCTATAGCCCTTGATATTCACCGCCCAGTCATGTGTTGGGCCCCACCACATTTCAGTGAGTCCCACTATGTCTGGGTTGGTGTCAGCTAGCAGGAGGGTAAGTTCCTCCTGCTTGTTTCCCATACTATGAGCATTTGTATAGAGGCATATGAGGCCTCCTGAGGATGTGTGCACTGGCCCCCTAATCTCAACATTGCCCTGGCCCCTGTTGCTTACCTGTGTATATGTTTCGCTCATCGGTCTTGGCTGGGCTGTATTTTTGGCTATCTGATATGCATCATACAGAGGTTAGCTGTTACTGGGGGCTATATCATATCCCTCCCCCCACTTCCTGATGCATGTCAGATGGCCAAAAACACACCATTTTTTAGCATCAAAAGGAAGTGACATCATCCCCAGCAGCAGCAAAGCATGGGTCACTGCTCCTCTTCCACATGCTGCCATCCCTTCAGTCTACACTCCTCGCTGCCTAAGCTGGAGCTGTTGTAAGGAAGGTGCAGGGGGTGGGGGGGTGAAGGAGGGAAACAAAGGATAGGAGAGTAAGGTGACTCCTTGGCTCCTGTCCATTCTGGTGCCCTTTTGCCTAAGCAGTGCCCGGGGCTCCAGGCCTGCTCACTGACCCATTGTTATCCCACAGTCCAATCCCCTTTTCTGATGCTATCCTTTCTATATCCCAACTCTTTTGGTATGAAAGGTATACTAACTTGTAGATAACCTTTTTTATTGACTTCAAGGAGCTTCACTTTGGGCTCTTTTAACCAAAACAATGAGCCAAGTATTATCTTTAACTAGTGAAACTACATTAAGATTATGGACCAAATTCTGAAGTCTTTGAAGTCAGTATTTAAATTTAAATGGGACTAGGGTTTGCTTCTATGTAAATAAGAAAAGAAAAGAAAAGAAAAGAAAAGAAAAGAAAAGGGAGCAGTAACTAATATAATTCTCTACACTAATGGTACTATATAGTCTGTTACTTCTGTTGAGCTGGCATCCATTTCCAAGCACTGGCCAAGCTGTTATCCCTTATCTTTCACAGGAAAAAAAGAAAAAAAGCTACTAAGGATTTGTTTCTGTCAGTGTCTGAGAAGATTCTGCAAACTTTGTTTCTGCCCTTAGCAGAAATAATTTGCACTCCTAAAATTTTTGAAACTTCTCCAAGTCTTTAAAATATGTCATGTAAAGTAGTTGCTGACTCTGCCTCTTTTTTTCAGCTATACACCCTTGAGGTGTGTTATTGAGGCTGTGAAGCTGGGTATGTTAGGTGTAGGGTTTATGAATATGAAAAGCAGGAAATTTGCATGATTGTGGTGTATCAGTCATTGAAATTCGCTCTTGTTTGAGCTCAAAGACTGTATCAGTGCATGAAACATTTAATTAATGAAAACGAGATCTTTAAAACAAAAACTAAACTTTAGAAATCAAGGAGAGAAGAAAAGAGAAAGGTAGGATATAACTTCTAAACGCTTTTCAGTTTCAGGAATCTTTAAAGATCATTTCTGAAAATCCAGTGTCAACACCACTGCAGCTTCAAAACTCATTTCTGCACTGTTTTAAACTTTTCCTTCTAAAATCAAAACAAGGGAACGTAACCTCCTGATTGTAGTTTCTCTTTTATAAAATGAAAGGCTTCAAATGGCATGAGGGCAGCAATTATACCATCCAAACCTACCATGACAGACTTTTAGGGATAACAGCATAGCAGTCAAGAAAAAGGCAAAACCAGTTATGAGGAGGCAGCAAAAAGTTATTCCATTGATTTCAGGATGTACATTTTCATCCTTTTCTTTCAAAGATTAAGAAAATTATCTCACTATTAACTTTTCCTTGATATAATTAGAATCATTTAAGGTAGCAATGCATATTTTGGTGTTGATGCAAGATATCCTATGTGATCATAGTCATATTTTCAATACAACTCTTGGAGGAATGTTGTTTCTGCCAGAATACTCTACTTGAAGGAATAACCATTCACCATAAACTCACCTCTGCACTCTTTTCTCAGGCCAGCAGCCCTGAAATCTTTGGGATGTGTGACTGCAGTAGAGTGCAGTATTGGGTGCAAAAGCTGTAATATTATTTTCAGAAAAAGGCACCTCCTTATTAAAAATGTACTGCTATTTTCTGCTACAGTTGTGTCAAACAGAAGGGACATCACTTTGTCTTTCTCACCCATGTAGTTTTAAACCTTTCAGTGTGATCTGCATTAAAAGCACAGGCTACAAAACAGTGCATAGGACATTTCGCAACCCATCATTTTAAACAAAACCAGTCCTCAAAATATCATCACCAAATGCATTGCAAAGATACTATGGTCACAGTGGCAGGAAAGTAAAAAGAGCAACATTTGATGTTATTTCCTTTGCTAAATACGGAGAGAAACTGAGAAACTGTTGGCAGTTTGGCAGTTCTTTTTTTATGGCTTGCTATAAAATCTGAGGAAGCATATAGTTATGTCAAGGCGTAAGTGTTTTTTTTAGCCTTTTCTTAAACTTACCTTTCTTACTAGGAGCTAGTGCCTTGCATAAAGAAAAAGGGGAGCAGAAGGGGAAGGGAGGAAGTTGCAGTATTATGAGAACTGAGAACTTATTTTTTGAATAGCTTAGACCAGTGTGTCCCAACCAGGGTGCCACAGCACCCTGGGGTGGCTTGAGATCCTTCCAAGGGTGCTGTGGGGTGCTATACAATGTTAACACTGGTAAGGTGCTGTTACAGGTTATCTTTAAAACTTTTGAAATCTGTGAAATGTTAGACCATCAAGGAGTTAGAAGAGTTTCAGTGTAGTCATAGGTGAAGGCTTAATGCCATCTCAGACCTGCACAGTTGTGACTTGCCACTAGAGAACATGGTGAGCATGGGTGTGAACAGGGGTTACTATATTTCCAGGTCCAATAAAGAGGACACACATCACACGGGGGCGAGGAGGGGCAATATGATGGGGGG
>NW_017728950.1:65906792-66027130 GCF_001723895.1 Crocodylus porosus
GGAGACTTGAAATTCTCAGGTGAAACATTTTACCATAAAGAGATCTAATTCTCCTTTCCTACAAAAACCTTCACAGATTTCAGTAGAAGATACTACTGATATTACTTTAACTAGGAAATGTAAGTCATAAGAGTACAAAGTATTCATTATAATTTTGTTAGGTGTTGTTTTTACTACAGAGTTTGCCATCAACTCAAATCATAGCAAAAGCCAAAGCTATGGAATAAATGCTAGCATGAGATGTGCTCTCTTCCATACATCTCATATTGCAAATTAGGCAACTGGGCATCTCTCTTCAGTCATCCACCTTGTTTACTACACAACCAACTAAAATTTTGTCAGCCTCCAAACTGTCCTTTTTCCAATTTCTCTTTGTCCATGTTTAAGCTCCTAGATCTCCAGAAGTGGAAGAGCTGGGAAGCCTGAGGTAAATTGCACATAAATATTCAATATTTTCATGGAATATGTACATTGAATTAGGCACTCATACCCTCTTGAATTTAAATGGATGCAGGAACAAAACTCCCTAGCTTCTATGAAAATTCCATTCTAAATACCAGAATGCTTTTTGAAATTAATTGAACCTTATTGATTCTTGAAGGCTCTAATTAGTGACAGTTCAAAAGTAATGTTCAAAAGTAACTTAAATTAAAGCTGATGACCCACTGACTTTTAATGAGATATAAGGAATTTTGATAATTTTATCCAATGCTGTCTAGCTTTACAACTCAATTGCGGGGTCATCTGAGATGCAAAATATGGAGAGCGACTAAAATTAAAGGTACAGACATACTTTTTTGTTTTAGGATTTGTCTTTTTAGTGTGTCTATCATATATTGTCATAGACATACATGCATATTAATTATCTGTATTTATGTGTGGGGGGTATATAAATGCACATGATATGGATTACTGGAACAATATAAAAATGGGAAAGGAAATATATATATCAGATATTTTCCTCCCTTTTTCTCTTCTCTCACCCTTCTGGATTAGATAAATTAATCGAACTAATTAGTTATTTGACATTACATTTGCCACTTACTAATATCATAACATATTGGGTTTCTACATTAAAAAATCCAATTTATACTCTAAAACACACTTAATCTGTAGGCATAAAGCTGTGCAAAATATAGCCCTATATTTTATCCTAAGTCTACTATCTTCCTCTTCTCCTGGCATAATAAGTACCTCACAGATATATAAGAGCAAACTCTTAGAACTCCTATTTAAAAAAAAATCCATTTATTCTACTGCAGAGCAGAACAATGTCTTCAAAGGCATCCAGATTTAATTTTTTTTTTTAATCAGAGGTACTGAGTGATAAATTTGTTGGAGATCAAATGCATTCAACTACATGAAAAAAATATTGTGGTAGAAATGCATTAAGGTATTACATGAAAGACACAGTTAAGTATTTGGATTTAAAAAGAGACTGGTCACAATATAAAATGATCTCTTTGCTTCCAGGTACAGTGTAGTATAAAAATGTAATGAGGCAATGGCAAGTTGGTCTGCTGTTCCTATGGAATGTAAGGGTGTTCAAAGCCAAAGCAGCAGCATCTCCTTTTGATTTCTCCATGCATTGTGACAAATTAATACATCCAAATTTCTTGTGGAATATGCAGACCAGTGGTTCATAACCTTGTTAGACTCAAGGCCCCTCTCAGTAAATGCCAGATCTTAGCTTTCACTTACTTTTTGACTGGGCGAAAAATAAGAGAGCATGTTTTCTATTGCCAAGAACTCAGAAAGACCACAACAGCTCAGAAAGTTTTCAGTATGATGGATTCCTATTTGAAATCTCATGGTTTATCTTGTGAATTATGTTTGCACACCTAAAAGTGCTACCATTGCATGACATCCTGCAGCACCCTTGAAAAGATCCCTGGTTAAGAATCACTGACATAGACCCGCTCATGGACCTGGAGGGACAGCCTTCCATCTTCAGCTCCCTCTATGCAAAAATGAAGTTTATTTCCTACCTATGGGGACTTTTTACCATCCTGAACCATCTACATTTTTCCCAGAGCCTGATGAAGGGACTTTGATCCCAAAAGCTTGCAGAAAAAGACAATTTTCTTGCAATTTCCCTTTTTGTCTAATAAAAGATATTATTTTGGAACCAAGAGTTCTAGTTTTTTGTATCTGTGAGGGAGTGGGGCCTAGGAGCGGCCGTGAACTCCCTAGCGCCCCTCTACCATCACTTCAGGTGGTCCAAGCACCCTTGGAATCTTGCCCGCCATGACTTTGCTGTTTAATAGGTTAAATGGGAGGTTGCCTTTGTTCCCCTAGTGAACGGTAAGTGTGTTGTTGCCCCTACTCCAAATGGGGCGCCTCTGTGCGCCCCTCCCTTAAGGGGTATGCGTGCCTCCAAACCTCCTTTAGCATGCCCCAAGCCTCGTAGCTGTTCCATGGGATGTTGTACAGTCCCTTGCCCCTCAGGTGCTCTCCCTCTGGCACCCTGGGCTCGTCGGCCGCCTGGCGCCCCCTGGGCTGGGCTCCTACCCACCGGCCTCTTACCGGTGCCCCGGGCCTGTCTCTCCGCTGTCTGGCTCCTACCAGCAACCCTGGGCCTGGCTCGTCGCCGCTGCCCTGTTACCGGTGCCCCTGGGCCTGGCTCGTTGCCGCCGCCCCATTACCGGCGCCCCTTGGGCCTGGCTCAACACTGCCACCCTGTTACCGGCGCCCCTTGGGCCTGGCTCAACGCTGCCGTGCCTGCCGCCCACTCTGGGACCTATACCGCACCTCTCGCGCTTCGCCCCC
The DNA here is from genome assembly GCF_001723895.1 of Crocodylus porosus. Lineage (NCBI taxonomy): Eukaryota > Metazoa > Chordata > Crocodylia > Crocodylidae > Crocodylus > Crocodylus porosus. The sequence continues at coordinate 65,909,562 of NW_017728950.1, forward strand.
TCTGGGGCCTCGCCCACTCTGGGGCCTATACCGTGCCTCTCACGCTACGCGTTTCCAGCTTTTGGGGCTCAGGTGGCTGTAGCCGTGCCTGGCCCCTTGACCCTTTCTTGGGTCTTTGCCAAGAATCCCGGGTTGGGCTCAGGCGGCTGGAGCCTTACCTGGTCTCCCCAACCCTACTGGGTCTTTATCAATCAGAGCCTGCCCCACTCTGGGGCCTGTGCCATGCCTTGCGCGCCCGCCGCCCCACTCTGGGGCCTCTGCTGTGCCTCGCGTGTCCGCCGCCCCACTCTGGGGCCTTCATAGTTGCAGTCAGGAAGGCCAACCACACCTTGTCATGCATCCACAGATGCATCTTGAGCAGGTCCAGGGAGGTGATCCTCCCCCTCTATGCGACACTGGTCAGGCTACAGCTGGAGTACTGCATCTAGTTCTGGGCACCGCACTTCAAGAGGGATGTGGACAACATAGAGAGGGTCCAGAGGAGGGCCACTTGCATGATCAGGGGGCAGCAAGGCAGGTCTTACAAGGAAAGGCTACGGGACCTGAACCTGTTCAGCCTCCACAAGAGAAGGCTGAGGTGGGATCTAGAGGCCTGTTACAAAGTAGTCAGAGGGGACCAGAAGGCACTGGGGGAGTACTTGTCCCCCCGAGCACTACCATGAGTGACTAGAAATAACGGTCACAAGCTGGCAGAGGGTAAATTCAGATTAGACATCGGGAGGCGCTACTTCACTGTCAGGGTGGCTAGGATCTGGAACCAGCTTCCAAGCAAAATGGTGCTGGCACCTACCTTGGGGGTCTTTGAGACATGGCTTGACAATCACCTTGCTGTGGTCATTTGACCTCAGTACTCTTTCCTGCCATGGCAGGGGGTTGGACTTGCTGATCTGCTCAGGTCCCTTCCAATCCTACCAACTATGAAACTATTATAGCAAATGTGATTTTAATGAGGGCAGGTCTTAGGAATATTCACAACAGAGAGACACAACAGAGTCTATGAAGATGAATCTGCTGCTATAACTGGCTGGTTTCTGTTGAAATTAGAGTTAGTTCCTCAGAGAGATTTCACATATTTGTTTTCTTGAATTTTCTTCCTTTAAGAGGTCTGTGAATCTCAGGATGCTTTGAGTTAGAGTTCCATTGAGATTAAAACTCAGAGATTTAAAAGCTCATCTAAAGATTTATCTGTGCATGCAAAGACGTGTTGCTCACTCTGCCAAACCTGGAAAGAGAGGCATTACACAGACACCCCATGCAGTCACTCAAGGGCTGATCCAAAGAGTCTTCAGTGGTACAGACAATACCCCACTTTGACTCATGTTTCACACAGCAGCTGCTGAGAAAGTCTGACATGCCTGGCATGCTGTTGGATTGAGCTGGAAATTTGCAGGACGAGGCTGGAGGGAGCACTACATGACATGGGGAGAAGGGTAGGTGGGGACATTGAAAGCGGATGGGGTAGACAGCACAGAGCCCTAAGCCAGGCTTCTGGGAGCCAAAGCACCTGCTGCTTCTGGGTGAAGACCCATTCCCTTTTCCCGTTGGTGTAGGGACACAGCTGGGCACCGGGGGCAAAGTGGAAGTGGCAACTTGCCTCCCACATGGTAAATGTGCAACTGCCACCAGCAGCCACTTATTTTGCCCAGTCCCCTAAGTGGGTGCTCAGGGCAGTTACCCCTATCACATCCCCCTAGTTACCCCACTGCCTTGTTACAATATCTTTGGATTTTGTTGTGACCAGAACATAGATGTATAAAAAGAGTATCAAAATATTTCTGAATTTCAAAATTCTGATTTTTCAAAATTCTGATTTTCTGAATTCCAAATTTCAAAATTATGATTTCAAAATGATCTGATTTATTTTCAAATAATTTTAGAAGGTGGGTGAAGGCTGAAATGGGGCAACAGTCTTGTTTTTTCTGATTTTGAAATATTCTGAAATCCTAAAATACTTGTTTCAAATATAAAATACACCACATTTTAAAGTGCCTATACTCTGTTCTCTCTGCTTACAGGGAACTGCACTATGTTTAGAGATAACTAATAGTTCTTGACTGGCATGAGCCCCATTGTCTTAGATGAGCCAGTAAATTAGGTAGATGAGATAAAAAAACTGACTAGATTTATTTAAATATTGTTCCTTTCATTTGACACGCATCAGTCAGGAGAAAGAAGCTGATGCTTCAGAGTTATGTTCTTTTCATTAATACTCCATTACTTTTTAAATTTAATCTAAAGATAAATTTGCTTCATTGCCATAAGACTTTCTCGTTCTTTTTATTTTATCTCTGCAACTGAGAAAGGTGTGGTTTTTTGAAAGGTACCAATATATAAATCACATAAAAATAATTTCTTATCTAGATAGCAATGTGTCTTTACATCACCAAGGATATTAAACCTTAGCAACCAAGAGGTAATATAGCATTGTATTGTACCTGAATGATTCAATGGGTCAACTTTCAACTGCTAGAGACAGATGTCAATAAAATTACTGGTAAGCCAAGGATCTAAGCCCATAGGGCAGCATAAGTATATACAGTAATTGATGTTGAGCCCTTTACTGACAGCTTCATCAATTGAAAGTGCCTTAACTGGATGTGTTTTAAAGAAACATACATCCACCTCAAATTTTAAAATGACTGATTTAATGTAAGACCTTATCATATTAACTTGCCTCCAAGATGCACAGATCTTTCAAGAAAAGTGTTCAAACTGGGGATAGCACCAGGAATCATGAATTGGAGTTAGAGGGAGGTGATTTACTAAAAATAAAATGGCTAGTTCTAAGAATATTTCTGTTTTTTTAATCTGATATCTAATAAAATTTTGTATTGCAGTTAAGCCAAAGTTAATCAGATCACATCATCTTTATTCAGAAACTCTAGAAGCTCCAGCCACATACAGTGCAGTTTAATTGAGATGTTAAATTGGGTAATGGTTATCTGTTCTAGTGAATTAATCTATTATGAATTTCACATTTCTCCCTCCACCCCACCCCCTCAATTGTTATGATAGATTTTATTAACCCAGTACATGCTACGTTAGTATACATCTGCAGGGGTTATACAGATATATATAAAACCCTTTTACAGAGGGGTTTATGGATATCTATAGAGCATTAAGCAATGTAGTAAATTTTGATATGCCTGCATGAGTACCATTTTGTTTCATAGTGTATATTCTGGTCCAAGGGAACTACAAAATTGCAGAGGAAGGTTTTTTTCTTTTTCCTCTTAAAAGTTGGCTGCTGCTCTGAAATCACAACCAGAAAGTGAATGAGGAAAGTGAATACATTCCTTAAGAAATGTATAACTGTAAATTCCCATCACCATTTTGCATGAGTTCCTAGCTGACACCTGAGCCCCTATGTTTGCACAAGGTAACACTGACAAAATTTTCAAATATGAGAGATGCAATCAGGCTAGATTCTGTTGAAGCCCTTGTCACCTAGAAAGTGTTAACTAGTAAAATAAAAGTATGAGTGATTGGATTTATAGTAGCAATACAGTTGATTATCATCAGGCAAAAGCCATTCTCTACAGTATATTTTCAGGCGCTTACTCTTTATCTTCAGTAGCTACCACCTACAAAAACACATAATGTTAGCCAACCAATGTGTACAGCTATACACTTCCATCTGAAGTATACTGCTGGTGTTGGGTAATAAAGAAAAGTAGGAAACTAAGTCTTCTCTTACTTGCATCAGAGTAAATCAGAAATAATTCCACTGAATTCTATGGCTGTAAAAGTTGTATAAATGAGAGGGAAATCAGCTTGTGCAAGTGTGTATGTATCTGTACATGTGTGTGCATGCATGTCTTGGTGTATGACAAGTTAGATATTTGTTAAGGCCAAACCAGTTAATTTCACTAAGCATATTGTTGGCCCCATATTGCTGACCATGAAGTAGATGTAACAAAAACAGAGCAAATAACTACAGTAAAAGCTGTGTTATCCAGCATCCATGGGGAATGGGGAGTGTCGGTTAATCAGATATGCCCATTACCTGAGAGGCATCTTTGCCTGTTTGGGCCGCTGTCTCTCCCACTGTGTCTGGTGCACCAGGGCTTTCACTCCCTGGCATCAGCATGCCAGGGGATAGGGAGGGAGGCCCCAGGCCATGTTCCAAAGTTGGCAAAGTGGGACTAGGTGAAATAGGAAGTGCCATGGTGGGACTTCAGGTTTCACTTTTGCCGTGTTGATCAACATGCTGGTTAATAGAGCATGTTGGTTAATAAAGTGTCAGATAACACAGCTTTTACAGTATTATCAATGCAATACTGTAGCATAAGTAATGAAATGTTGGACATTTTTCCACATTGGACTGAGTGATTGGTAAGAATAAGAAGTTAAAAGCAAAATCATACTATTGCTTATATTGGTAATATGATATACAGCAAGCAAACATACCTCTCTGCTTCCCATGCAAGACAGTAGCTCCCTTCCTTTGAGAGTGCATCTTTTAAGAAATGGCATCGTTCACTGGCTGCTACACCTTCTCCACTTTTTCCTGGATTCTAAACATGCTTAATTTTTATCAGTTAAATAGTTGCTATTTTTTAAATGTGTATATTGCAACATAGCTGTACAAAAATGATGATATTATAGGTTATTTGCTTTACTTTTTTGTATTGTGCTGACTTCCCTAGGAGCAATGCTGTTTGGGATATAATTAGAAATCAGTTTTTTTATGGAGGAGAGGGAGCGAGTGAATGAAATAAGAAGCTTTGTATGTGATGTGTTATTTTCACTACTTCCTTTAAGGATAATAACTGTACTGAAGAATGGTGTTGTAAGCACTTCCTGGTACAATTTGCCAAAATGCTTTGTGTTTATTGCTTGCTGAGTGCAAATTGATTGTCTTGGTACAGACTCCTAGATCTGAACCTGTACAGGCTTGGGTATTTGCTAGAGAATTACATGCATGGGGAAGAATCCGATGCCAAAATGGAAAACTGCAGCAGTAATCTTGGAGAATTCTCATTTGTTAATTATATGACCAGGAAGTCTTTATGATGGTGACTGCAAGCTGATACATTTGAGGATAAAACTCTAATTCAGGGTGGGCAATATATGGCCTGTGTGCCAGATATAGTCCTCCAGGCAAATTCATCTGTGGGGGGACCCACCAACTAATTGTACCCTGCCCAGCTCTTTTGCCCGTAAGAGTGGGAGCAAGGTGCCCACATATATATTCACTGTCCCAACATACCCTTGCTCCCACCCTTGTACATGGAAGGACTCAGCACAGCCAGCATGAAGCTCCTGAGAGGAGCTGCTGCTGCCAGTGCTGCAGCCACAAGAGGACCTGCTCAGCTTCCCTGGTGTCCCACTTGCTCAGGGCACCAGCTTGGGAAGCGGCGGGGGGTGGCAGTGTGGGGAGCCACAGCTAGCCAGGAGCATGTGGTGTGGGGCTGGGGCTGGTGGGAGTGTGGAGCCCATGACCAAGGAGGCAGCAGGAGTATAGAGCTTGGGTGGATAGGACATAGGGGCCCCCCACACACAACCCCTCCATAGCACACAATCCCCACTAGCAGCAGCAGCAGCAGCAACCTTAACCCTGCCCCCACAATCCCCCACATATACACCCCAACATGCCTTATTGTCCACACATACACAGCCATACCCTCTCTCAAACCCACCCCCCCACACATACCTCACATTCCACTGTACACACACCTCCACCCCAACTACCCCCGCATAATATACAAGGGTATGACTTCATTTTTTAGTTATTATGCTATCATCTCTATATAAACTGTACAAACACAAATCATGACAAAAATAGTTTTGTGATAAAATTAAAATATGTTATAGTAGGTGTCTGACTTAAAATTAAAATATGTTATAGTAGGTGTCTGACTTTTAGTATATGATTTTTTTTTTCTTGTTCTGATATTGCAAGCCTCCCCTCCCAAAAGAAGCATTTCCAGGGGGAAAGGGGAGGGTCTTCCAGTGTCAAAAGTCATGGCTTAGGGGCAGGACTTCCAGTCCCAAGATGGCAACCAGGGGGTGAAGCACGTTGCAAGGGGTGGAGCTACCCTTGTGGCCCTTGACAACTCGCCAAAACTCATTAAGTGGCCCTTGACCCAAAATAATTGCCCTCTCCTGCTCTAATCTAGCACCAGACAAAATCAACTGCAATACTTTTTAAACTACAGAATTGGTGTACAAAGGAAAGGCGGCAGAAATACTATATCAAAGTTTCTGTAAAGTGCTTGAAATGATGTCTTAATATGTATTTGAAAAGTGAATTCAAAGGAATATGAGTGTTTTCATATCAACTGAAAAAGCACAAAAATAAAATGGGGTTCTGAAAAAACATCTGAAATGTTACACAAAATAAATATTAGGGCTGTGCAAAGCTTCAGGTACTGATTCGATTCAGATGAGATTTGGCCTGAATTGGTGGCTAAATCTCCAAATCCAAATTGAAACAGAAGACCAATGGAAGGTCCAAATTCTTTTCTAAGCTCTCCAAATCTATTTGGAAAAGATTTGGAGAGCTTCAGCAATTCGGGCAGTCTCCGCTCGCTGCAGCAGGGAGCTGGAACTGATCTCCATGCTAGTAAGTAGGGGGCGGGGGAGGGGAAGCTGGAGGAGAGGGGACAGGACCTTGGAGAGACACCTGCCAGGCTCCATCCCCTGGAGAATTGTCAGGGGTTGGGGGACTCATGGCAGGGCCCCCCACACAGCGTGGGGCAGTGGGGGACAGTGGGGATCATCCCCCTGCCTGGCAGCAGCTGATGAACGGGGACTTTTTTTTCTTTTGTTTAAAGACCAGGAGCTGGGAGAGCAGGCAGGGTATCCATTAAGGGAGGGGAAGGGGATGGGGCTGATTCAGAGATTCAGATGATTCAGCTGCAGCTGAATCTCCAAATCAGATTCAGCCGAATCTATCTGGGACAGTGATTCAAATCACCAAATGGAATCACTGTCCCCCAAATCGGCCTAATCCAAATCTGAAGTGAATACTAGCCACTTCTCACAGGCCTAATAAATACATCCAGGTATTTTATAGAAATTCATATACATGCATACATACACATACATACATAATCCATTTTCTTTCGATTTATCTATTTATATCACCACCATACAAGGCAAGGGATGATGATAAGTGACAATGAGTGAGTTGACGGAAGGAGCTTTCCTGGGTGCTGCAATGGGTGGTTGCCAGTCAGTCTTATTTCATTAAACATACTTTTTTGTAGCATACACAAAATATGTTTAAAAAAATTCAGTTTGCAAAGTGAAGTATTTGGAAATTAGGAAATTCCAGAATTTAGACTGCTTGTGTGATCTTACTTCCTCTTATTCATACCTACATAATTCTTGATTATGTGATGATGCACTATCATCTGTTTATCCAGGACACCAGCCTCATTCACTGCTGAGAGTCAGTGCTAAATCTCTTCTGAGCTGATGAAAAATTAGTTTCTTGGTTTATTTCAGAGTTCATACTCTGACCAAATGAAGATTTTTTTTCTTGGGACTAGGTAAATGGCCACCCATGACATAAGAGTGACTACCTATCAAATGTTAATTTGATACTCCGAAGTATGATAATGCTAGTGCTTCTCAAAGGTTAGCTAAATGTTTTGGCATGGACAAAGCAGCATATTTTTTCCACAGCCTCCTCAGAAATTACTATTATTTTTGCTTAAACTTTCCAAAATAAATGCAGCCTCAGGCAGATACTTAGCATGAGAAAAAATGAGTGTTAGTGGTTAATGTTTCATAAACATGTAAAAAGCAATAAACCAGTTCTTATAATAGGAGAGGTCAGGCAAATACATCCAGGGGAGCTGAGGGGGAAGTTTAAAAAGTGCCGGATTTTTGAGAATTCTGGATTTTTTATATCTGGATTTATGAGGTTATACTGTAGTTGCAGTTTGATCTGACCATGTAAGATTCATCATGGGGAAAAAGGAATCTTTCTGTTTAATATCCATGTAGCCATTACAGACATTCATTACTATAGTCATACGCATATGACCAGAAAGATGTTGACCATGAATAGGGAATTTTAAGAGCAGCCCAGATAATAGGAGGAAAGAATGAAAGAAGGATTGATGAGGAAAGAAGATCCAACCAAATGTGTAAAGTTGGGAAAGTGTCTAAAACATTGATGTTTACAGTCACTACAATGCCAGTTTGTTCAGTATGTTTGATGTAACATAAATAATAACATAAAATTTAGAAAAGTTAAAGTTACCTGACCAGAATTAAAGATGTGGGCACACAAACAAGCTATCTTGAGTAAAAAAGGATTGATTCACTATGCTTCAGCTGCTCCATTATATCTGCCCAAGTGCATGCGCTTATCCCACAGTACATAAAAGCTAATTCAAGGTAGCTTAGCCCTCAATGAAAAATAAGTGGAGGCACAGTAAACCCCCATCCACTTTAACCTGAGATAATCTATTTATATGCCCATGTCCTAAGAGTATTGTCAGTTAGATTGAAATACTTTCCCAAGTAAATGGTGGAAGCTCCATCACTTCACATGTTTAACCTGCTACATGTTACACTTAAGACATGATTAACCAGTTCATCACGTCTTAAGTTGTGACTCAGCCACATATTAAAGCAATTAATGGTGTCATAAAACAAAGAAAAAGCCACAAAGTTATTTGATAAAAAATGTGTAGTAACTTTGTGGCTAGTTTCTATCATGCTATTAATTGAATGTGTGGCCAGGTGCACCCCTGTAGCTGGGAACACCATCAGCTGATCTGGGCACCTAACATCAGGCTCCCAGACTTGGAGGCACATGGATCAGGTGACGAGCACATGGTGTGCTCTTGTGGCTGGTAGCCCCACCAACTGAGGGGGTTTCCAGCAGCAGGGGCTTGGTACTTGTCGGTGCAAAGGGAGTCTGGGATTGTGATCACAGGCTTCTCCTGCACTGGCAATAAGGTGTGATGGGATCTGATGCTCGATCCCACTATCATGCCTTCTGCCATGCATATGTGGCATGGCAGGAAGTACAATTATGTGAATTGCTCATCAGATCCCATTGCACCTTTACCTGCACATCTGGCAGGGACCTATATGATTCTGTTTTATAGTGCAGAGAGAGGAGTTCACAGTTAACTTCAAGTAAACATGATGCAGTTTTAGTTCATTTAAATCAATGGGAAAGAATGAGTTTTCAAATGATGATTGCATAACTCCTCTCCTGCCCTGGCCATTTGAAAATGCTGGACAAGTGTTATCCCTTCTATAACTTTTACTTTTTTCAGAGATATTACACCGTGTGTGAAGTTTCTCTACTTGTGTTTATAATATTAAGGAATATAAACATTCTGCTTCACCATGGCAAAACATATGTTTGATGTAGTTGTAGTACTGCACATCACTATTTTAGGGGATTTAAATCACACATTTATATGCATAGGGCACAAGATTTGATAAAGTAATTTACATGGGAACATGTAGCAGGATAGAAAGAGAAAGAAATGTAGAAGACGGGGCTGACATGCAGTGAGCTGTTGTTCTGACCTTTCACATTCAAAGAACTAGGCTCAAACCCAGTTTAGAACATAATGAATATGTTTTATAGTAACTGTAAGTTCCCATACCATTCACTCGTACACTTCACTCTTAGGGACTTCGCTCTGAGGTTTCACTGGGATCCGGACCGTTCGGTGTTGACTTATTTGTCTTGGAAGGCCATTGGGTGGGGGTCTCTCCTGCCATGTCTTTGATGGAAAAATAGGTTATTATCAGGAATAGGTCACATCCTGCCTTCCCTGGGGTCTTCCGTAACCAGGCTTATCCGGTTTCCCAATTTGGGGCTCTGCCTCCCCTACACCCCACCTTATGCCAACCTTAAGGAGCTGTTTTCTGCTGACCTCTAAGGTGAGCTACAGTTGAAGGGTTTTTTTTGTTTGTTTTGTTTTGGTCCTTGGCCTTAAAGGAAAAATAGAGCATGGAATGGACCTCACTTGGTCTGGGCTCCTTGCTGCAACAAAGACTTGCTTGTGGTCCTTGCCAACCCCAGATTACCTTGTTACAAGTGACATCCTGGTTTCCTTGTTATGTAGTTATTCTGGTCAAAACTTCCGGCTCTCTTTTCCCTTTGCAGGGTCCTTGGCCATCCAATCTCATCCAGAGTGACCCACTTCTTGGGGCTCTTCTGACTACACTGGAAGCATCACTTATGGTCCTCCTGACACTGCTCCCAGTGGAGCTTTTATCCCTGCCCTAAGGGGCTGGGCAATGAATCGGGTCCACACCTGGGCTGGAGCTGACCCTGGTTCTTCCTGGATCTGCTGTGCCTTTTCTACTATAGAATCTGAACCCAGGAGTGACCCAACCCTGATATGTGCTAGGTTAATGTAGATCAAGAGGAGTGAGATGCTCGGCCAGCTGATTTTTGGGGAAGATTTATCTACCCATAGTTAGGCATTTTGATAGTTATATGGCCTTTTCTCCATATTATCTGAATATTTCAAAAGCATTAGTGATTTTTGCTTGCACCACTTGCCTGGCTCTCCAGTATAGCTATTGTCAGTTTTATACTCACTCTAAAGAGTTTTAGTATTAATGTTTCTAATGATGGTCACCATGATGATCTGGGAATGTGTGAGAAGCAAGATTTGTAAGGTGCAGTGATATCCTTTCTTGGACCAACTTCTGTAGTTGGAAGAGATCAAAGATAAGCTTTTAGGCTGCAAGAGCTCTTCGTGAGGTTTGGAAAAAAGCGATCACAGGCTAAGTTCATTACAAGGTAGAACAACTGATTTGAATATAATTGTGTTAATTAATTTGATCACTTTAAAGAGATTATGCAGTTTTTATCTTTGGTACCAAGAAAAATTAATGAAGAGAGTTATAAGTTATAATGAGTCACATAGCAAGTATTAAGCCTATGGTTTTTGGTAAAAAGTTGACAGTGAATGGTATATAAAAGTTTGCCCACAGTATAGTTTTTAGAGTTTAAAATTTGTAAATAGTTTTTAATCTGAAATAGATTCTTCTACATTGAAGGAGAAATTATTACTGTCAGCTTATATTATTACACTAAATTGCAATCTTGTTTTTAAAAACTTCAGTACAGTATAGTCTCATTATGCTTGAACATTTATCTGAAGTAAATAATATGGCCACAAGAAATCATAATACCTTCTATGTTTAATTTTCTAAAGATCTCTGTGACTAGACCAGGCTCCAGTATGTATCTTATTTGCATTTTTGCCAGATGTTGTTTAATCCAAATATGTTGGAGTTTTTTTCTGTATTTTTGTTTCTATTATTGACCCTTTGACCAAACTAAAAGAAATGTCATTTACCATAAGTAATAAGAAAACAACATAACTGAAACTATAATATGGTCAATAAATCAATATTAAACTGAAACATTAAAATTAACAGCTCAAAAACAGAATTTTTCCAACTATTTGAGTTGGTCATATAAAAGATATCAGATTTACCCAAAGAACCTTGTCTGCCTATGTCCTTAGACCAAGATGGCTATAACCTACACCTAAATAAACTGTAAGGAATACTTTACAATTTGAGCATCATCAGGTATAAATTCAATCTAATAGAAGTTGCTTGGCTAATTTATTTTAAAAACATACTTCATATTAATCAGAAATCTAATGTGCAGCAACATCAGTTGGTGTTTGACAATCCCTTAGGGACTGCAGGCTCAAAATTAGTATATTGATATCACCGATCCAGAATGGAGTTGTTTCACAAGGTATGTAAAATATTGATGGTGCTTCTTTCTGTATTTACCTTGCACAAGCATGTGTGAGCAAGCATCACAGGAAAAGCTATTCCTAGGAAAAGGAGAGGGGCTGCCATGTTACATGCACTGTATCAGAGCGGGCAAAGGCATGGCCCATGTTTTCAGTCCTTTCACTTCACTGAAAATGCTGCAACTTCTGCTGTTAAACACTAACATTTGCAATAATAAAGTAACATATTAGTGGGCAATATATATTATGACTGTAATTAAGTCTTTGGTGGGAATTTCTGAGCACAATGGCTGTTTTTTCACATGCCCCAGAAATGTGTGTGTGAGGGGGAGGAGAAGGACACTTTAATTAGAGTGGTTCTCAGAGCCTCTCTAATTAAAGTGCACAGAATGTCTTGTGTACTAGTGTCCAACACTTCAAAATGGTGACGTGGCATTTTAAAGCTTGTTGAACAAGCTTTAGTTGAAGCATCCCTGCTACCATTTTGAAGCATGGGGACAGTGATACTTAAGATGCAGAGGCTGGCTGGAGCATGCTAATTACCACAGTCCAGTCATAACTGAGTAATCAACTTGATTAATCGAATCTGCTCCAATGCATTGTAATTACAGGGCATCAGAGCAGCCTCTTGGCTCGTGTATAGGCACCCAATAATATGCTAGATCCTTGACTAGTATAATTTGGCATAGTTCTATTGACTCCAACAGAGCTTTGCCATTTATTTTATCTTTGCTTTTCATGAATATTCCAGTGAATCAGTTTACTGACAGTAATCATGACAATTCTGAATTTGAAGTGCTTACAGAGAAATGCAACTTTAAAACTTAAAATTGAAATTTATACTGGAATATGAATCCAAGTGTTACATACATTCAAATTCAGAAACAGAACCACGTGAGTTAAGTCAAATGGGACTAAGCAATCAAACTATCTAATCAAGACCAACTGACGCATCTTACATTTTGAGTGTTGAATACTCACGAATTGTTTGTGTACACTTGACAGGCCAAGAATTAGCAAAAGAAATTATGTGAAAATGATTTCAAATAATATATCAGAAGAATATAAGCAATTTGCAAAAAAGGAACAGACTACAATCATTTAATAAGATTATTCAGTACAAATTATCTACTCACTACTAATTTTAAATGGTCATGGGTTATGAGTATATGAATAACTGTTATACACACACACACACACACACACACACACACATACACACACACTATATATTTAATTAAATGTTTTGGAATTTTTCCAATTATTTGAGTTGGTCTAATAAAAGATATCAGATTTACCCAAAGAACCTCATCTGATTACGGTTTAGTTAAAATTTGTCATTAATACATTGGTTCTAGACTTGTTTTTCAGACAGACTTTTTGTGTTGCAGGAACTCCTTACAGTAGTCCAGCGTGCGCTTTATTTCGGATAACTGTCAGAAGTAGGGGCTGCTTTCATCTCCTCAACCATAAAACATTCAAAAAATTCACTCTGCAGAAAGGTAAATTTCACAGCACCTTTTGTGCCATTTATCATTTGCTGTACATAGTGCATTTTAGTCACATAGCCTGAGTTATTCTCCTCTGCAATTGTAGGTGATTCTTGGACTACTCATATGGTCTAGATTAGGTTCTTTCCTTCCAGATCCTTAATATGTGTAGTTAGCATAGTTTTGTGCAATCAACGAAGCTATACTAGTCTATGCTCTGACTAACAAACTTGATCTAAAATGGTTGTTTTTTCATCTTATTGATTAAAATGTCTATCCAGTACCAAACAAATACTTAAAAATTGAATCAAGCACTATTCAGTACATTTCTGTATAGTATTAGTTCTGCAAGCTATAATTTACTCAGCATTTTCGGGGGCGGGAGGGTTATGAGAAACTGATAGATTATTGTCTGATCTGATCCACAGGGATCTGATAAAGTAACCTGATGCCTGTGATCCCAGGTGGAATAATCAATCAATCAAAACAAGGGGCTCTTGTCTTCACCGTCACCTCTGTCTTCCCCTTCTGTTATCACCATCATTTTTATTAGTGTCTGATAGTTCAGTTATTGTAAAGTAGGAGTTGTTTTGCATACAAATAGCATTCTCCTGGGTATATTGTGTCAAGTCAGTGGAATCTTCTGACTGAGAAAATAAGAACATTCGCAGGTTACAGTTTGTTGATTTTAGTCACTCACTGGTAACTCTGCTAGTTTTGGCAATTGGTTGTCAGCTCTGAAAAGACTGTTGTACACGGGAGCTATGGAACTTTGTTCAAACTGTGTCTTGATGAGATGAATTCTAATGAATCCCTCCCCTTTCCACTGAAGCTTAATCCCTATTCAAAGGGGATTAGTATTCAAATTTATCATAGAATCAAGACTGATTAGCGGTCCATCACATAAAGTATGTCACTGCATATTTACTGGAAAGCTAGGGTCATTTATTGTTTATTTCTTAATTTTATGATTTGTCCTAAGAGTTCACAGGGTGGTCTTGTTGATTATTGTCATTTGCCATTAGAGTTAGTGATATGGACATTGTGGTGAGATGGCGGTGAAAGGCTGAAGTCCGACTGCACTTTGTGACACTTAGCAGCTGTATGCTAATGACTCAAGAGGTTCTTCATTCCTCCGGGAAGGTCATTCTGAATTCTGATTGGATGCATCAGCTCATTACATGCAGGTCCTAAAGAAGTTTCTAATGGGACATTAGATGTGCTGTAAAGGAAGATCTGTAATTGAAAATTTGACAGAAAAAGACTGCTACTAGCAGCATACGATTTGTCACTAAAAGTACGATTTATGATGTTCATGCCTTAATGAAAAATGAAGTTGTCTTCTTTTGAAGATAAGCAGTAGCAGGTGCAAGAAGTCTAGCATCCACTTCCAGATTAAAGAATGGCTGGAGCTTGTTCAGATTCCTTTGATCACAGGGATAGTGGTCTAGACATAAACTGGGTACTTTGACCACCAACTACTTGTGTTTGCAGTTTTAAATGATACAATTCCTAAGAGTGTCATTGTCAAGAGTAATGTTTCCAAGAATGAAACCTAAACTCAACTACATTTACTGGCTGATGCTCTGATATCACTTTGTGGAGCTTCATGAAAGCATATCAACCCCCCCAGGAACAATGTGATCAAAGGGATGAGAAAAATATTTAAGATTTGCCTCCTAGCAGCTGGGAGAATTCAACAGAAATGTGAGCAGTATTTCTGTCTATGTCTGTCCAAGATAGGGCACTAATACAGATTTATTTAGGATAAGAAATGTTTCTGCTTTCCAATTACTATTTTAGCACTGTGTTAAGTATTTTACACACAAATCAATTATCTGATCCAAAGAGCTTGTCATTTAAAGGTTGAATCCAAAAATCATTGAAATCAATAGAGAGTTGCATAGACTTCACTGGCCTATAGCTCGAGACCTACATTTATCTAAGTACAAAGCAAAGGAGAGAGGATGCACCATATTCAGGAAAACGGATAGACCTCCATGCATCAAAGGCTTCTTAATTATGTCGTAGGGGGCATTGTTTTGTTTTGTTATCAGGTTTTTTGTTTGTTTGTTTATTGGGGATTTGGTGCATATGCTGTTTAGAACAAAATGTCACAAATCTGTCCACAGGGAACTCCTGGAGCCCTGAGTTTTTCTCCACTGTGCTGCCACTTGCCTCAAGGAAGAGACCAAGGTTACAGTAGAATAATCCCCACCAGACCCAGGTGGCCTCCCGCTTTGGTTTGTGAAATAAATTATAGGTCTTCTTTTCCAAAGAAAGGGCTATCCTGGATTATTAGTCACCCCAAAATCACTCTTTCCACAAGTAATCACTAAGGAGACAAACCACAAAAGAAGTTATTGCCTAGGATAAGAAGAACTGCACAAGCAAAACTGACTATAAGTTTGGAGACAAAAAAAAAACAAGAAACATTTCTTACTCTCTCATCTGGGTAAACTCTAGCCTTCCTGAGAGTCCTCCTGGTATTCTCAGAGTTCAGCTTTTACTGCTGATTCGGCCCACACTGGCTGCTGGGGTCATTAAACCCCCAAAGCCCAAGAATCAGGGGCTTTGATTCTAAGTTAGGCAGACTAACCTCCCCCACACCACCCCGTGGCAACCCCCACCCACATCAGAATTAAGCTAATTGCTCATGAGTCATCAGAATCCTTCAGAAATTCTCCTCTCTCTAGGACACCTGGAGCCCCTCAGGCTAATGGACCATTTCACTCAATTGTCTCTCTATTGAGGAGTCAATTTCCCCATTGCAGGTATGTAATTCCCTGGGGTGCCCAACCTAATGATATCTCCTTCCAGAAATGTCAGTTGTGTGTAAATATGCATGCCTCAGTCCCTTGATTGAACCACATCCACAGTTACAAAGATAGAGAGAGAGAGCATAACATAATTGATGTGTCAATAACAGTAACATAATGGATACAGCATAACATAGATTTACCAACGAGACCATGCAGACCATAGTAGCACAGTAAAACACAAGAAAACATTCATGATACCCTGTGACCCCCAAACCATAACAGAGGTCATGATTTACAAGCATCAAGGTAGTATGTTGTGGTAGCATCTATAGGCCTGCCTGTCCCACCTCCTGACTGCGCAAGGGTGTGCAACAGTGAATTATAGCATGCCTCCCCTATACACATGACATCCTAAAAAGACTTAATGTAGCTGTCCCTACTGGTGCTATGGGAATGTTCTGATTAGCATGTCTGAGGCACAGATTAGGGTGCCTGCCCAATGCTACACTGCATCTTATCTTTTTGGAGGGTGTAACATGCAGAGTGGGTGCACCATGCTTCACTGGTGCTGTTTAGCATGCTCTAAAGGAAGAGTACATATGTATGCCCAAGGGGATCCAACTCAGTTCAGAGCCCTGTTGTTTTAGGCTAGGATAAAGATGAGCCATTCCCTGCATGCTGCCTTCTCAGTTCTGTGGCGTTAAGCAAAGCATGGGCTAAACAAAATGGAGGATGAAAGGTGTGTATGACATCTGAGTTAAAACAGCATGATAAAGGAGGTCCTGAGAGCAGGGGAAGCTGGTAGCTGTGGAATCATCTCTAGAGAAACAAATTTCAAGGAGACCCAGGCTGCTTACTTCTGTGGAAAAAATGGACAGCTGTAGGCATTCAACACTGCATTGCAGCATGCAGGTATAGAGATATCCCTATCACTACAGCCCCTTTAATTAAAATCTGTAGTGAAAAGGGTGGAGTCATATATGAGACAACGCTTCCTATGCAGAAATAAGAGTTGGAGGGCAGTAAGAAATGAAGTGCAGGTATTTAGCCTCCCTTGATCTTCTACAATAGTTTTGGTATTTTTCGGTGATAAGCATGCAAAAATGTTTATTCATTTTCTCTTAAACAGGAATAAATAAGTCCTAGAAGGTCATAAAGGAGTTCCAGCACTGCATGAACTTTACATACTTGTGTGAACTAGCAGTAATGTGATTTTTCCAATTCATGTCTACAGCTTGGATGTGTGATACTTTCTAGTCTGCAGGATATAGGTGCATCTGATTTGCTTGGTGTCAGTCACTGCTTGATCAGAGAACTTACTTATGTCAGTATTGGGTTTATAGGAGCATTTACATTCAAGAGGTAATTGAAAGCTTAAATGCTAATTTATGTTACATAAAATTATTTATAATCTTGGTTTGCACATATTTACTTAGTCTTTGCTGATTAATAAGCCAGATGCAAATCATGTATAAAAATGAAGATCAATGTAAATCACAAGTTTATACACAGAATAGAAAGATGTGTTTTTCATTCAGTGCAAAAAAACCAAGGTACTCTTCTGTTGGAAGTAGTTTATTGTATTTTTAATCTATAATTATGTCACAATGACTCCTGCTTCTAAAAACTACTTAAAGAAATTCAGCCAGATCTTCAGCTACTGTAAATTCATATAGACTGGCTGAGTATCTTCTTCATCAGCTGGCATCACCTCTGCAGCCAGCCTATCATAATGATGGAGGTGGAATAACAATATGGGTCAGGATACATAAAACCATAAAAATGATGGCATGGCACACTGCTTAGGATTTACTAGTTCACATAAAGCCATTGATTACTCTTTTTGTTATCCATTGGTACCATGGTATGAAGTTCTTAATGGTCTAGAGTTGTCTACTCCCTCCATGAACACCCACATTCAAATTTTATGTGTAATACTGTACAGTATGTGTGGGAGCTGGTAGGCAGCAGGCAGGCATTTTATATTCTGAGGCATAGAATAAAGTAATCACCTCATTAGCTTAGCTTTTTCATTGTTGTGGTCAGGTGAGAAAGAATCCTCTTTAAAGTCCTAATGAAGTGGGGCAAAAGGAGGTTGATACAGTGTCATAGGAATATAAATTTCCTAATGCACATTTATAATGGAAGCATGCAAGTGAACTAGGAATAGAAACAGTCTAAAGGGGAAGGAACAGTAAGTGAGAACATGTCAAGAAAATCCAAGTTTAGGAAGATCCTGATGTGTTGGAAAAACTCTTCTGGACTGAGTAATGAAGGGCAAATTCACAAGGTAAAAGTCCCTGTATATCAAGAATCCACAAATAAGAAACAAAGAAGTGAGGGACAACAGGTAGTGGAATATCAAGTGAAGATAAGGCAAAAGACATATGGGGAAGCTTAACCAGCAAGTCAGTGAATTATATCCCCATCAACTCTACTGTGATAAGAAATTCAGCACCTGAAATACTATACTTTGATCCTCCACCCACCATCCACCCAAGCTATGAGTGGTGGGAGGCTTTGCCTCAGGTGAAAAGGGTGGAACATAGATGCTAAAGAGCAGCTGATTCACATCCAGTGCCATAGTAATGAAGTTTGACACCTAGGGCAAAACCTGCAGTGGTAGCTTGCCCTTGCCCCACGCATAGATCTGGGGGGCACACATCCCCTCCCTCCCACCTCATGCTTGCCTGGGAGCATAGGCAAAGGGAGAAAAATCTTATTTGGGGATTCTGAGTAAAACTTAAACTTAAAAAGATATTATTACACACACACACACACACACTACCCAGCAGGTAAATATGTAGGGGGAAGGTGAGGAGGGAAGGGTTGTGCGGGGTACATATAAAGGCCCCCACAGTGATGGGAGGAGTGGAGTGGAGGCAGGAGCTGGGGTGAATGGGGCCCCAGGACAGGTTGTTGGAGGCCCAGACAGCTCATCCAGGAGCAAAGGAGGCTCCTGCCACTGTGTGCATCCCCAAGGCAGACATGGGGGGCATGTGCCTTCAGATCTGTGTGCAGGGTAGAGGCAGGCTGCCACTGCAGGCTGGGGCTCTGCACCCCGCTGCATCTCCCCCAGCAGCCATGCAATGCTATGTGCCTCCAGTGTGCTGGCTTCACCAAGGCCCCTGCCTGCCCAGCAATGGGAGGCAAGTGGCATTGTTCGGCTGCTGGAGCAGCAGCAGTGGAGCATGGAACCCCAGCCCACAACAGCAGTTTGCTCCCACCCTGTGCACTGATCCAAGAGGCATGCCCCCCCATGCCTGCCCTGGGGGTGCTCACAGTGACAGAAACTTCCTGCACCCCTGGATGAGCAGCCCAGGCTCTGACCCTCCCATGACCTGCTCCAGGGCCCCATTCACCCCAGTCCCTACACTGCCCCACTCCCTCCATCACCACGGGGTCCTCAAGCTGCCCCCACCCAATGACCCTTCCCACCTCCCTCCCCCTCTACACACTTATCTGCTGCGTGCTGCTCCACACAAGGCAGGGCTGGGCTGAGTTCCTGGCTGCCTGCAGGCTCTGGCTGCTTGTCTGTGTCTGTGTGCACCCCTCCACCCCTGCTGCAGTGGCCCAGCACCCACACCAAGGCTGCCCTGAAGTCCTCTGTGCTGCCACCACTGCCCTGCATTTGTGGGGGCGAAGCCCCATTAGCCTTGGCCTTCTGCCACCTGTGCCTGGGAGTGCATGAAACAGTGGGAGCTGCCCTTTCCCTATTCCAATGCCCCCCCCATCCCCCAACTAGCCTCTTACAGTTCTGTCCCATGCCTCACTGTGGCTGGGCAGCTCCTGTTGGTGCCCTTTCACTTTGGCACCTGGGGCAGTCCTCTTGCTATGGCACTGTTCACAATCCTCTCAGCTCATGGGATCTGGCAATATGAACTGCTGTGGCAAGAAGCACACAACAGTTTATAATAAGTAGCAGTGGGAAGTTCTGTACACTCCATTATCTTCTGTGCCCCTAACCATTCTTGGTCAAGCAGAATAGCTCAAAAAACCTCCTTCATTAGTTGCAGCTTCTTCCCCTTTGTAGTGATCATCATCAACCAAATATATAGCCAAATAAAACAGATTGCCAAAGCCCTTCAGATCACTGGATTTTACAGATGAATCACAGTAATTTAGTGAGTAAAAAACCTCCTTTTGTTTAAAACAAGGAAACAAACAAACAAAAATTTCATAGTGGTCCATTACCAAATTGACCACAAGATACAATTACATCAATGCCAGGAATTGTTACTATAAGACAGAATGCTTCTTTGTGGGCTCCCTCTATACATTGCATGTATTACACAATTACCTGGCTCATTGGTGTAATTAATTTAGTGCGGCACACGTACAAATGCACCTTAAAAAGGTCCAAACAGCTATGAAATTAGAGCTGGAAAATGTATAATAACTTTATAACTGGTTTCTATCCAGCTTTAATTTGCACATGTAGCAGGGTCTATGCACCTGTGGCTGACAGAGCTCTCAGCAGTGCACAATGTGCTGCCGCAGCTGGGAATCCCACAGATGTCCTGCACTGCTCCACAGGCTGCCATAGCTGGGAGTCCCATCAGCTCATGAGACTCCTAGCCATGGCAGCTGGTGGGGAGTTCCACATACCCCCACAGCTGGGAGATTGCATCAGCTGCTGTCTCCCAGACACAGGGGTGCACAAAGCACCCCCACAGCCAGAAGCCTGCATTAGCTATGTTCCCCAAGCTGCAGGAACACATGGGGCACCCCCTGCAGCTGCGAGCTCCATTAGTTGAGGAGGTTCCCAACCATGGGACCTTCTACTTTCTACTTTCTACCCCAGGATTGTGACCACGGGCTTCCCCTGCACCAGCAATAAGGTGCAATGGGCTCTAACTCCCAATCTCACAATTGTGCTTCCTGCCATATACATATGACGTGGCAGGAAGCACACTTATGCATCAGATCCCATCATGCCTGTATATCTAGAGGGGCCCTGAAGGAAAGAGACAGCAATAAGAAATCAGCAAAGGCAAAATCTTCTCTGCTATTTATTATCCAGCCAGAACTTTTTATTGTTTCATAAATACAACCCTCTGTCCACATGGTTTAACTACAGTCCTTCTCTGTGTGTAATACAGATTTGCCTTACAGGTGCTTAGTTTGCATACATTACTTAAGCTTTGGTAACATTACAGCACATTGGCTCCACAGCTGGCTATGCTGTTGCTGGAGAGTTGTTATGGATTATACTGCCTCTCTCCCTGACCAGGTATTAATAGAGTTTCCTCAGTAACCCACAAGTGATTAATGAGATGAGAAGATAAAATGCTCCACCTGCCGCAGCAACCATGAAAGCTGAATTAATGAGTGGAAAAAAAAGAAGAGAAGTCTTGAGGCTTCAGTGTACTGTACAAGGCAGATCAGCTGCATATTTACTTCAGCTCCTAATGATGCTGTTTGCGAATGAGTTAGTGCCTCCTGAATTAGTGCACTTGAAGACAGTCAATCCAGGAAAATTATGCATTGCTATGATAATTACTGTATACTATAAAAATGCTTATCTGTCTTCAAGACTGTAATCTTAGAAAAAAAACGCCTTATACTCATTACTCCATTGTGTATTATTTACGCACAGTAAATTAGCTATAAAAATACACAGTGGAATAAATGCATTGATGGAAGTTTTAAGAGGATGCAGAGAACACACATTGGATATATCTGGCATATGTGGATTTCCAGCTTCTGCCTGTAATACGAAGAGGAAAAGGGTCAGGTGTATATTACAGTAACCAGTTTATCAGTTGAAAAAATGGACAATGCCCTTCAACCACTAGATTTCTTTTTTGTTGTCATGAAATTAGGAATTTTTCATCTTTAATATTGGATCTGTCCATGGTTGTACCTACATTAGTTCTGATATAAAGGGGGAAAAAAACCCTCCGCCTATAGTACAAAATGCCTGGACTAAAGTCCAGTTAGCATCCAACTGGACTCACTTTTTCCAAACATTCTGTCCTAGCTGAGTTCCTGGAGCATGTGTGGCCTGCTGGACTGAGAGGGAGGCCAGTTTCAGAGTTGAGGATGTTGACTGAAAGGACCAGTTCATTAGCCCTGACACAAATCTCAGGTCTCTAAGGATGTGGGTGAACATATTGAGATCAATATGACTGGTTGAAGTCATAAACCATGGTTTTGTTCAAGCCATTTGAAACTCAACCAGATGAAACCTGTACAAGCATGTAAAGTAATGTCTGCATGCTCTGCAGACAGTCTTCAGTGCTGAAAGCACCCAGCCAGTGGATCTAGAGCATGTATCCCAGCACGCTGTGGCAGTGTCCCCTGTCTCCCTGGAAACAGGTGACAGCAACCCAGGACTGTCAAAAAACAGGTCTGCTGTCTTTTGAAGCTGGGGCTCTGGCCATGGTGTGTGGGCTTTCCCTACAGGTAGATGGGGTTGCAACCTAGCCACTGCAGCCAGAGCTGGATTTCTGCTCATGGTAGAGGAGCTTTGGCTGCAGTGCAGCTTGTGCTGCACCCCCTCCACCATGGTCAGAGTCTCAGCTGTGGTCAAGGTACGGACACCTTCCCCCTGGGCAGCTAGTGTTCACTGCTGGTGGTTGGCTTTCTCCTGCCTGTTCAGGACTGACAGCTTCACAGCCCCAGGGCTGTGAATAGAGACTGGGCTTTCCAGGCCCCCAGTTGTCAGGGGGAGGGGTTTGCTGTAACTCAGGCTGCAGGAGTAGGGGCTGGAGCATTTGAAGTACTAACCATTTGAATTACTATTGAACAGTTGTACACAGCAGTTCAACCAGTGGAACTGCAATTTCACTGGTTGAAATGTAATGCTTGTACGTACCCTAATTGGCCAAACATTTTTCATTATCACAGCAATATGCACCCATTTGTTGCAATGTTAATTAGCAGTATAGCAGGTTTTTGGATATTGGGAGATCCCAGTAAAAAAAAAACACCACTAAAAAGCACTGTGGAACATGTAGCAGCAGTGTGCACCTCCAGAAATGGAGGCTTGTTGGCCAGAGCCACACTCTAGCTGCTCCAAGTGGCTGGCTTGGTGCCTCTGCTGCCCTAGTTGTCACCCAGAATCCCAGGTAGGGCTGCCATGGCCAGCACAGGTGCTGGCCCCGGCCTCCCCTACCCCATCCAGGTCAGTTTGCTGAGTGTCAGAGTGTGTGTGCAAAGGCATACCCAGAGACAAATAGCAGTGTCACAAATACATGCTGCTGCTACTTGTCCTGCAGGAAATGTGTGCCCCTACATAAGCATGCTCATCGGGACATGCCCAGAGGGTGCATCAACATGTGTGCTTTATTGCTAGACTAAGCTCTAAAGTAAAGCATCGCTGCCTACATGGGCTCTGGTATTAGGGCCCAGTAAATTAATGAACTCTACTGTAAGATAGTACTGTTGGGGACAGTACTATCTTACAATGGAGTATGTAACATGTAGACAGTGACAGGGGACTGGCTAGGGCATGAGGGTGCTAAAGTGTGGGGGCTGTCTGCCAGCTAGCCACACAGCTCCACAAGTTCTGCACCCTTGTGCCCCAGGCAGCCCCTCTGACACCCAACACCACCACCTGGAGCCTGGGCCTGACTCCTCAGTGCCCCCTGCCAGCTTGGAGCGGCTCAAAGTGCTGCTGTCTTGGGTGCACATGTAGACACTGTACCTTGGAGCAGATTACTTCAGCTCAAAGTGCTCTGGACTTTATAGCATCATGTTAATTGCATGTGTCGATACACCCACAGGAAAGCAGTTCCTCAGTAACAATCTAGCAGTGCTTCAAAGTGCTGTCCCATTCATAAGGCTTATTATGGTAAACTACAGTTCAGTCCTGTACAGTTAATGCAATGAAGAAATGCAGCTTCTAGCAGCCTGTAGCACACAGCTAGCAGGTAGTGCACAGCTCCACAGAAAATAGTACAGAAGACAGCCCTCCAGTTTTAGATAAGGGGCAATTAGAATTGCTCAGAGAACAGTACAGCTTATTTAATAAGACAAGTTCCATGTAAGGGCATAAAAAAAGTACAAGAATTTGGCACTTTGTATTTGGTCTTATGAAAAATATTACAGATCTGTAAACAGATTCCATCTCACAAGTTTGGCCAGTCCTTAGTGTCCAAAATCAAATCAGCCAACCTTTAAAAATAGAGGGGGGGGGGAAGGGGGCTTTTTTTATCTGAACTGTTATTTTAAATATTTTATTTGAAACATTATTTTTAAAACCTTTTTAAAAAATTAAGGAATTGTGGTATTTAGAAGATATTGTATACAGCTTTTTTTTTTAAACCAACACTTGCAGTTTTTAGTGAACAGTCAGCAACTGACATCTGCAAGTGAGAGTTCTCACACTCAGTGACTGGCTGCCAGCAGTTTTTCCACTTTCATTTCCATGGAAACTGGGCAAGGAAAGTTTGTAGAAAGTTTGTAGTTTAAATTCTTTAGTTTATATTCACCCAAGCAGCATGCATTTCCCCAGAGATGGGAATTAGTCCTCAATATCTTGAGATTCCTGAAGAGACTGATCTTTACTGTAGGTTGGTTCTACTGCTACCATGGAATCTAAATTTTCTTTTTATTTTACTAGTAACTCTGTAGTATGACATTTTACACACAGTTTTCTCTTTTGTTTACTGGAAAGATTCAAAGATTTCACTACCCAGTAAGCAGGAGACAAATAGAAAGGTTTCAACTTTGTAGATGGAATTTCAAGCCTGCTTTCTGAATTTTTACTAGCATAGAGGACCATTTGCATATATGACCTGAAATACAGATGATAAATAGTCTTCCAATACCTGAAAAAATAAGACAATGAAGGTAGAATATTCTTGTGGCAGCAGGGGACAGAACTAAAAGAAATGGTCCCAAATTGTAACGGGAGAATTTAGGTTGGATATTAGGGAAAGCTTTCTCACTATGATAGTGGTTAAGCCCTTGAACAGGCTACCTAGAAAGGTTGTGGAAGTTTTTAAAAGCAAGTGAAACAAGCATTGGCTGGGACAGTTCACTCAGGGATGATCTTGTGTGGTGGCTGCAGTGGCTCCAGCTTATGCAGGTGATGGTGGAGTGAGTCCAGCCCCAGCATGGGCTTGAGGGAGGAGGACGGGAGGCTATGGGACTCCCCCCACCTCCAGGCTGGGTCTCCTGCACTGTGCCAGGTGGCCTGGCCAGGGCCTCTCCCCACCAGGCAATGTTTCCTGGACACCCTGCCCTGTGAGCATGGACACCATCCCTGCCCACTGTCCCAGCAGGCAACTCTCCACCACCCCTGAAGGGCCGCTCTAGCCCCTTCCCCCAGTGGAGGGGCAGGAACCTTCCCCCACCCCAATGCCTGGACACCTTCCTTCAGCATCAGCAGGCACCTACCCCCCTCACACACCCATTCCCTGCATATACCCCTGCCAAACACACACACATACACCAGCCCCCCAGACAGTCCTCAAGCCCTGGCTCTCCAACCGCCACTCCCCATAGACTTTCCTCCATCCAGCTGCTGAGGTGGCTCCCACCATTCTGGCTGTATGCTAACCCCATATGTGTGCATGAGCAGATACACATGGTGCCCCTGTCTCCAAGTGCCCCAAGCAGCTCTTTGCAGGCTGGAAGCCTGCCAGCCTGAAAGGGGAAACCTATGCTTTCCTGTGGTTTTTTGTGACTGTTCACAACCCTTTCAAATATTCTTGTGACCCACTTTTGGGTCGTGAACCTTGGGTTGAGAAACACTGAACTAAATGACAACCTGAGGTCTCTCCCAGCCTTTTGTTTACTAAATCGGTTTTGATTTTATTCACTTTCACACTAAAGTAAGAGCAATCATTGAAAATCAGTGGACCTGATTCTGATCTAACTTTCTTATTGTAATTCAGTTGGCTCCAGTGAACTTACTCTGAGTTACACCAAAGTAAGCAAGATCCAAATCAATTCTACTTAACATAGGTGGGTGGCAGCAGAAACTTCAGAAACTTGTGGAAGAAGGAATTCGGTGTACCCCCACAATGACTCTGTTGAAGCTGATCAAGCATAAAATCATTACAAGTTCTGGAAACCTACCTATTGTAATCAAAGGAATCTCTTTGGATTTATTTAGTTTTGTATAGCAGTGAACAGTGTAAGCAAATATTGACTCTCATTAAAAAAAAATCAATATGATGCAATTTCTCTATCTTTCCACCAGTGCTGGGGTTCATTAGTCTACTGTTTTGCAAGCCGTAAAAGGTTCCAGTAATCAGACTGTAACTGGATTAATCAGGTGCCAGTGAATATGCTGAAAAAATGTATTCTGTAGTAAATTGTTTGTCAAATATTATTTGGACGTGTAACTGAATAGTTGCTTTATAGATCATAAATGTGTTCAGGGTGGGAAAAGCTAAAATTTGTTGTGTAAATTCTTTCTAATGAATAATCCAGCCTTGCACTATACAGAAATGAGTCTGCTGTTCAGCACATGCATTTATATTGTTTCTATAAAGCTTCTATTTCAGGCACTCCAGGCAGTCTTCAGCCACTGAAATCTACTAAAATCAGGAATAAAATCTAAACTAGCAGTAAGACACTCATTCAAAACCACAAAGACTAAAATAATAATATTAATTTATGGACTAGCCTGAGAGCACATGTGGGGGAGCATTGAAACGGTTCACTTTCCACTAGTTGTTAGTATAGTTCCTGATGCTGGAGGAATTGGGCCATTGGTAGTTCCACTCCCAACACAATTATTTCTGGTTTTCATAATAAGGAAATGTATTAAGATGACATTCTGTTATTTAGTTCAACACCTTGTTTTTACAAGCTGAAAATTTTCTCCAGTTGTTGTTCTTGGGTTACACTTTCCTCTCAAGGCCTGTGCAAAATGAGAATTCTTGTGGGATACTCTAGAGGAGGGCTAGGGCAAATTGCTTAAAGAGGAAATGTTTTGGATGTTGAACTTTAAACATCCAGTCATCCTGCCTGTCTAGGGTTTTATTGTAGAGAGTCTGGTCCAACCTGAATTAATATTGCCAAATGTTTCTGGCTGCTCATTGCTTCCATGAAGCTGTATAATCAATAAGTTGAAAAATATAAATACAAAGTACAAATCACACAGAGGAATTTCTGTGAATCCTCAGAACCCCTTACCTCTAATTAGCATGATTCCTACTTGGAAATGTCTCCATGAGCTGCCTCTGACGCATGATTAGAAAACAATCCTGTAGCCGTTACACTTTACCTGCGGGTATATTTTAAGAGACACCAGAAGGTGTGGCTGATCTTCTGCAGTGGAACACCAAAGATGTGTTCACTATCACATCCACTGCTCTCAGAATGGGACTCAGGACTTTTTTCAATAGCTATTTCCTACCTTCTTGTGAAATGTAGTCAGTATTCCAGCGCTGCTTTTCCAGGTTATATTATGGGGTTAAGCAACTCTAACCAAAACTGTCCTGATGGCAGCTCCCTTTCTGTTACAGTGAGGGAGCAGCAGCTATGAGTGCTTCTGTTGGCAAAAACTGGCAGGAAAAACATAACATTCTCTGGGCATGTCTATAAGTGCTTTTATGCACATCTAAACGTAATACTCATTTGCCTAATGTGCATTAAGGTGATTTAGGCATATGTCTACACGGGCACATGTTAAGGTATATAAACATAGTGTGCCAACTGACTTGGGACTAAAGCTGGCCCAAGTCAGTCGACATACACAGCGTTAATGCATCTCAGTGCATCTACATGTGCATTAAGGCGCTCTAGCTATGAGTGCCAAAATTTGATACCTGCTTTTGCAGGTATCAAATTTAGGTGCAAATAGCCTAAAATCACCATTTTAAGATGTAGTAAGGGTGTGCACATGTAGACTTGTACCCTTAAAGCACATTAAAAATGGCTAGTATTCCTTAAATTGGCACGTGTAGATGTGCCCTCTGAGATGCGTATGTCTCAGGCTTTTATTTTATTAATTTTATTAACCCACATATTAAGCTCTTAGAAGAACAATTTTGTAAAAAATATCTTGCTTTTGATTAACATGAAAAAGGCAAATCTCGTTTTTATAATTCCTCCAGAAAAATGATGGCACCATATTGTGAATTTAGGAAATACTTTTCAAATGCAGAACAGTAATTAACAAAGTGCTACATCTATTCCTCTTTCATGGGGATTTTAGTGTTTCAGTGATGGTGCTATGGTTTTGCTGATACTGTTTTATTAAGTGAAAAGTCATGTACTTCAGTTTTCCCAATGTAACCCACAACTGCATAACTCTTCCCATCAGATTGCCTTTTATGTAACTTTGTCAGTTTATTGTGGTAGCATTCAAAAGGCTGAGCCTGAAAAGTTCTATAACATATGGCATATATTTAACATGGCTTGTGAATTAAAAATAACAGCCTGCCATCTGCTTTTGTGAGCAGATTTTATCAAAGTCTAAATGAAAAGCTCAAAGATGTGAATGTTGTCAATTAAAATATGAAACACTCAAGTTCAATACGGGGTGAAAGAGATCAGGCTCACCTTACTTGAACTCAAGTCACTAGCAATCGAGCTAGCTCAGCCACCCATTTTGCAGTCTCTTTATACGGGCATAGCCTTTGGCAAATTAGCTTTCAAAAGTATACTTTGTTTTGTAACATTTAAACTGAAGATATCAATCTATTTCAAGGAAATCAATGGGATAGACATTTCTTTAAAAGTTACGTAAATGATGTCCATAAAAAACTTATTAAATCATTGTTCTAGTTAAAAGTCAGTGTACTAGAACTAGAAAAGTCAATGTACTAGAAGTAGCTTCAGGAGTATATTTACTGTACTCAACTTTGCCTATGCCTATTGAAATCAGAGCTGTGCAGAAAAATTGATTCTTTTAAAAACAAATTAGGAAATAATTTCACTTCAGGTCAACACAAATCACATTTTTGTTGGCTTTTTTTGTTTGTTCTTTCTGATTGAATAAAAATAATACTAAATCATTCATTTTGGGCTGAACACACATTTCATTTTCAATTTACCCTTTTAGGGAAAAATGAACTAAATTGCTGAACCTTCATTTCAAAACAAAAACTTGAAAATTTTCATTCTGAAAATATCTAAGTGTGCATTTAGACTTTTCTAAAATATGTCCACACTTTGTTTGTTGTTTGTTTTTATGAAAATTAATCACCAGCCAGTCCAAAGTCTGGCATTTCATTTGATACAGCAGTAGTTGCCATGAGGGATCACTTGCTACTTATTTGCTATGGAATCCAATACAAATCCCTCTCCTGATATTAAAAGCCTTCCATAGAAACTGGAAAAATAATCTCTTTTTCCATGACCTCCCATAACAGTAGCATTCCTATGGAGCTCATGAATGACTCACAAGACAGGAGCAAGAAGTTTCACAGGACAGAAGCCTAGAACTCAACATAGATATACGCACAGATATAACAAGGAACATTTTATTGTGTTCCCTGTTATGCTGAAGATGTCTTGCTTTTAGCTGTCCCACATATTATAACTCAGGTTTTTTCTGAGGGAGAGTGAGCGAGAGAGGAAATGGTTATGTTTATTTTTTCTGTCAATATTTGGGAGGAACTTGGACATCATAATGATGTTACACTGAGTTCCAAAAGAAGACGTAATGTCACTAAGAGGTGAATCCAAGATCATTAAGCAGAAAATAGCAAACTATTTACTGCAGTTGAACAATTGCACATTTCAATCAATTCCTTACATCCCTTCCTATTACAGGATCCTGTTCATGGAAACTTTTCATGAAAAACAGAATTAAATTAGCTGCTCAATTCAAATATGTGAATAAACTGCATGTGGATCTGAATTGTGTAGCTCAGTATTAGTCAAAACATAAATTCCAAATACTATCAAAATGGGGGACTTGATAACTAGATCTTGAATCAGACTTTCCCTAAAGGTTTTGGACTGTTTAGATTCAGTAACAGATTCTGTTCCTTGTTATACTGGCAAAACCTAGAATTATTTCAGTAACAACAATATCACATTAATATACAACTAGTGTAACTAAGATCAGAAGCTAGCCCCTAAGGATAGGTACAGACATTACACTTTTACAGGTATAAGTGATCAGAAACTGTGATACGCATAACAGAACAGAAGTTCAGCACACACAAACTGGTTTAAAAATGACAGAACCCAGTTTAAGATTTGCCTTCACCACCAAAGGGAGAATGTATATTCTGTTCACTACTGATCTAAACTACACCACTTAGAGAAAATTATGTAACTTAGATTGATTCTCCCTCAGGCTTTTTAAATATCTGTACCTAGCTTAAGAGTCTGGATTTGGCTTACTACAAGGAGCAGTTTCAGCTACTAATTCAACAAACACCCCTGCCCAGGGTGCAAAATAGCAAGTTGTATTCTAACCATATTAATTAAGCTGAAATATAACAAAATGAATATACCTATTGTATGTTAAACAAGCAAGTCTGATAACCTCATTTAGGTTTGACTAAGTATTTGAATAGCCTGGTTTAAAAGGTGTGGTGTCTGTAACTGAGGAAGAATATATGTCCTAACATGCTGGCTCTGATTGGCTCAGATGTAGAGTAAAGTGTATGCTCCCAGGTGTAAATAAAATAAGTTCTCTGGAGTAGCTGCTCCTTTGTAGATGAATGACGTTCTCTTTGCTCTGAATGCAGGGGATTTCTAGCAACAGAACTTTGCACAGCGTATAGTAGGAGGGGGAAGAATATTAATTGCTAAAAAAATGGCAGAGAGTATTTATAATCTTTAAAAAGAAAAAGAAAGATGGATTAAATGAATCCTATTTTAACTATTTTAACAGGAGTTCCTAAAGACTTGCTTATCACAACCCACTTTTTGATTGCCAAAGAGTTCTGACCCTGATGAGTTCTTTGTTTGAAATATGTTGTGATAAATGTATTGGAATAAAGTCTGCATAGTTATTTAAAATCATAGTATTAGAGCAGAGACTGGCCTGTATGTAGAAGTACTGGTACTTTAGGGGGATTTTTGTCTTTTCTCTCCTCAGATGTGTCTATTTTTCACCAGCCTTGAATAATTTTGCATGTTGCATTCTGATGGTGGCAAATCATGGGGAGGGAAGAGGAGTTGTGTTGGATTTGATCATGGATCTACTGAAGCCTTCTTATTTTAACAGTGACATTAGAGACTGGAGGATTACAGCCTGAGGAGGGAAGAGTGGTTTTGTGGTTAAAGCACAGGACTAAATGTCAGGAGACTTAGCTTCTTTTCTTGATCTGCTGCTGGCATCAAATGTACCCATGACCAACTCTCTTGAAGCTTCTGCTATTCTCTTTGATCTGCACGGTAAACTTATCATCCCTAGCAATGTCACGCTCAAGCACTCTAAGCAACTTTGTGCAAGATGCTTCCCAAACTGAAAGCAGTCTGGCCGCCACCATACAGTGCTTATAGCAGACTAGTGAGTGAAATGACGGTATCAATTATTCTGCCCCCTGGCCCAATTAGCCCTCCACTGTGGCTGTGCAGACATGGATACACTCCTTTAGGAGATGGTCCACCTAGAGCAAAAGGACATACTTAAGGCAGTACCAACAGGGACATAAGCAATTTCTACTTTAGTTGCCACCTCCAGAGAAATTGGACAATAAGTTGTATTTCCTCACAAAAAGATCATATTCATTACTGTCTATACAGCCCTTTAAGATGAAAAACAAGATAATAGTGGTAAGTGGTATTATTTGTGACAAATACCTCAGGTCAAATTTTCAAATAGAAGAGACAAGCCTAGGCACAGAAAAATGCAGATGTCTGAGGACATTCATGTTTATATTGTAAGAACCAGTTTGCGTGTGTTTGATACTCTTTCTTTCCTGACAGTAAAGGTACACACACGTAACGTTTTGCTAGACTTGGCCATATCACATATATGCACCCCCCTTCTCCCCCCCCTCCCCCACGCACTGGCATACATACATACTTATACACATAATCTTATTTTTTCCATTTGCCTCTATTTTCTGTTATATCTTACTCTTTCGTAGAGAACAGTTTTCCCAAATCACAGCTACTTTCCTTTCTGTATCTTTTATCTGTATTTATTTATTGTAAATATGTAGTTCTGTTCTTGTTATTCTGCAATTGTATACTTCCAGGCACTATAGCTTTATTAACACCTATAAAATAGCTGCACTCCGTATTTCATACTTTTTTCGTGGAAGCAGGAGCTACGAATTTTTTCCCGGTCTTATTGAGGAAATTACATGTCCTTTTGATATGCACCATTAATGATGCTTTACCAAATCCCATTGGATTTGTCAGCACTTTCAGTTATACTGAAAAATAAGTGACCAGTTGAGAAGGATATGCCAGGTAGAGCCACAGCAACCACCCACACTTAGCCTTTTGTATTCAAAATGGGGACAAGAATATTACAGCAACACTTTATAGTATTTGGTTTGCGCAATGTTGGAATGCTTTGTTATCATCGCCAATCTCGTTACTGAGAAAATTAAAGCTATCATAGCTAATACCCAAGCCCCTCTGAAATGTGAATGCCTAACTCCCTTATTTATTGTTGTTTCGATTTAAGTAAGCATATACAAATATTTATATAAGGCAGTTCATAATGGGCTAATGAATGAAATACCAGTCTGTCAAGTGTGTGAAGTTCATGTGAGGCATGAAGTGATTGCTTATAAATATATTTACTTGTTTGGATTTAAGTATTAATAAACACTCTCTCACACATATATACAAGCTGTAGGTGTTCTAACTCCTAGTTAATCCTCAATAGCATAATGCATTTAGTAGTATTAACAAATAAGGATTCAAATAGAGACAAATTAACTCCATTCAACTCAGCCCAGTAATCAGTGACAAAAGTACTTTCCATTTCTATTGTCTCTGGGTACATACCTCAGCCTTTTCCAAAAACCGTATCCAGTAAATGGCTTCTGCAGTATGCCTGGAAGATTTCCAAATTTAAGTAATTTGGGACAAAGAAGAATAGCATGTTTCAGAGTATTGGGACCATTTCAGAACATACTCTTTGGGTAGCCCTTTCTTTTTCTTTCATGACAAAAAGAAGCCAGTCCAGAGCCTCTATTATGTGGTGTCTCAGGTAGACAGATCCTTAGCTCCTTTTGAAAATCCCAGCCTAGAATCCTGATTTGGTGAACAACCGGTGACTAAACTAGAAAACATTTCAAAGTATTTTGTCCTACATCTCCAGTTAAGGTAATCACAGTTCTACTAATAACAGAACAACCTATAGTGGTAAGGAAAATGAAAACACTCAAATGAAGTGGTTTTACAAGATAGCTTTTGTTCTTGTTTTGTCAATTGTTTGCTGACCCAAGAAGTCAATATAAATGTCACATAACCAGCTGGTCAGTTATCTGTTAGGCCCCCTCTACATGTGCAGATAAAGAAGTAATGGAATCTAATGTACAATCTAATGTACAATTGTGCTTCCTACCATGCCACATGTGCATGGCAGGAGATGCTATTTTGGGATCACACATTAGGTCCCATTGCACCTTATTGTTGGTGCAGGGGAAAGATGAATCTGGGCTCCACCTGTACCAGTAAGAAGCAAGCTCCCAAGGTGAGGGGCTCCCAGCTGCAGGGGTGTCCCATGCATCCCAGCAGCTGGGAGACACAGCTGCTGCAATCTTCCAGCCCCAGGGGTGCATGAAAACCCTGGGGCTGGGAGATTGTGACTACTCTGATCTTCCATCCTCTGGGGTGGCAGACTGTGGTACCCTGATCTTCCAGCCTTAAGAGTATGTGGAACCCCCAGGGTGGGAGATCACAGCTGCCTCCATCTCCCAGCTGCCTCCATCTCTGTCTACTGGGGTGAATGAAAACCCCACAGAGAGAGATTGTAGCTGCCACAATCTCCCAGCCCTGGGGCTGCATGAAACTCCCAGGGCACAAGATTGTGGCTACCTCAGTTTCCCAGCCCCAGGGGTATGTGAATGCCGCAGGGCTGGGAGATCACAGCCACAATGATCTCTCAACCTTGGGGGTACATGAAACCTCTGAGGTGGGAGATCAAGGCCACCCCAACATCCCAGTCAAGGTGATGCCAGTACCCAGAGTCCTCAGTTGCAGGACTCCCAGCCCTGGCTGGATATGGTAAACCCCTGCAGCTGGAAGCCCTGTCAGCTGACAGGGCTCCTGGCTGCAGGGGACACCCTGCTACATATGCAAATTAAAGCTTGATAGCAACTAGCTATAAAGTTAGTACACATTTTCAAGGTCTAACTTTATAGCTGGCTGGAGCTTTTTATGGTGTAATTGGTACTTCACATGTGTAGCTGGAGCTTTTTATGGTGTAATTGGTACTTCACATGTGTAGCTGGTCTCAAAGTAATTGCACAGTTAACGTGTTAACGTGTAGAAGGAGCCTAAGGGACATAGATCAGAAATCTCAAGTTACAAAAGTAGCAAAAATACACAAAACCTGACCCCATGAATGCTACTAAACTAAATGGTACTTACAGGAATGCTTAGAGCATTCCAACCCTACAGGCAGTTTGAAAGTATGCCACAGAAAATGTTGATGTTTTGAAATTGTATTTGGTGCCATATTAGAGCATACACCTACAGTTCTGACAGTTCCCTTGGAACATTTTTAGGAAATAGTCTGAATCATCAACTATTTTATTTCAGTAATCTTGAATCGTTTCATGTTCATAATGTCAAAATAAGGTATTGCTGTATACAAATATTATATATACAAACATATTTCAATTTTGATATAACTGCTTTTTTCCACAAAAAACTTTTCAAAGTAGCACTCAGTCTGCTCTCTTACTCTACCTACCTGCTTGGAGCACAGAAGGCCAGACATCTAAAAACCCACTGATTTTTTAGAGCAGCCAGGCTTACCTTTCAGTATCCTACATCATGGGTCAGCAAAGTTTCCAGGGCACAATGGCCAAAATAGCTCAGCTCAGTCTGAAGCACCGGAGCACTTCCAACCCAACTTCTTCCTGCCTCTTGTCACCACCATTGATGCTGGTGTGCATGTGACCCACCACAAAATAGCACCACAGCTGAAATGCAACTAATATCTGGGCTTTGTGAGTTGAATGAAATAGCTTGGTGGGCCAGATCCAGTCTACTGGTTATAGATTGAAAACCCCTGACCTACATTACTCAGGACCTAAGGAACATGGGAGCCTTGGCAATGCATCACATACAGTGCCTCAAGCTAATGTCTGTAGCATAGACAGAGCTGAGTAACTTCAAAACAAGTACCAAAAGTCGGATATGGAAGGAGTTCAGCAAATGAGAGAAAAGTAGCAGCAGTATAGTTATTAATAAGGAGATTTAGGTCTCTAGACCTAAATCCAACTGGTTTTTAGATATGGAGAACATGGTCTGATGGGTATCAACAAATGGGTATAGGAAGGACTTTAGCAGCTGGAAGAATGCTTAGGCTCTCTTAGTTCATTTTTGAGGTGTCTGGGGTCCCAGTGCATTATTGCCTAAGAAGCATGCTGCCAGGGATTGCTGGCAAAGCAGGCCTTGCAAAAGGTAGATCCATGTGCAGCAGCATATTTGCCACTTGCCTAGGGCCAGCTCTGCCAAGCAGCTGATAATCCAGTCCCCCAAACAAAGGAAACCAAGAGGCCAGAAACATACAGCTTTAGAGCTGTGGCAGAAAACAGGTGCCAAAATCCAATGACAGCAATAATAAAACATCTGGAGCTCAAACTGGGAGACAAGCTGAATGAAAACAAAGGAGAAAAAATAATCCTAACAAGGTGACAAATCGAAATGGAAAATAAAGACGCAAAATGATGCCAAAACACTAAAAGAACAGGAAGAGAGAAAGTCAGTCTATCATCTTCCTATTGGTTTGATGTGCTGTTTGTTGTAAGCACTGACTGGTTTATAGATCCAACTTGCTGTATTTCATATGGGAAAAAAAGAAAATAAAAGATGATTTAATCTATATACAGTACCCTTGCAAAGGGACTTCTCAAGAAACCTCATGTTCGTCTAACAGCCTGCAAGTCATTCTGAAATGAGCTCTCATGATAAAGAGGTCAGTTGTTACCAGCAGCAGCTGATGTTATTGCTATTTGCCTAGGTAAAGTGCACACTGTTTGCAAAACAAAGTTTCCATTAAAAGAAAAAATCAAGTGTAACTTCCCCAGAGAATCAGACTGCCATTTAATTTTTAGGGTGGCTTCTTGCCTTCATATTTGCTTCTTGCCACAAACAAAAATGTTTAATTCACTAAGATTTCTATACTCTTGAGGAGAGAAAGGGCCCTAATTTTTTGAAAAGCACAAGTTTGCTTCATAATAGTTTTTAAATATAATTTGGCTATTTAGTTCCTTTTTCTAGGTAGGCTGTCTACAAAGCGTTGACATAATAAAGTAGTAAATAGAGGGTTTGGGTGTGGTTCAGGAAAAATAAAATGTTTCCCTCCACAAATCAGGTGTACAAGAAGAAAATAATGCTCCTTGCATATGCTCCATTTGGAGCGTTTCCACTGACTTCAATGGGATTTGAATCAAGCCTGAACTGAATGTCCATATACTGCATGCTTCATCATGTGCTCTACTAGCCTGCGGATTTCATCCCCCCCCACCCACACACTTCCTCCTTCCCTGTGTAGCACTGAGAGCATCTCTGAGTTCCTGTCTCACAACTGTATTCCTTCAAGGGATCTAGAAAAGATCAAAGGAGTTAAAGTGAAATAAAGAGAACTGGGATGTTTTCTCTAAGCACTAAACACATTGGAAATGTTTTACTCTTCAGGCTGCCTATACATGTGCTCGAAGGTGAGGGTTATATTTATTTAAAGCAGTTCCTGTACAGCCATTCTTATTAAAACAGCATATTAAGCCCCCCGGTGTTTCAAAATGGCCATGGGCAGCTTTATCTAAAGCTCATTTGATGAGGCTTAAAACGCCCCCATGGCTGTTCTGAAATGCACAGGGGCTAAATACACACAATGGCGAGGCAACGCTGGAGCCCAATTGGAATGCGAACGAGCATGTCTATAGGTACCCTATGTTTTTTTCATATTGAAACAGTGACTGACCCCATGTTGGATAGCCTACCCTTTTCTTCCCATCCCAAAGATGCAAATAACTTTCCCATTGAGCCCAATGGAAATTACTTCTGACAGGTAACTTTCAAAAGTAAATATAAGAAGAGCTTAAGTGCTATAGCAATCTTGGGATGTCCTGCTGCCCTGTGGTGCATTTAGCCTTTACGTGGGATAAGGGAAAAGAGAAACACTGTTCTAAAATCTAGTAGTATTAGCCCTTGGGTTGCAAATTTTGATCTATTTCATTCATATTTAAATTCTTCCATTCCCTAGGTTGGTTTGTTTCCAAAATAACCACTATTTGTATTGAACTGACCTAATTAGGGTCAGTTTTTTGCAGAGCTAGACAGGCAGGCAGGCAACAAAGGGAACTCAAGTTGACTGGCAAACATTTTTCACCGGTAACGCCAGTGAGCAAGGACTATTCAGTGGGTCTTGCTCATATACTCAGGGTTAAAACAATCATTGGAAAGGACTTTCCCCCAGGTTAGACTGGTAAGCACCATGGGAGATTTTTTACCTTCCTCTGCAGTGGGTGATGTGGCCCATTTCCTGAGACTGTGAGTGCATATTTTACATAATAAATTCCCTGCAGTAGCCAGGACATTTGTTATGCTATTGTTTTGCTTGCTTTGTTCCTGGGGCACTATAGACTTGATTTTTTTTTCCTGAGGCTTTAAGGGTGTGGAGGGGCCAGCATGAATCATCTTATGGACCCTTTGAGACAAATGCTGATTACACTGCTGCCTGCAAATGCAAGGGATTGGGGCATGGCTCCCCTCACCCCTTCTTTCACCAAATGGGTATTGATTCTTACTTACCTCGTGGTGGTGTTTTCACATAATTTAACTGTTTCATATCATATGGTGGGGGTGGTATTTCTCTGTTCCACTGAAAATAAAAGTGAAAAACAAATAGAAATCTGTGTCAATTATTCTGGGAAAACAAGAGGCTGGGCAAGTAATGATGTTGTTTTGAAGCTACACATTGGTTAAAGCATGGCAACAATGTAAAACTAAATGACAAAAATTATGTGACCGTCTCTCTTTAAGATTCAGCATCAAACATGCTGTTCCTGCCATCTCAATCATATAGACAAACCCAGATCAATGGAAAGGTTTTACACACAAAAAAATCTGGCATGGGTTCTGCTAATGTGTCTTAGTGGCAACAGTAGGTGACCCCCATCATGCTCTATGACTGGTATCTGACTTAAAGTGCCAAAAGAGATGCATAACTGGCAGGAGAAGCAAATGCAGCAGATTTCAGGCAAGTCACGATGAGGGATTGATTTGTTACAGAACACAGACACCATGCCCGTGGTTGATGGTTGGGTAAGGTTTATCTAGGGCACTAGAAGCCTTTGAATTTGTTTTCTTGTGCTGCAGAGCTCATGTGGTGAGAAGACCTAGGTTATGGGCCAGCTGTATCTAACACAACTGGGGGTAATAGCAGGGGATGGACTTTTTAATTATTATTGTAAGAGAGTAAAGTTCCGATGCTTACTATCCATAAGTGATGAGCAACTTCCTTTGAATACTTACGTGTTACTGACAGGTAAAGTCAGCTTGCTGACACTATGACAACAGCTTTCTACAGGAGAATAATGTCAGAGATCCTGGCTTGAGGCACTCACATTTACCAGCTGGATGCTGGAGGGTAAGTATGAGATGAGACTGACACATGTGATATCTAGAGGGGTTGAGTCAGCTGTGATGCTCATCACACACCTTGCTGTTAAGTAGAAAAGGCTTTGATTTAAAAGGGAGCTGTTTATTCTGACCTTTCTGACAGTGTAGGAAACCCATTCCCATTCCCTGACTGTTGTTGCAACCTACATTATATAAAATGAAATAAAGTTTAGAAGAGGGAACAAACTACACAGTATCCAATTACAACTGCAGGGGCTCTGTGGAAATGTAGCTAGAAAAAAAGTAATAATTTGAATGGGGCTTTGGTCAAGGAATAAAAATTAACAACCTTATATTGCAAAAAGTGTACAGAGTTTTCATGTTGTCCATACCTTGGTTTTACTCAATTAGCCAGATTTTGCTTTTAATTACAGTGGTACAAATCCAAAAGTATGACCACCAAAATCAGTGGGATTATTTTGGGTTTATGCCAGAGTTTGAGAAAGCAATAGTTGGCCTTGTATCTTCAGCAGCAGAGTGCTCTAAATATTGTGTTGTGGGCACTGTCACAGGAGCACTTGAATGCCCTGTTCCTATGAAGGAATAAGGGCTGCTGAAGCTCCCTGAGACAGCACAGGTGTTGGTTACTGGAGCAGCCAGGCTGGTCACATGACCAGAAAGGGGCAGGGCCGGGCCTTTATAAATAGCCCAGGCCAAAGCCTAGCAGCAGTTCCCTTCTGGCAGTCTGAGGTGCAGGAGCACTGCAAGAGAGCCAAGCCGAGCAGAGATGAGTGGTGCAGCCTGAACACCCAAGGGGCTGCATCATGGTAAGGGTGGATAGAAACCTGACTGGGAGGCTTTGCAAGAGAGCCAGGTGGGCCTAGATCCTATGTTATAGCCAGGAGGCTTATTGTTGTGTTACAGCCGGCTGGCTTACGGTTCTGTTTAGTTACTGTCATACCGGAGGACCAGGCAAGGCTGTAGGGGTGGAGGAGGCCTCATCAGGAGCTCCCCAGGGAGGTGGGGTGCTCCCAGCACCAGAGAGGGGTGCTGTATTGTGGGGCGTCTAGACCCCAGCCCCAGAAGGGGTAAACAGATTGAGGAGCCCAGGGAGGGCACGTTTACTGAGAGGAAGCCCAGCGTGGGCATAGGTAGAAGCCCCAGGGGGGCAGGACCCAGAGAAAGGGGTCAAGGGGGGCCAGGTAAGGCTAGGGCCACCTGAGCCCCAATTGGGAAGAGTCCCAGAGGGGTTCCACAGTGGTGGGGACCCCGGTGCCCACAAGGGCACCATAGTAGGGGTGTACTACCCCAGCCCTGACAAGGTACACAGCGCCGGCAAGAGCACTGTAGTTCGGGGTGCAATACCCCAACCCTGAGAAGGGGCAAAGAGGATTTTGGTAAAGGGGGCGCCAGTTGCATGACAAGCCCAGGGGCGCCGGTAAAGGGCGCATATAGGAATCTGACCAGATAACGTCCGGTACATCTGCAAGGCTTGGGGCGTGCTAAAGGGGAGGTTGGAGGCACGCATAGCCCATAAGACTGGGGTGCGCCAGGTCAGTACGTCCAGGATAGGGGACAGGATATACTTAGCACCGTGTCAAAGGGGACAATAAGGCAGCCTCCATTATAAAACTGTATAACACCAAGACATGGCAGGCGAGATAGAGGGTGTTGAATCACCTATTTGGCACGGTAGGGGGGGCACTAGAGAGATCACAGCTGCTCCTAAGTCCCCGTGCCGTGACAGGCACAATATGAGCACCAGCCTCTAGTCAGGTGTCTTGCTGATCTGGACTGAAACTTAAGGTAAACCAAGAGAAAAGGCTCTGCTATACAATTTTTTTTTTTCTCTCTCTATGGTTGTGAGAGATACTGAAAAGTGTGGTAGATGCAGATCGATCTCTATAGTACAAACCTTGACTAAGCCCATGACAGGGAGCTCTAACGATCTAGAAAAAAACAGACTTTCACAAGAGGAGCTCATTTATGTTTGTGAGTTTCAGTTTTGTTCAGAAATTTTCCCTAAGAGAAGATCGCCCTGGGCATTGAAATAGTGTCTGCTCCAAACTCATGGCAAGCACTTGTTCCCTTTTAGCGTCCCAAGTTTGGCCTTCTAGTTAAAATAAAAAAGAATAAGTACCCTTCATGGAGTTTCCATAGACAAAGATGTTTGGAAAAGCCTAGGTTATAAATTAACAGAAGACCCAGCTATATATCTGTGAACTGTAGATTTGGGATTTTGGTTTGTTTGTGAATTATATCAGCTTTCTGGGGGAAATGAGGCACTTTCCAGAGATTGCACTAAATGCTGGATTTGCTCTGTCACCTGGAACTTGAGTTTCGTATTGACTCGCACCCCAGCAATTACATTACAAACACAGTTTCTTGTACCACTCTGTTTTCGTATTTTTTGCACCTCATCCACATATGGATCCAGAAGGACTATTTATCTTGTAATATCT
This sequence comes from Crocodylus porosus, assembly GCF_001723895.1. Classification (NCBI taxonomy): domain Eukaryota; kingdom Metazoa; phylum Chordata; order Crocodylia; family Crocodylidae; genus Crocodylus; species Crocodylus porosus. The sequence goes on from NW_017728950.1 coordinate 65,950,619, forward strand.
GAAAAGGCCTTGCTGAAATAGCAAGCAGTACTGCTTTCCACTGCTTTGTAGGGGCTCTGAAATTTTAGGGGAGGGGTTTATTATTTTGAGAATGTGACTGCCGGGTTTCAATTCCCTGCCCTCTAATTCTGCAGGCGGATGACACTCCCCTATCGGGATCACTTTGGGATCGAAGCAGTTCTCTGTCGTCCCAGTCTCCGGCCTTGTTCTTGCCCGCCACGACTTGCTGTTGGTTCAGTGCAAAGGTCAGTTCATAGTATGCTCCGTGGCCCAGGATCCCTCGGCGGTCACATCACAAGGCTCCACCACCCCTATACCCTGGCCTCACGCCTTCTTTGGTGCATTCTTCTTCTACAGGCCCAGGTCTTCAGCCGTAGAGTACTGTTTCCCACCCGGCCTGCCCCTGTCATGGTGCTCGGCACTAAGCTTGGCCCACGATCCCTCCGGCCTCTCCCTGTTTGACCCTGGATGGAGTTGCTGCACAGGTTCTGGCCTCACCAAAATACCCAAGATCTCCCCTTCTATAGGGATGCCACCTCAGCTCTCTCTCCCCAACCAGGAATATTCCCCACACCAAAACAACTTAAATCACACTACTCAGCCCTCACTCTGCTGAGCCTTCTATCTAGACCTCACTGGTCCTTTCAAGCCATGCTTGATCCAAGCCTTCCTAGTGCCTCGCTCAGCTCACTGCACCAGGATGTAGTGGTGATACCTGCCCGGCACCCTCTCGGGGTTCTCCAAGGGTTTGTCCCCCATTGTGTGGCTAAGTCTATGCAGCGTTGCTCCGGCGCTTTCCCCATAGCCCACGCTGCCGTCCCTCTTGTGCTTCGGTGCGTCCTCCGCGGCCATGCTACCTGCTCCTTCCTCGTCTTGAGCAGCCTCCCACCACACTGTTTATCTTCTCCCCTTCGGCACCTCTTCCACCTCCTCAGTCGTCCTGGTCACCGCCTCTCTCGCTGGCAGAGCCAATGGCTCTTCTCCCCAGGGGCTATCCGCCCCTCTTGCTGGTGGAGCCGGTACCCACTCTCCCATGGGGCCATCCTCCCCTTCCGTGGCCGCAGCTGTTGCTTTTAACTTTGCCGGCCAGCGGCTCTCAATGACGTCACCGGCCGGGAATACCTGTACAAAAAGACGGCTGATGTGTCACGCGGGTCTCTCCATTGGTGTTCCGTGCTTGTCGTCCCTTTCTGCCGGTAAGTCCTGTTTATTATTTGGCTCCCTGGGACAGAGAACCCTAATGAACTAATTCAACTTGGGTGCACACTTACTAGATTGAGGAAAAGGATTGTTTTATAATTCCTGTTGGATTTAATAAGAATTGTATAGCTACACACATCTTTGCTTTGATAATTAGGACATTTGAAAGAAAAAAGTAATGGCATTTATTCATTGCAAATGCAGAGTAATTGCACTGAAGACAGCCATCAGAATTTGGCCTTCCTTTCCCATGCATTCACCATGTTATTTATAACATACATAGTACCTGGACTCTTTCATTACTAATATTCCCTCAAATTTAGAGCCTGGTTTCCCCCTCCACATGTGAAAGAATTACAGGGGAAATACATCTGTGAACTGAATCACTATTTCCTTTGAATTTGTCTGATTAGAGTGGTATTTGCATTTAAAGAGCAAAGTGAAAGTGAAGGAGGGAAGGGCTTTCTGCATAGAAGCACTATACCTGCTTGTTGCCATCCCTATGAATGCTTCAACATATAATTGTTTCTATTTTATACAACAGGAGACTGTCAGAAAGGAGTTCAAGAAATAGCTGAAGTTCACATAGTTTGAGAATTTGGTGTGGCTCCTTCCTGAATTTCTACAACAGGAGTGACCAACCGGTGGTATACATGTTGCAAGTGGCACCAGCAGCCTCTATGTGTGGCATGCAGTAGATTGGGGAAGGGTCAGGCTGCACAGCAGCAGGTAGGGCAGGAAGCAGATTGGGCAGGAGAAGCAAATCACATTGGCATTCACAGAGGGTGTGGGACTAATTTGGCATGCTTGCCAAAAAGGTTGGCCCCCAATGTCTTAGACTCTGCTAGCCATTTAACATGTCTCTTGGTGGAATTTGTCACCTCTGTTTGGATCATTTGGAAACTGAAAATGCAACAAGGCATATACATGAAAGACAATGAAAAAGTGTTAACATACTTGGGACTGTCAACACATGTCTCACCCTGTGGCATAGATGTACACCTTGGGTGCTTGGAGGCATGAAAAATAATGGTGCTTGACTTTAAACTTGGCATGTTCCTGTGCTGAGCTCCATGTATACCCAGAAGAAGCAGCACGTTACTTCAAACCAGCTTGCCCATCTGTAAAGTCTGGGTGATTTAGTGAGGCTTTTTTGGCACTTTTAGCTAATCAGCTGTTAGCTAAAAGCTCCAAAAGCCCTGGTGAAATGTCTGATCTTTACAGACACTGCAGAGTCGGATTGAAGTAACGTAATGCTTCTTCTGGTAAAGCACTTTTTTGTTGTTGTTTGGTGTGTGGTTTTTTTTTTTGTTTTTTGTTTTTTTTTTAACATCTGCAAGCAACCCTTTATTTTATCAGAACCTCTTTATTTTCCTAAAGAGTCTGGAGAGGGAAAATAACTGAAACAATCAATAACCATAGCCTCTTCTCTTGTTCTGAGCCAGAACGCAGGAGCTCAAAAATCCAAACTTCAGGAACTCTGTGGCACAGACACAAATATTTATATATGAAAAAGAAGTTAAAAGTTGGCTGTAAAAACCTTTAGCTTCTTTGTGGGATGATCCAGCTCTTATTAAAATCAATGAAAAGTCTACCGTTGAAATCAATAGGAACTAAACCAGACTTTTATTGCTTCTAATTTGGGCCCTGCTCTGGCCCCACTGAAGTTAATGGCAAACCTCCCATTGATTTAGATTGGAGCAGAATCAGGCCCTTGGTTTTTACTTTGAAGTTCACCTAAAAATATATTGATCTCATTAAAGAAAGCACAAATGTCAACCTGTGTACCAGTAATGACTCTCACTTTCCCCTTGTCTCTTCTCCAAAATATTTTCCACGGTTCTTTCAAGGTGAAAATTCTCCTTTAGGGCCCTTCTCTACTTCTTTTGGATTGAAATTATAAGTAGTAATTTTTCTGTCAAAATTGACTGTGTCACATGTGGTCTAGCTTTGTAAGATTCCCCTGAGCACTCTGCTCTTCCACTGGGTTATTGCAGACACCTTGACAAAGTCAGTGCTGATAGCATTCAGGGCCCTGAGCAATTTCTTTATATTGTCACTATAATTCACCTATTATAAAGAATAATAATACCTTGTAGTAATAGAGTATTTTTGGATTTTTGTATGTTTTTCAGTGTCTGCATACTGTGACAGAGCTCTGACTCAAAATGTAGCCATTTCCATATCAGATGCCAGTATGCGTTTTGGATTTGGAGTTTGCTAAAGGAAAGGTCCCCAAATGTTACCCTTTCATCATTGAATTTTTAACCGTTACTATACTATGACATCCACTTCTGCTGTTTCGTATTGTTACATTTCAAAGCATTAGGCCACATTCAGCCAAGCTGGCACAGCAAAGTGCCAAACATGCTCCCTTTGGGACTGTTAAGCCCTTTTCACTAGAGGATGGTTCATCTTTCCGTAGAAGGGCTGAAGTTCTTCTTTTTTTCCTCCATCTCCCCTTGTTTTCAGTAGCTATTTCTGAGGATGTCTATAGTGCGGATATGAGTGGTGCTTTCTGTAACTAACAAAGGGACAGAGAAACTAGAGTTCTCTCTCCCAGTGCAGCCTTTCAGGGGGTCACAGTGCCATGTTCTCCATCTGATTCAATAAAGCTGATGTAAAGAAAAGCACAATAAAATGCCAGCAGCTGGTCTTTCCTGTGCTGTGCCTACCACCAGTTGCACCTACCAGCCTCACCAGTGCTGAGGGTGGTGGATCAGTGCTGTGCAGAGGGGAGTTATTTCCTTTCTATACTGAAGCCCTAATGAAGGCTGGAGTAAGGGCAAGAGAGAGTAGTCTGCAGATGGAACCTGGTCAGCCCTATGCAGAGTTGTGCACAGTGGAGGTGGAGATCTCACTGGCTCGGTCAGCCAGGACTGTGGATTGAAGGAGCTGGACTCAGACTTAGGGACAGCTGCAGGCTGCTGTTAGAGTGCTCTAGGGGCTAAAGGCTTGTTTGGAGACACTTCTGAAGGTGTGTGGGGGAAATTAAGGTGCTGAGAATATGTTAGCACAGTGTTGATATTTCTTTACCTTTTACTTGTTCCCTCCCTTTGGCAAGTTGGCTTGTGACCCTAACCCCTATGATTTTCTATATGGAAGTGGGATTGCCCCTTGCTTATTGTACCAGTTCCTACATTTTTTTTTTAATTGCAAAAAAAAGAGAGCCTATGAAAAGTCAGAAAGTTTTTAAAATTGTGAATTCCTGTTTGAATTCTTTGGTTTTATCTTTTGAATTATACTTGCACACCTAACAGTGCTATCATAGTATGGTATCCTTGAAAGGATCTCAGGCACCCCAGAGTGCCATGGCATCCTGATTTGAGAATTATGGATACAGGTGAAGAATGTTTTCAGAGATCCAGTCAAAGGAAAAGAAAGATCCCCACGTCGTCCTTTTTACCTCTACCCCTTCCAATGAAGTTGTGTACCAGAGATATGACATGGTCAAAAAGTATGGTAGGAACAAATGAGCACTTAAAATGAATTGGAGTCTTTTCTGAAGTAGCCAGAGCTCTTGTGTGTATCTCTTTTGGCCTAGGCCTGGAGACATGAATTTTGTATTTAAACATTGTTAAACTAGATGGTATTACTTTTTACTGTCTTCTGTGTCTACTCCCAATTCCCAGTGGAAAACTAGTGGATATATCTGGGCAGTTTCAGAAATCATACCCATACATTTTTTCCTAACAAAATAAGTGTTCTGAAGTGAGCCTATGCATTTGATTTTTCATATGTAATTTACTAGGTAATAATTGTCTCATTAATACATCAATTAATATTGATCTCTCCAGCAAGTAAAACCTTTCATGTACTATAACTAAACTTTACCTCCAAAAGGCAGAATACACAGCAGTTTGGCTAACTAAAACAGTCTGAAATGAAAGTGCTGCCTACAGATTTGAAGACAGTAATTTTATAAATATATTAATTTTGTGTGTGTGGGGGGGGGAGAAAAACAGCTCTTTTCTTAAGTGCTAAACACACTTGAACAGTTTAAATGACATACAATATAAAGTTATCATAACTGTACTTAAACTTTTCTGGTATTATTTGGACAACCAGAGTACAAAAATATTGAGTTACTCATTTCTATTCTCCACCTTGTCTATTCACTTGCACCCATGTAAGTGACTGTGAAATGCAGCCAGATTAAAATGAGTACAGACACATGAATAGTTTGCCACAGGAGCAAGGTTTTAACGTGTCAGCTGTTCTACAGAAACTATCTATATATTTGCTTCTAGCTCCTGGCAAACAGAATATAAATCTTCGTGTCTTAGCCCTTAGGTAAAGGAGATTGCCATTTATTGTTGGGAAATAGCATAAACATAGGGAGTTCCTGCAGAGCAGGTGATACAAGCTAAATAAAGCCCTGCCCCCTTTTATCCAATGCAAAATTATTCACAAGTCCATACCTAATGGCAGCATTTTAAACTTATTTTGAACTTACTCTGCAGTAGCATGCACAGCAGTGATGAATTGTAGTATTATTCATGCAAAATTATGATGATAATAATGATGAAATACATAATAGTATCCCCCAAACATCCTGGGTAAATAATTCGTGTGCCATTAATAAAGGGATAGAGTATCTTTTTAAAAGAGGAAAGAATGAAAATTACATGGGGAGCTAGAGAGCATAGCATGTGGCATGGACAGAAAAAGATTAGTTGACAGCTGACCAAAGATGGATTGTTTTAGTCTTTAAAATGGTATTACTTTTCATGTTAATACTCAGGAAAAATAGTTTTTAAAAAAGCCTCAGCAACAGCTGAGAGAATTAATATTTTAATGAGGTTTTTTTATTTATTATTATAAATTTCATCAAATAGATGAACTGAAAGATAGATGAGATATAAAAATGTCTGAAAGCAAAAATGAAAACTACCTTTTATAAACTATCAGTCATCAGCAAAATATCAGTATTATTCCTCATAGTTTCTTTTAAAGGAATGTCTTAATTGAATATAAAAGACCAACCTTTGTTCTCCTTTTTTATTTTGCATATAGATTAGCCTTGCCATTTAAATAGGCTCAAATGGTATGAGTTATAATAATAACATCCTGGCTGAATATGACAGTAAATATTTTTCTACTTATTTCCAGTGCAACATGTTTTTTCCTAGTGCAAGGTGTTGGGTAAATATTTGGCCATTAATAAACTGTTTGGGGAAGCTATCAGCATGGTATATCACTGAGCCTGTTATATACTTCTGGGATTTATTGCAACTGTGGCAATACAAACTCTTAGCTTTCAACTGATGTTTTTTAACCGAAATGTACTGGTTGTTCCTGACTTTAGATTCCATGGCCAGAAAGGGTAACTCTTTTTCTAAGCTGGATTTAGCTAAAAATATATATGGCGATGGCCTAGTATATGGGGAAAACTATATACTTGCACATGAATTTAAACAAACACAAACAAGATTCCTCAATTTGTCATAATGCTACATAAAAAGCACCAGTAAAATATTAGCATGGTATTTTAATAACATGGAAAACCTATGTTTGGAGTATGGCCTTCTTAATATTGCACCATTGGCCCATGTTGCTAATAACTGAAGTTTTGATCTTTTCACTCGAATTATACAGATCTTACAGGTAGCATAATTTTAGATTCCTTGTCACTATGAATTTCTGAAGGGCCACGGGTGCAATATAATAATAGATAACATTGTATCATGCCAGAGATTAGTCAGTATTAAGCAAAATACAGTGGCTGCTATTACTATTCATAATTTAAAGTGCCTGGTACAGAGTGAAAGATTTACCACAGCATAGTTCACTGGTCATTGCTGCTACATCTGCCACTCCCCTTGAAAGATCCACTTTTTGCTGCTGGGTACTTCATGTATGTTGCCTCCTTATGTTCAAATCCTAAGAGAATGGGCACAAAAAGTTAGATTATGGTGCGTTACAAGAGAAATGAATGTCTTTTAGTCTGTGAGGGGGAAAAGGATCCTGCATTTTTTTCATGGTAGTACTACTAGATAGGTGGATGTTAGAGTCATAAGACATGATGAATATTTGTGATTTATTGGTTCATCAGCAAAGACTATGAATAGATTTCAAACCCCAGTAACAAAGTAATTTTTCAAAACAAATGCAGAGAAGTGAGAAGGGGGAAGCAGCATCAGTAACACACATGGCACCACAACTACAATGCTTCAATCATGCCTCAGATGCAAGAGCCACAGTTCCAGCCAACTTTACCTCTTATTGTTTTTATTTCAGAATACAATAGTGGGACACAATGTACATGCCCCAAACTTGGCTCCTAATCTCCAATTTAAGATGCCTGATTTGAAGCATCTTGGTTTTGGGAATTACAGAAAACAACCCATAGATCCTTAGGCATCCTCTGCAGCCCAAAGCAGACTGCAATCATGAATTTTATCAAGGTATAAAAACTGACTGAGGCCAAGAGCACTGGATTTTAAACGAGACTAAACATATCCCTGGGCAAGAAGACTATCTAAAAGTATAATCACTAGTATTAAAGATAGCCAAAGATTTCAGGATGGTCAGCATATAACTACTGTGGATCAGAAGGCAATTTCCCATGAGATAGGTTACCCCATCAAACTTTTTGCTAGAAACTCTTTGCTCTCCTCTAGCAAAAGTTGCTAGAGAGTCTTTGCTTTACTCTAGCAAAGAGTTTCTATCAGCTTTGTCTATGCCGTTAAAGCAACTGATACTGGCTACTGCTGGAGAAAGAATGTCAGACATGATGGGCTCCAAGACTCATCTAGTTTGTCCAGTCCTATGTTGTAATGTATCTACCAAGTAATACTAAGAAATATCTAAGTTTCATTTGCTTTGCTTTTCTTTGGGGGAGGAGGGGGGTCCATTTGTTCAGATCTGGAAATATCATTAAAATTTGACACTGATTTCCCTGTTTTCCTTTTGGACCATTGGGGAACACTTTATAAATACTAAGCACCAAAAAAAACACAAAACCCAGGAATAATTAAATTAATTCTACAAAACTAACGATCCCACCAATGATAGAAAAAAAATCTCAAGGACTGACTTCAGCTGAATCTTCCCCAGCTTCCTGGGGCCAGCAAAGTTGTCTAAATATTACGAAGTTCATTTTCCTTAAAAAGTAGCAAGCTTAACCACATTGCTAAAAATATCTTGTATTTCCTTCCATTGTATCACGTAAGTTTTCATAGATGGGAACATGGCTTATGTCATTTTATCAATATTTTTTCGAAATTATTTAAATCCAGGGACTTTATTTAATGTTGTCTCTTCGTAGTCATTCCTTACATTGATCTGAAATACTATTCTGGTTTGTTCCTTGGTGTCAATCTTGTCGCATCTTTGGATAGTAGATACTGATGACTGTGACACTTCCAGTTTTCTGTTAATTGGGGCCTTATTCTAAATTCATGTGCATCATTGTAGATCAAGACAGCTGTCAGGAATCCAGTGCAGTTAATGCTGAAAAAAAAAAAACAGAAAAAGGAATAAATGTAAATGAGTTCAGAATCAGTGTAACAGCTTCAAGAAATAGATTCTCCCCTATGGGTGTGTCTACACAAGATGCTCAGTGTGCAGTAAACTAATCTACTGTGCAGTAAAGCATCAGTGTCTCCATAAGTCCATCATTTACTGCACAGTAAATTAGTCTACTACAGTTAGCTACTACCTGTATATAGCTCGTAAATTATGTACAAGTAGTAAACTAACTACACAGTAGATACTGCACAGTAACTCATGTGTAGACACTGACCAGGAACAGATTTGCTCCTGGTCACCCCCAACACTAGAGGGCCACAGGGGACTGGGAACTCCTCCAGCCCTGGCACTACTCAGCTCCTGGCTTCCCCCAGAAGTTGGGATGTGAGCATTATCCAGACAGGGTAGCTCTCTGCCCTTCCCCTGCCTATTCCAGTCCTGCTCAGCTCCCAGTTCCTCAAAAGAGCCAGGAGCCAAACAGTACTGAAACTTGGGAGCTTCATGCTTCTCCAAGCAGCCTGGAGCTGACCAAGAACTATCCTTTCTAGGGCAGCTCCCAGTCCAACTCTGGGCTGCTCAGGGAAATCTCCATCTAGCCTGGAGCTGGCTGGGAGGTGCACCAGAAGTAAGGTAGCTTGGGGACAGCCCCTGGCTATGCTGGGAAGCCCTGTTGGGCACAGAGCTTATACCATGTGCAGGGGAGCAGGAAAGCTCTGCAGCAGCAGCGGTCTCCTGACCCCCTGCACATCAGGACCCCTCCCAACATGCACGGGACCAGGATACAGCTGCCATGGCAGCTGGCAGAGCTCTCCTTGCCCCCATTTGCATAGGTACCAGCCCCATGCTCCCTGCCACTCCCCAAGCTAGAACCCAGGCAGAGCTTGGAGCTCCCGCTGGCTGCTGCAGGGGGCCAGAGCAGGGTTGAAGCAGCCCTGTACTGGGCTGCTCCCATTTGGAGCAGATTTGCTCCCAACAGTGAGTACATGCTCCCCAGGAAGGCTTACTGCACAGTATTTTACTGCACATTAAGCCTTTGTAGCATTAATTACACATATAAATGCTCCCTGTTTTCCTGATATTAGCTCTGATCATATTTGTGGTCATCTTTGTTTCTTACCCTCTCTTCTTTGCCATGTTCAGAGGTTTCTGAATTGAAAAAACTTTTCCTCAAGAGAATATGATAACAGTACCTTTACATTACCAGGAATGGTTGATACCTCATATTGTCACTAGTAACCTTGAAGGGCTGATAGGTGAAGACTAGTGTTTTCTTTGGTACACGTGAAACAGCACAAGAGGTGCTGTCATTCTAGATAACAGGTTTTTATACAAGCTGGGGGAAATGTAAATTATTGAAATTGTTTTGTTTTATTCAGTTCAGTGACGTACATTTCTAAAAAAAGAAACCTTCAGGCTATAGGAGGAAAATAATGTTTTATACACAAAGGGTGGGTCTACACATGCATTTAAGCATAACTAAATTTAATGTGCATTAAGTTAATGCACATTAAGCGATTTTTGACAGATTTCTACACATACAAGGACCTAGGGATAAAGTTATTCTCAACTCCCTGCAGCCCTGCTATGTACCCCTGGGCACTCTGATCCCTGCCCAGGAGCCACATGCCCAATGCAAGCACAGCACACAGCAGCTTCCTCTTTGCCCATCCTGCCTCCCCACACCACAACTACTCCTGCCTTTGCCCCTTTCAGCAACATGCAGCACCGCACTGCTCTAGCCCAGCTCAGCCCCTTCCAGCAATGACAAGTGCCCCACACTCCAGCAGGCCCCCCCTACCTAGGCCCCAGGACATCCATGTACCCACCAGTGGAGACCAGAGCACTAGCTGCAGGTGGCCCTACCCAACCACTTCCTCCTATACTCCCCACTCCAATCCACCTACCCCACCACCCACACACCCCTTACCCCCTGCCCACCCTCAGCACCATTTCAGGACAAGCATATGGGTGAAACAAAAAAACTTTATTACCCTCACAACACCCTCCCCCTTCAACAAGCAGAATGCCCTTTCCCTTCCTCCCTCAACTAACAGAGCCCCTCCACCACCTCCCCACCCACCAAGAATAAAAAGCCTACTTATAAGTGGGAAACTATGTACAAAGGGAAAACTAAACACAAGGGGGAAATTATTTACAATATTTTGGGTCTTCAAGTTCAGAGTGGGAGGCCTCGGGGGCAGGGCCCCAGGGCAGATGCCCAGCACACCAGCCCCTGGTTGGTCCCTGGGGCTGCACTCAGGCCAGTTCCCTAGTGGCAGGGCAGATCTGGCACTAATGTTAGCTCTGGTTTGCATCTACACATCCATTAATGTGCATTAAATAATCACTCTATTTGCAGGTATCAGCTGTAGGCATGATTAGCCTAGTTTAATGCACATTAAGGATGTGCATGTGTCAACATGCGCCCATAATGTGCATCAACTTAAGCTAATGTGCGTTAACGTGTCTCATGTAGACACACCCAAATAGTAAAAATTCTCAGTTCCATTCAGTTTAAGAAGCCTCACTTGCACTGAAATTACAGCAGTTTAAAACCAGTGATAGCTTGACTTCTGATTTAAACTTGTATAAGAAAGAAAAAAAATCAGCGTATATGTTTCCAACAGCAACCATGACTCTTTCCACTTGTCTGCATTTACATTCAATGTCACTCTCTATTGTTAGTTGTTATGCTTTGGTATATTCCAAAGCCAAAATAAAAACTTCATTTTAAAAACCACTTAAGATTTTCTATATGACATTATTAGGCTAAAAACGATAATCAGGTCTGTTGACCGTCTCAAACCACTGTGCCATCTCTTTTCTTTGGCTTCTTGGGGCAATTTGAAGGCTGCTATGCATACACTAATGGCTAATATTGATGACTGGGGTGGAGTTTATTTATGTTGTTCTCATTCTTAGTTTTGGAGAGGCTTCTGGATTTACTTTATATTTTTATTGTATGGCAACATGCATAGAGTCCTGGATTAAATGCTTGTTTATATGGTGTGTCTAAGGCTACACCATAGCTAGTCTAAATAGCTGTGCTTTGCTAACCATAGTAGAGCTGAGGTTTTGGGCCTCGATATATAAACAGAGAAAACATACTTATTATACCATTTACAAATACAGCATTCAAAAGCAAGGAAATTTATGGCTAAGAACACAAAGCATTACATACTGCCAGTATAATAAATAAATTCATTACTCTTATCAAATACAGAGAAATGCATATTTCAACTCAGCAGCCTTTAACGCTGACACATGGTTGATTGTTTTTAACGTGTAATTTCGCTTATGTTATCCCTGGAATATAACTTATCTCTGTAAATGGGAGCTCTTGAGGAAAAATTTATATAAATTAATATTTTTTAAAAGTCATCATAAAACTCTTTGGTAATTGACTTGTCACTATTTCTTGAGAATAATGTTATATTCTTAATTCCACTTTCAGTAAAAGTGTAGGCAATTGTTATTTAGGTTAAAATTATGTATTTGAGGCTGATCAATACGGTCCATTGCTGTGTCCATATGTAATGTTTATGTTGCATCATGTTGTTAAGTTTACAGGTTCCTGTTGAAGGAACAGTATATTTTGAAATCAGAGTTAACTCTGATGTCTTGTAAACAGGCACTTCCATATGTTTGGTAATAAAAAGTGCTCATCATATGCTGAAAATGATCTGTACTGCCCAGACTCACCATAGCTGGAAAAAACATCCATATTCTCCCTCTAGTGCTCTTGTCTGCCTCTACTCGAGTTAAATCCAGATTTTCCTCTTCTACCACTGCTTCCAAAAAGACATGATAGTTCTTTTGGGGCCCACTCCTTGAAAACTATTCCATTTTTCAGTAACATGCTTTATAAAAACTAGCGTACCTTTGCAAACCACTGAGGTAACATCAGAAGCTTCATGTAAGATATTACCTGTATGTAAGTGGTTCCTCACTGGAATTCTTTCCAGCAATTTTTGGAATTCTCTCCAGCAGTTGATTCTTATCTCTTTTTTAAAAGCTAACATTCTTTAAATGGTTTTCTGGAATTGAAAATATTTCCATAATTGAAATCAACTATGCTTAAATAAAATGGGCTTTTTAAAAACTTGGAGCAAAATCCAAGTAATAAATCATAATGAAGCCTTATAGTCTGTGATAAGCATAAGGTAGGAAGAAATGCAAACCTCTGGAAAAAAAGAGGAAAAAAAAGAACAGAAAGCATAGTAAATTGGATGACAAATCTGGTTTGAATAAAAAAAATGCAAATAATTGTTTCCAGAGAATGAGAACTGGTCCTGAAACAGATTTAGAAAATGGATACCAGACAGTAATGACTAGTAGTAGTCAAACAATAACAAAAGTTTGGCATATGATAATATGCATGCAATCCAGTAGCAAATACTTCTTTGTTCCCTCACCAACTTAAAGGGTGCATCTACACATGTGTTCACTGGCACAGTTGTTACTGTGAAGTCATTTAGTACTTGCTTCAGTGTTGTCAAAGTAGCGCACAGGTTATTTCTGACCCTACTATGCAGCAGCACTGAGCTACTGCGCGTTAGCTCATTGCAAATGCACAGTAGCATCGGCATCACGGTTTGTGTCCACCAGTTCTGTGTTTCCATAGGAACAAGCTACATTGCTGTAGCTCATCACTACGGTGACATACTGTCTTGTGTAAATATGCCCAAAGAGGAGCAAATACCAAATACTTCACAGGAAGTAGTAGAGTAGTCTACTAGTTACAGTGCCTTGGGAATTTTTATCAGAACTTGAGAGCTATAAATAGATGCCTAGACTGTCAAATAAAACTGAAGGAGATGATCTATAAAACAATGGGAAGGAAATACAACTTTGATCTGGCAAAGGGCCTATGTAAATACTTCACTTGAAGCATAGGAGAAGACCTATTGGCTTGGAGGTGGCTATTAAGTAAAGCACGTGCTATTTTTATTCATTATTTTTAATTTTTGCTGATCTAGAATAGAAAATCTAGAATCTGGAATAGGAAACATGTACATTGAAAAAGGGACATTAAACTACAAAGCAGTTTCCAAGAAATGATGACTTGTTTACTTTACATAATGGACATCAGTATTTTCTATATATGTTCAAAATGTTTGTATAATATGTACAGTTTTCTGTTTTCTTTTAATGCATCATGACACAAAAGAATTTGTGAAGAATCGTGATAGAGCAGAAAGCATTTTGAGTGCTGACATACAGGGTAGATAATGAAAATCTGGGGCAACAGAATTGCTGGTGACATAAGCTTGTTTTATTCCTGAAAAGGGCAGTGAAGGAGGAAAGACAAAAAAATGTCCCTGGCTAGACACCAGTGTATCTACTGGAGTTAAACCAAGATTAAAATAGCCCAATTTATCCAAAAAGAAAGCAGAAAGGTTAAGCAAATGTAGGCTATAGGTTGCTGTTTAAATGAATACTGACTAAGGTTCTGATAAATAAAAAGCATGAATGTCAGTGAATTTTGACTTAGGTTTAAACCTAAGTTTATATGTCTGTATTTATTTAACTAAATCAATATCCTAGTTTTAAAGGTGTTTTAAGGATCAAGCATCTTCAGGTGCTCTAGCATAGAACACTAGCTTGTGTACAGCCCTGAGGAAGCAGCATAAGATTTGAAGGAGTTTCATTTGCCTTTTCTTTATGGTTTCATTCAGTTAGAGTGTTGGTCTTCATTGTGTTTCAGTGAATCGGGGCCAGTTTTTCTATGCCAAAATTTTCTGTAGAAAGATTTTTATCTTGTATTAAACCTGAGAGAAAATATATTTGGGGAAAACCAAAATTATTCTTTATTAAATAATGTCAAAATAAGTGTGTCTCTGTTTTATGAATTTGAATACTTCTTGCAGTACTTGTCAAAACAGTCAGGAATTACACTGTGGGAAATTAGTGGCTGGAAGAGTTGGTGAACTTGTAGTTTCATAAATTATATATTGTCAGTTCTGGATTTGTATTCTTTCCTTTGCAGTTGCATATGTATGTGAGTATTGTTTTGGAAGACTTTTGGGACAAGAACTGATTGAAGTTCCAATCTTGCAAATCCACCAGCTAGTCTCCTCCACTCCAGCCACTGCCAACGTGAGCCAAAGCCATGGCTTCCATATTGAGGTCCAGACACACCAGACCCCAGCCTCAAGTAGGAAGCTTTGGTGGCTACCTATGTCACCAAGGATGTGGAGCCACTGGACTGTGACCCCTTGGCCTATTGAGCAAGCTGCAGCCAGATGTGGCAGGAACTGGCCACAGTTGCCCAGGAACACCTGTCCTATCCACAGACCAGTGTTCCAAGTAAGAGTGTGTTCGACATTGCTCAGGATGTTGTGACACTCCACCACACCTCCTTGGATCCTGGTTTGGTGGAGAAGCTGGCGTTCCTCAAGGTGAATCTCCTGCTGCTGGGGTTCCCCAAGCTCCACCTGCAGATGGAATGAGTACCACCCTCCTCACTCTGTGCACACCTATTTCTTTTTTTCTTTTCTTTTCTTTTTTTGACCATTTAATGCCTCACTCAGAGCTGGAGGCAGCACTCACTGCATCACCAGCCAGCAGGGGAAGAACATGTCCCTGCTGAGCTCTCATACCAGGATGAACTTGGAGGTATGGGCTGGGGTATCGAGGAGATAAGAAGGAGGCCCCATGTCCTGGGTATGACCACTAAAACTGCACCCTACCAGGGTTGGGAGGCCTGGTGGGACTGCCGGTGGTGCAGCAGCCCCAGGAAACAGCAGGGCCAAGGATCTCCCTGGTGAAAGGCAGGTAGGAGGCACCATAACCTCCAGCCACCACCAGCACGCACAGTCCTGGCTGGTGAAAGTCCAGACCCGTCACCTCTTTGGCAGGACTGAGGCTTACTTGTTGCAGTGGAGTTGTGAGGCTCCAGGTGAGCTCAGCTTAACTGCCTGGGATGCCATCTGTGAGGCATGGGCTTTCAGGTTTAAAATTCTTCATCAGGCTGAAGAAGCATCTAGTTGGTGTGTGTATGGCTTCTTTACTATTTCTTCCATCCAGGAAGAGCACAGAGGCTAACATGTAATGCAGGCAAGGTAACCAGTCAGTGAAAATGGAAATGAAGGCATCAGGGGGTAAGAGACAGGCAAGAGTAAGGGGGAAGGGGGATGTAGCAGGTAGAAGTGGAGAGGTACCTGGGGAGTCAGATGTCAGGCAGGTTGTAGTGTGTTATAAATCCAATGTCTATATTAAGTCTATGAGTTTCTGTATCTAGGAGGTTGATGTGCAATTCATAGATAGGCCTGTCTGTGAAAAGTGGTTTGTAAATTGTCTTTGAAGATCAGGACTGAGAGACTGGAGATAGTGGGTTTTTTGTGAGAAATGTGCTCCCACAGGTAGTTGGGTATTCTTTTCTGTAGTAAATTCTGGTCCACAGTTTGTGGGGGTACTAGAGATATGTTGGCAGGTTTTGCATGTCTTGACATGGCATGGTTTTAATCCATTCAGTGTGTTTTGGGGTGTAGGAAGTTAGCTTCTAGTTATGAGGTTAAGGGCCTATGAACTTTACTTTATCAACCTCCTAGATACAGAAACTCATGGACTCACCATAGACATTGGATTTATGACACACTATAACCTGCCTGACATCTGACTTCCCAGGTAGCAGGTACCTCTCCACTTTTACCTGCTATATCCTCCTCCTCCCCCACCCCACCCTAGCCTGTCTCTCACCCCCTGACACCTCCATTTCCATTTTCACTGACTGGCTTTCTTTCCTGCATTGCATGTCAGACTCTGGCTTCTTTACTATTCCTTCCTTCCAGAATGATACTTCCTCAGCCTGACAAAGGGTTTTTAAAACCCAAAAGCTTGTGAAGAATTTCTCCAACTATTCCACTGGTCTAATAAAAGATTGACCCTAAGAACCTTGTCTGGGCTACATCCTTAGACCAACACGGCTACAACCTACACCCCTTAACACATACAAGGGGTGTCATGAGTTTTGCTTTCAGCAGTTTGAGTTGCAGTTTCACAGAAACCCATGCACCACTCTGCCTGAAACCTGGCAGGCCTCCTTCATGCTTGCATGAAGGGCTATGTATGTGTCAGCACCTTGAGGTACAGTTTCCCAGAAACCCCTGCACTTATCTCCTTGAAACTTGACAGACCTCATGCCCTCAGAAGAGGCTACCATCTCTGCTGTTTTCATCTAAATCCACCTTAACACACACGCGCAACCTGAGTTTTACTTCCAGCAGTTTGAGGTGCAGTTTCCCAGAAACCCCTAAACCTATCTCCTTGACACTTGGCAAGCTTTATGCCCTCAGAAGGGGCTATCATCCCTGCAGTTTTCATCAAAATCTGACAAAAATGACAACGGTATAGGTATTCCAGTAAGTCCCCATTATAGTATGGTTGAATCTCCGAATCTCTCCGAATCAGCACAGAATCTTCTGAAGCCGATTGGCCAAATCAATTCAAGACAGTGGTCTGAGTCTCTGAATCAAATTGCTGTTCTCTGAACTGGCCAAATCTGAATCAAATCCTTCCGTATTTGCACAGGCCTATAAGTGATCTCAGTGAAGTAAATTGAGCCTCTCCCAAACATGACATATGCCTAAATATTTTCACCTTATTTTGTATTTTGTGCAACATTGTCAGATCTGAATTAATTATGATGTCTGATTCTATGTCTATACAGGATGCCTGGCATTTTCATGTAGCACAGATAACTTTTTCAAAGGGGAGAGAGAATATGAAAATGGATCCTGTGTAATTTTTATGCGATACCACTGGAACTTTTCTGAAAGAAATGTTCTGTTCTGTAATGACTGGACAACACCATAACCCTGCTTTGGAGTGAGTACATGGGTCAACAAGATCTATGGCTTTATTACTTCCAGGAAGATCAAAAAGAAAATTATTTTATGCCAAGGGTCCTAGTTATTATGACTACTGCTAATATCTTTAGTCTTTTATTTTAATGAGGATTTCTTACTGTATTTATAGTTTCCATCAGAAGGTAAGTTACTCTGAGCAATTTGTGGGTTAGGGAGAAACAGCAAATATCAGAATTGCAAAATAATAATCATCTGTTTGTGTATCTGCACACAAATATTGTGGGTGCATTCTGTTTTTGAAATTTGGCCTATTCATACCAGTTTGGTTCTTTTGCCCAAAATCATCAATTTTTACAATCATAAGTGGTATCTCACAAGCAGGGTGAAAATACCACCTTTAGACAAACCAGTGTGTTAAATACATTTTATGAAAAATTCTTAGAAATGATCAAATGAAGTTCCTGACTCAATGTGATATACAAGATGCATGGGCTTGAAACAATATAATTAACGTTTTCGATAGATTCAACGCTGGCAAGACCCCAAGAACTAGTAAATAATGAATGAAATATCATTGATAGTGATGAGTTACTCCTGATTCCTGTTTCTTGCCATAAACCTAAAGAGTCTATTTTTTCTGCAAAGACGTTAGCTATTAGAAGCTGATATTTTCATCTTTTTAGCATTTATGGAGTTCATGCAGATAAGAGCTTGCCTATTTTATTTGCATTAAAGTTATATTCCCCTCTTACATAACAGTATATGAAAAAGAAGAGTACTAGATTCTTCACCAAGCTTACTTTTCTTTAAGGTAATCAAAAAAGAATAACCTAACCCTTATGGAAAATAAATACACATGGGTGATCCTTCCATTATGCAGAGCTGTTATCCACTCAAACTGGTCCTTCTACATCCAAATGTGTTGATTTAGAATTAGGGATTTCACTCATTTTTACTCAAAAGTATTTCTCAATTAATTATCACTACCAAATAGCTATTAAGAACCTACCATCCAAACAGAAGGACTCCAAAAGTAAGTTTTACCTGCTAGCTGTTATGACGCAAGTTAATGAAGTCAAGAACTCTTCAGGCAAGGCTTCAAGAAGGAAAAGGTTACAGAGACTATTGAGCATAAGGTTAATCAATAACCATAATTTTCAGAGCCTTGTGAGTCTATTAGATGTTACAGAAAAAAAACAAGGCCTTCTTAAAAAAATAATTTTTTAAAAGATATTTGCAGGCATGCTCCCTTTACGCCCATGCAGAGTCTAACGACTTAAATGGGGACTACATTGAAGGAACACTTGGTGCTTGTAGAGTCCTTTTGAGGATCGCACCCATTGTCAGCCTCATGACAGGAAGATGAGAGTTGCAGTCCAATATACAGAGATCAGTAAGATATTTTAACAGCTTTTTAGTTTAAGGTCTTATGTTACTTAGGTTTTTCTAACTTTCTAGAAGTCTATTCAGTCTGGGTACCAGTAAGAGGCAGAAGCATTTGGCTTCTTGTAGGACTGATCTGGACTGTGCGACTGCTTGCCAGCCACATAACGCACCTCCGAACTGGCCTGCAGGCTTCTTGCCACAGAGCCATTGTTTTGGCACAAGTAGCCAAAGAGTTAACGCTGCTCTGGCTCAAACCCTATTGCTGCAGCTGCTGGAGCTGTTGGCTGAAACAGTAGCTCCAGCATCCCTGTCAACTGAGGTGAAGTGGTGCTGTTAACTCCTTTACTGCTGGAAAGCACATCAAGAAGTCCCCAGGGGCTAAATGACTCACCTCTATGAATAAAATCTGGCCCTGGGGGTGTTATGTTTGACACCCCCAAAATTAAAATAAAGAGAGTTACATACCCTTGCATCTTGCTGTGCCTCTGGTTACAGCTCCATTCTGCCTGTACCCACACAATATTAAGGACTTCCATTTGATTCTATTCCAGTGGCACCAAAAAAAGGGCGAGACACCATGCAAATATGTAGGAAGGCATTGTCCCTGCCCTTATCAAGGTTTCTTAAAGAAAGTAAATCACCACAGTGATTCGTGATAGAATCATCACAGAAATGGCAACATAAGCAATTAACCAGCAGCCCGAGCTATATATATATAGAGAGGGCTTCTTTAATGGTTCGGGATAGTCTGCTTTGTAATTTCCTCGTGTAATACAGAAATGCCAATAAAATTATTATTTCTGAAGTTATCAAAGGGAGTCGAAAAGGTCACTTCAATTTTTCTTTATAACTATTCAGACTGTTTTTTCTGTGTTCATAGGGTAAGCATGTCTTCTGCGGAACTAATAGAAAGGAAAAAAGAATAACACATTTCTTTCATGTAAGAAGAAAACAAATCATTCATGAGTGGTTATAAAGGATATATTATGAATCTCAAAAGGGAAAACAGTCTCTCTTGTATTGTGGTCTGAAAAAAAAATTCAAACCATGAAAAACTGGCTTTTGAAAATCTTTCTTCCTCAATCTACAATTGTTTTTTTTTCTCCCACTGATCTCTTTGAGCTATTTTTTAAAGGGCTATTATTTTGTACCCACTAGTAATTTATTTTGCCAACAGACCAATTATTTAGATAGGACAGTGCTAAATTTGCACTCATAATTAGGTATGAGTGAAAAGCTGTGGGCACCAAAATAAAAGATGAATCAAAGTCCCTGTATGAATTTTTATGATTTTTCCCAAATAATATTCATAAAAGTTTCATCTTAAATACTAACTTCTCTGTAGGACCAAAAATTCCTGGAAAATGACTGTCATGTTTACAGGAGACAATACTTCTTTAGTCATTAGATCAGCAGCTAGAAGAAAGAACCACCTTGAAATTATGTCCCGAATTGTAGATATGGTAGACAAAGATCTAATTCCATCTATTTAATTCATCCTTGAAAACCAACCTGCAAAAGTGCAAACTTCTAAAAAGGAGAACAAAAGTAAATCTCCCACACCTATGTACTATGTCATCTGATATACATGGAGCTAGTGGGACACCAGCCCTGAGCACCAAATCGGAAAAGAGTGCTAGAATTGCAGTCCCCCGGGGAGCCCATGCCATTGCCACTGCAGCACTAGTGATCCAGCCTGCTCTGCTACAACAACTGTGGCAGTCTCTGTGCGGGGAAGTAACCCTTCCTCCCCACGCTGCTAAACCTTCCAGAGTCCCCAGATTTCAAGTTATCCATGTGAATGCATTTCCCAAGCCTGTACAGACACTTTCTTTGAAAATAGTGTGGCTATAATTGCTCTTTATCGCAGGTGTTAAGGGTAGATGGCTCAACTGTTGCCTTATAAACATGACTTCTGCGTATGGTAGAGAGCCCTGGTGTATTATGAAAGTATGCAGATGAAGGAGAGGTGCAAGAATGAAAGGCATGTGGATTGTCCTTTGAAACAATGTGCTTTACTACAGATCTAACTGACATTATAATATCACTGTGGCCCCCAACTTTCATATACACATAGGCAACATGTAAAATGAGTGTGCTGGTGCTTTCAGCTTGGATTGGCTGGTCTACCATTGTGGTTAGGCTACCAAGCAAGTTGTGTCCCTCTGTGTACAATTTAACTGAAGTATTATTTTGCCCATATGAGTATGTACGTCTACCCTGCAGAAGCAACATGTCCCAACCTGCTTCTGCTTGTACGTTCCAAACCAGTTGGTTAGGCCAGTCAGGGGCACTATGTGCAGCTGCTCTCAACTATGTTGGTAGCTAAGATCTGGAGAGTAACCCTAGAGGATGTTCTCAGACCAGTCTCACCACTGCATTTTTAAGCTCAGGATAGCCAGAAGGAAGCAGGAGGGCATGTTTAGGAGCTTCCCAGCTGAAACATTGTATCATTGTGGTGTATACATGCCCTGGAAGTTTGGGTATGTTTTCTGGTTTTGGGGTTTTTTGATGGTTTATTTGCTGAACAATATTTACTGTCATCAGCATGCATAAAACTATGAGTGTGGGTTGAATTTGGCAAATAGGCTAAGGTTAACAACAGTATTTCAGGGCTGTCAAGAAAGTATTGACTGTGTTGCTTCCCTTCCATGCCCTAAAGTCCAGTGGTTCAGGCACCTTCCTGTAAGATGGAAGATCAGGGTTCAGATCTGCTATACTTCTTATTCAGAGCAGCATTTTGACCTGGGGTCTCCTGCTTTGCACAAGAATTCCTTAGGTGCTAAATTATAGCGCATTTAGAGGCTGGTCTTTCTCATTCTTTCCTGTCAAAGCTGTTCCACTTTGCATAAAGTGCATATATATTTGTTGGAACAGACCCTGGAGCTCAAGTGCGCCATCTCTCAGGTGACTGCCAAACTGCTAGGATTTTGAGTCATTCTTTGGCCTAATTAAATGTAATTATTTTGCAAAGACCAATTCACGAGGAGAGACTGAGAGAAGAAACCTGCCCTGAATTGCCTTACAGCCCAATTTAAGGCAATCTCTGGGGAGGTGGGATACCTGTTTCAAATCCCAGCTCTGAATCAGAGAGAGAGGGGACTTGAATTCTGGTTTTCTGCATCCCGGGACAGTGCCCTAACTCCTGAGCTACAGGGTTTAAAACGAGGGTTCTCCCCCACAACTACCACCTCTTCCAGTTTCTCATTGATGTCATGACTCAGACCCTTTGCTTTGATTAAAGATGCCTAGATACAAGTGGAAATGATTCACTTCAGATCAAATAAAATATGGTTTCATCTCTCTTTTTAAATTTGTGAAAATTCAGTTTGGGATCAACAACCTAAATTTCAAAATAAAATAGAATATTCCTGAAATTTCTTCTGACAAAACCAAAATTAAATTTTCCATCTTTTTGGCTGATCCCCTAGAATTAACACTGACAAGAACCCCCCAGAGAGATTGGGGGTTGAGTTCCCATGTTTGCTATCTCCTCCCAGTGCTCAGCACAGCTATTAAGCCATTGAGCAGGCATAGAGCTGGGACACTCACCATACCTGCATCTTCTTCCCTAATTGTCTCAGCCTGGCTACAGCTCCCCAGCTGTGTGCCTGGAAGGCACTTGTCAATTTTACTTTGTCTTTTCCAGGAGAAAGCAAAATCGACAAGAGCTTTCTATGAGGGCAGGTGGAGAGCTGACATTTCATTTTCCCTGAAGAAAATTAAAAATGATTAAGCAAATAAAAGGAAAAAAGAAAAGAAAGAAAAAAAAATGGAAAAAACTGACTTAGCAAAAAAATAATAATAATTAAAAAATATTTTGGTAAACAAAAATTCATCCAACTATAATTCCAAGCAGCAAGATAATTGGAGATATGCTTGTTTAATCCTCTCTCCCCCAGGCTTAGAATTAAACTTATAGGTTAGATACACTTTTCTTATCAAATGAAGAAGCACTCTGCATACAAGAAAAGGCTGGGGAAGGTGAAAGGACAAAAGGAAAGGAATGAGGAACATGTATCGGTGTCTCTTCACTGCCTTGAATCTACCTTGCTGCAACTTGAGATCATTGCTCCTTGTTCTGTCACCTGCTACCACTGAGAACAGTCTAGCTCAGGGGCGGGCAATTATTTTGGGCAGAGGGTCACTTACTGAGCTTTGGCAAGCCATCGAGAGCCACATGACAGGCAGCCCAGGGCAGATCAATATTAATTTTCTAAATTTTGTAGGGGCCTCGTGGGCCGGATAAAATGGCCTGGTGGGCTGCATCCAGCCCCCGGGCTGCATTTTGCTCACCCCTGGTCTAGCTTCATCCTTTTTGGAACTACCCTTCAAGTAACTGAAGGCTGTTATTAAATACCCCCCTCAGACTTCTCTTGTCCAGGCTAAAAAAGCCCACTTCCCTTAGCCTGTCTTGATAAGTTGCGTGCCTTAGGCCTCTAACCATTTTTGTTGCCTTTCACTGGATTCTCCCCAGTTTGTTCACATCGTTTCTAGAGTGGGGGGCCAAAATCTGGACACAGTACTACAGATGTGTCCTCACCAATGCAAAATAGAGCGAGTCCTGTCATCATAGAAGGCAATCAGGTTGGTCAGGCATGACTTGCCCTTGGTGAATCCATGCTAACTGTTCTTAATCACCTTCTTCTCCTCCAAGTGCTTAGAGATGGATTCCTTGAGGACCTGCTCCATGAATTTTCCAGGAACTGAGGTGAGGCTGACCAGCTTATAGATCCCCAGATTCTTCTTCTTCCCAATTGCTATGAGTTTTCAAAAATTATGGTCGGTGGCTATGCAATCATATTGGCCAACTCCCCTGACACCCTCCAGATTTTCTAAATAGACCCGGACCTACTCTTTCACCATGGTCAGCAGCTCACCACCCCCAAAAACTGCTGCTGGGTGCAATAGTCTAGAAGCTGACCTTGCCTGTGAAGACTAGTGAAAAAGGGATTGAACACTTCAGCCCTTTCTATAACATCTGTCACTAGGTCACCTCTCCTATTCAGTAAGAGAGCCACACTTTCCCTGATATTCCTCTTGTTGCTGGCATACTTGTAGAAACCCTTCTTGTTATCCTTTATGTCCCTTGCTAGCTGCAACTCCTTCCTGATTTAGCCTTCCTGATTTCATCCCTCCATGCCCAAGCATTACTCTTATACTCCTCCCTGGTCATTTGTCAAAGTTTTTACTTCTTGCAAGCTTCCTTTTTTGTATTTCAGTTCACTGAAGTGTGTCCTGCTAAGCCAAGCTGGCCTTCTGCCATACTTGCTAGTTTTCCTGTATGTTAGGATGGTTTGTTCCTGTGCCCTTACTGAAGAAAGTGAAGAATAGTCAGTCATGTGCTCTTATTATCCTTCCCCTGAATCCCTGAGGAGTATGTTCTTCCCAAAGGTTCTTTCATGGAGAGAGATCATCAGGAAGCAGGCTATTACCAGTGATACCTTTATGACATTGTCCCACTTTAGCATTAGGTATGCCTGCTAAGGACCTTCTGAATTAGAGTTCAGGAAGGTGATCTGGACGTAGTGTTTGGTAGATATTCGTGGAATATGAACCATTGATGGTCTATATTGTTTAGTTTTGTTTTAAACATTATCATAAATATCCACAGGAAATTCAGGCACAGTACTTGGAAACAGCAGCAAGGACCAACTTGTAAGTGCTTAAGTCAAAGAAATTCAGAATTGAGACTCAAATTCCAGACATCAACCCAACTTTTCAGCCTCCTTTCAAAATGTAGTTTTAAATCAAACCTTTAATGTCACTTCATCATGAATTCACATGGTCAGTGTGGGGCCATTCATTTTTGAGCTGAATTTCTCAATAAGTTCTTAAAAAATAAAACAAAGCCAAGTATTCCATAGCCAGTCAAGGCTATGTTTCCCTGATTGTTCAATTGTGATGGATAATAAGGGAGGGAGTGGGGAGCTGTTTGAATTTTCTTTCCACTCTACTATTAACAGACTGACATTTTCCCCCTGAGAGCTTTTGAACAAGCTTAAGCTTTAAATCACAATTTTTCTCTGATGAAAAGGCTTTATACTTTCCTCACTGACCTCTGCATTCAGTATACGATGCACTTATCCCTACTTAGGAGCTTTAATTCAAGGTGAACAAAGTAAAGGAGCATCTTACTCTTAATTGACTTAGGTGTGATATCTCTAGATCATTCAGCTAAAAAGAGGTGCAGGAAAGGCATTGTTTAGAATGAAAGATACATATTATAACCTCTCGTTTAAGTATGACGTTTATGTGTTGCTCTTGTATGGCTGTGTTCTCTTTTTTCTCCCTTCTTAACTTTGTACATCTTTTTCTTTCTTTTTCCTTCCTTTATAAAGCACCCACTCTTTTGTTAACATATCATATCATTAATTTAAATTAACTTCACTAGAGGGGCTGATGATTTATTTTAACACAAAGAAGCTTATGTAGCAATAGAATTGTCACGTTATACAACACGATATGGGTCATTTAAATTCAGTATACATTACTTTATATGCAATATATGAGGCAGTTACTCAGAAACTATTTTGTATATTTGGAGTACTATCCACTATAAACAACATATACACTGAAATGGTGCTCCTTGATGCAGAGCTTACTCTTGTAAAGCTGGAGTAACCCCATCCTAGTCAAGACAGTTACTCCGTATTTATGCAGATGAATGTGGAAATAGAGTCAGGCTCAATGTTACAGTTTTAATAAATTTTTACCTGTAAACTAAAGTGAAGCACATTCCCCTGTGATGAAATTCATTCATCTTGAAGTAAGATAATATAGGGATACATTTATATAATGAGTTTTTAGAATATTTAGCACCTAGCTCAAGAAGCAGGAAGACTTGGAAGTAGGTATGAGTCTACAAGACCTCAGTGGAACTGGATCTGCTCATAGAAAGCCTAAATTTGGTGTATAATATGTATAAAATAAATTATAATTGAATAAAAATAAAAAGGCTCTGCTTCTCTCTTTGTGTTCACAGTGACGTAATTCCAGTAGCCTCTACTACTTGAGATTAGTGTTGTGGTGCTAGAACCCCTTTGAGCAATTACACTGCTATAATTCGGCTGAGATTTACTTCCAAAGACTTTAGTGGTGCCTTTCCTGATTTAAGAAAGAAGGAGAACAAGTCACATAATGTCAATCCATCTATTTAGCAACCACAGTCAATATGATAGTTTAAAAGTGTGTTTTATATTAGAGGGTCATGGGGTAACAGTGAGTAAAAGGTCTGTGTACAGATTTCCAAGGAATGGACTAGTTTAACTAACTGTGACATTACTTCTGAAGGTCATGAATCCAGAATGGCTGCTATTTTCTACACTGAAGCTCAGTTTTCAGCTTACAGCTTTCACGGTAGTTGATACTTAAGGGAGTTGTGTTTAGAAGAATGGTGAATTCCCAGACCTTACCATCTGTCACATATGCAAAGGTAAGAATATCAACATATTGACGCTGGGATAGAGTCTGATAGTTCTAGTTACTCTGGATAGGCATGATTTTGGTGATGGTACACCTTGCCTGTGTAACTCAGATTAGACTGCTGTACCTTTTTCTAAAAATCAGAAGGACTGTCTTTTTAGGTACTAATTAGCAAAGAGTGTTCAAATGATTATCAAAAGGAGAAATGTAGCGTACAATATCTGGAGAAATAATACTTTAAAACATCATTTATAACCATTTTTAAAATGGTATACATAGGTATAAATTTTGTTTCCAGTTGTGGTGGTGGTGGTGTTATGATTAGTGACCTGATGAAGAATATTTTGCAGTCACAAACTGGTCTAACTTTATTCCAACCATGCAGTTGGTCCAAAAAAAAAAAAAGATATCACTCCTCCCCCGCCCCCCCCCCAAAAAATCCTTGTCATCTTCAGTTATGTTACTTAAGTCAGAGAGTGCTTTTGACAAGGTTAGAGTATAAGAGAAAAATCTGCTGTGGAATGGGACCCTGCCTATTTTACGCACCCAGAATCTCTTCATGCTGAATCCTGATGTTACTTCAACAAGGCTAAAATTATAGAAATGTTACTTACTAGAATCCTAATGAACTTTCATAGTACAAAGGAATCCTTAGATGGCACAAACGTGGTTCTAGATCTTCCACTCA
This sequence comes from Crocodylus porosus, assembly GCF_001723895.1. Taxonomy (NCBI): domain Eukaryota; kingdom Metazoa; phylum Chordata; order Crocodylia; family Crocodylidae; genus Crocodylus; species Crocodylus porosus. The sequence goes on from NW_017728950.1 coordinate 65,977,601, forward strand.
AGGATATGTCTGGAGTACAGTGTATTCTATGAATCCGAGACTGACACAGTGACCTGAGCTCCAGCTATTACACATAAACTAGTCTAAGGATGCAGACAGAAGTGCAGCTCCCAGCTGTAATTCAGAACATTTTCTGAAAAGCATTCAGAGTTACCCCAGACCAAACATAAGTTCACTGTTGGTTCCAGGGGGAAAGGAGAATCCAGCAGGGCCTGGGAGCCTGCAGCCAGGTTCCCATAGCAAAGGCCACAGCTCTCTGCCTGTCCTCACTATTTCCAGAATGGGAGGCAGTGGAGGGATTTCATTCTTGGGGCTCCCCAGCTGGTGCTGAAGGGTGGGGTGGGTGAATTGGAGCCCCCCCAACCTCCAGAGGGCTTCAATACACCCATGCCACACTCCAGGGGGGGCTGAAACCCACTCAGACTGAACTCCCTCCACTCCTTTTGCCCCCTCCCATTCTGGAAAAGCAACAGGCTGGGAGCTCTGCAGATACAAGTTACAGAAGATGCTACATTTTGAAACGTTTTTATCTGATACCGCATGCAATCAGCGGTCAGATTATCACCTGGTTGGCCATTTTTTAAGCTGTTTGCAGCTGTGCAGTTTTGTTTGGTCACAGTTGTAAACTGCTTTCTGTGGCTAGATCTGCTGAAAATAGTCACTTTTGTCCTCACCCTAAGTGATTAGAAATCAATCTAAACCCATAATAGAACCTGACAGAGAAGTTCAGTGCACATAGACTGACCTAAAAATGGCAGAACCTGGTATAAGATAGACATGGTTTAATACGCACTCAAATCTAATAGATTTAGGTTAGACCAGTGAATTGAACTTCTGTATCAGATCCCCTATTGATTCAAGTTACATCACTATCCTCCAGCATCCCAGCCTCCTTTACAACCTCTCACAATCCCCTCCTTACAGAGTGATACATTAGCACTTGGCTGCTCCAGCCAAGCATCCAGCAGGCCCTGCCCCCAAGATCTCCCTGAGCCAACTCAGCACAGACTTTCTCTCCAGCCCTGCCTCTTGCCTCCAGCCATCTGTCAGCTGTAGGCAGCCAGCAGGGGAGGAGGCAGTGGGAGGTGAAGGGAGGCGGCTATGTCCCCTACATGAGTCTCAGGACCTGGGCACCCATGTCATAGTTTCATAGTTGGTAGAGTTGGAAGGAACCTGAGCAGATCATCAAGTCTGACCCCCTATCATGGGCAGGAAAGGATGCTGGGGTCAAATGACCCCAGCAAGAGTTCTATCTAGCCTCCTTTTAAAGACCCCCAAAGTAGGAGTGAGCACCACTTCCCTTGGAAGTTTGTTCCAGATCCTAGCCACCCTAACAGTGAAGTAGTGCCTCCTGATATCTAGCCTGAATCTACTCTCCGTCAACTTATGGCCATTATTCCTTGTTACTCCCATTAGTGCTTGGGGGAACAGGGACTCTCCCAGTGCCTGCTGATCTCCCTTGGCCAGTTTATAGACAGCCACCAGATCCCCTCTCATCCTTCTCTTGTGGAGGCTGAACAGGTTCAGGTCTCGTAGCCTCTCCTCATAGGGCCTGCCCTGCTGCCCCCTAATCATGCGAGTGGACTTCTTCTGCACCCTCTCCATGTTGTCCACATCCCTCCTGAAGTGCGGCACCCAGAACTGGATGCAGTACTCCAACTGCAGCCTGACCAATGTCATATAGAGGGGAAGGATCACCTCCTTGGACCTGCTCATGATGAATCTGTGGATGTGTGACAAGGTTCAGTTAGCCTTCCTGACTGCATCCTCACATTGGTGGCCCATGTGCATCTTGGAGTCTATAATGACTCCAAGATCCTTTTCTGCCTGTGCCCTGACAAGAAGGGAGTTCCCCAGCCTGTAGGTATGCTGCTGGTTCTTTCTCCCTACATGTAGTACCCTGCAATTGTTAGTATTGAATCCCATCCTATTCTCATCTGCCCACCCCTGTAACCTGTCCAGATCCAATTATAGCCTGTCCCTCTCTTCTAGCGTGCCCACTTCTCCCCACATCTTAGTGTCACCTGTGAATTTGAACAAGGTGCTTTTCACCCCCTCATCCAAGTTGCTGATGAAGATGTTGAACAGCGTGGGCCCAAGAACCAAGCCCTGGGGGACCCCACTGCTGACATCCCTCCAGGTAGAAAATGACACATCCACCACCACACTCTGGGTGCAGCCCTCCAGCCAATTGGCGACCCATCTGACTGTGTAGGCATTGACACCACAATCTCTTAATTTTTTAACAAGAATAGAGTGAGAAACAGTGTTGAAGGCCTTCCTAAAGTCCAGAAAGACTACGTCCACCGCGGCACCTGCCACCTGCATCCAAGGATTTTGTAATCTGGTCATAGAAGGCAACCAGGTTGGTCTGACAGGACCTGCCTCTAATGAACCCATGTTGGTTGCCCCTAAGCATACACTCCCCTGCTTGCCCTTTTGCAGATGTGCTGATGAGACCACCAGATTTCCAAGCGTGTCCTGCAGTGGCCCACGTTACCCGGAACCTTCTTTTTACCCACTATGTATTTAAAAAAGGATTTCATGTTATCCTTGAACTGGGTTGCTAGTCCCAGTTCCATCTCTGCCTTTGTGTTCCTAACAGCCCCCCTACAATCCCAAGCAATAGAGTCCTCCCTGGTGATAGCCTTTCCCTTCCATTGGGTGTATGCCTCCTTCTTAGCTTAGCTTTATGAGCCATACCCCTGAATCCCATCACAAAGCACCCTACAATGTATGCATACACAGGACACTGAGCTTAGGAAAACCCCTGTGCCTCGGCACAGCCAATGAAGCCCACTTCTGGCTCCCACACATCCAGCTAGGGGACCCCATGCCTACATGCTCAGGCACAGTCAACAGAGACTATCCCTGGCTCCTGCACACTCGGCTAGGGAACCCCATGTACCCCTGCTCAGGCACAGCCCCACAGAGCCTGACCCTGGCTCCTGCACACCTGGCCAAGGTATACCATGCCCCTGTGCTTGCATAATACCCCATGGAACCCAACTTTGACTCCCACATACCACATCTCAGGGGCCAGAGACAGGCAGCCTGCCACCTAGACCCACGCATAAACCCCCATCCCTTCCCTGAGCAAGAGTCAGTGCTAGGCCTACATGGAAAATAGGGAATAGGCTTGCATGGAGACAATCCTGTGACCTCCATGACTCAGCCACTGCCAGCACATACCTGGGCCATGGGCACCTGTAGTTCTGCAAGGCTTTTTTTGGCCTGAAGCTACAGGGCAGGGCTGTGGGAGCATGTTTGCCCATGCCTAGCAACCAATAAGGGGTGGCCTGGGTGCTTGCCTGTGCTTGGCAGTCTCTATCAGACTGGAGAGCCCATGGAGCATGCTAGAAGGCATGCAGGAGCACATCCAATCAGCAGGCTTTTCTGTTCACTGTTCACTACCTATCTAACCTAGGCTACTTACAGAGAACTGCATAACAGATCAATTCTGCCTTGGGCTTTTTGAACATTTGTACTTAGCCCCAGAGTAATTTGTGTTCAGTATTAGAGGAACTATGAACTTGCTTTCACTTACACCAGGGTTTGGATTGCTCCTAGATAAAGGCACATTAAAGAGCTTTTTCAAATGTTGATACCATTATGTTATATCTACATAAGCCTTTTCTATACTGCACCACTACTGGCACAACACAGTAACTTCCAGAATCCATCTGTATCTGTATGAGTTCTAGAAACTCTTGTACTGCAACTGTTCTGGCCAAGGCACATTGCAGTCTGGGAAGGCTATGACTTCTGCTCACTGGTGGGTGGTGGCAGAAGCTTTCTTTCACTCAGAGAGGTAAGGGGTTGCTCTAGCACAAGCAATATCAAGATTTCAGCTTCTGCAATGGAGTATGAACACAACGACAGTTTTGCTGGCAGAAACTATATAGCTATACTATATAGCTATACTATACTACAGACCTGGTCAGAGCCAGAGAAATAATTAACCTTTAACAGCAGGTGGGAATGAAATACTAATCTGAAATATGCTATAGTGCACAAAGCAAAATACACCAGGGGACCATCTTTCATAACTTTGCTTCCCCTTCAACTATACTGTCACAGTTGCAGGGTCATTTCAGATCAAAGTATATGGGTATATGATATGAACCTCTTGGAAAAGCATTGACTATGAGGAACATACCTTCAGAAATTACTCCCCATTTTTGTTCAAAGTATTGTAAAAAAAACAAGGACTTCCTGGATGTACTTTCTGAGGATGTATTTAAGCAGGGCAGAGCATATCTTTCTGAAGAGGTATTTAGGCAGGCACAGGTTTCTTCTAATAATCTGTGCAAAGATATGATATTTGTTTTCATGTAGGTTCTTGATAACTAATCAAATGTGGGGGGTTTATGGTTCAGCCTGTTTTTCAGTATGTAGTTTTAGAGAAAGAAGTGTTTATCATAGGCATTCTTTTGCAGTTGTTTAAATCCAAGTAAATAAATCTGAGATGTTCAGAGAAGACAGGTGCCCAGCTATCACTCAGAGTCATTGGGGAGCTGCATGCATCAGTTGTATAGACCTGTTGGGACATCCCAGACAAAATGAAAATAAGATGCCAGCTCTGAGTAGCAAAAAAGAATTCTGCAGCCACAGAATATAACAGAATGTTAACAAAAAATAGAAAGACATAAGTACTGACCACAATCAGAAGTACATGTGTTAACCAATTATGATTCTATCTCAAATGTAGCATAAGTCCTGCAGTAAAGAAAAAAAATTCTCTGGCAGAAGGAAAAACCTATGAAATATGATTTTTCGTCTGTCACAGAGCAATTTGAAATCATGACAATGTTTTTTATATTAAATCAAAAGCTTGTGGGGGTTTTCATACTTAAGATCAACTCAAAAACCACTACTGTTAATACATTCTGAAGAGACAAAATAAATGACTGATGGAGGCTTGCATATTGCATTACTAGAGTTCTTTTTATAAGCATATCATCTTTTGCATTGAATTGAAAATCCAGAGTATTTTAATTTTAAATGGTTATCAAAGAAGTGAAAATATAAACCTTGAGGGTGTTAAATCAGTGAGGTGCTAGTTTTCAATTACTGGGTAGAACTTAAATAACCTACATAGTAATGTTCAGATTCAGCAGCCGTGGGATATCAGTTGTGGCTTTTTAATATGAATTGTTCAATGGAATATTAGGCACAAAGTACAGTACTGCATTTGTGCCTGGAAAAAAAGCAAGTGCTGTATAGTATCCATGTTTGTATATTTTTTAAAATAATATAATCATAACATAATTATCATGTAATGCAATGTAATATAATGTGACATAATATAATATATGGCTCTAAAAAATGACATTTTATAATGTAATATAATATACAACTCTAACACAAAAAAGAATAAAATTACCACTGTAACAATAAAGAAGAAATCAAAGAAAACTATTTCTACTTTTCAGTACTTTCTGTCAATTAAAAACTGTTCTTCTAACAATTATTATTTTATTCTTTGACATTCAGGATGACACAGTTTTGTACCAAACATATATATTATTCCACTAAAAAGGCAGGAAATGATTAATATATGTGAGTTTTTAATATAGGAGTTTTACCATTCATTTCAGTTGGTGCAGAATCTAGTCAGTAAGTGTGAAATTCAATTCAATGCATGCAAAATTTCCATAGACTTTAGGGGTGGAAAATAACCACGTTTTGCCAGCAGTGCATATATCATTTGTTTTGAAAATAAGTCATGTTCAGGATTTAGCTGTCGCTAGTAAAACTGAATAGAAATTCATACATCCATGAAGCAAAAAGGGGAAACTTAGCTTAGTCTATTCTCAGATGGTTTACTTTTCCCATTTTTCTACACAAGGCACAAGAAAAAAAATAGAAACACAAAACAAAACAAAAAATTCTTTTCATCTGTTCTATGCTGAAAGTTTCAAAGTGTGAATATATGGCCATATGCTACTATGGCGTATATGCTGAAAAGCATATAGTAATTTACTTCAAAACCCATCTTTTTCTTTTGCATATAATCTATAAACGTTTACTTGTATGCTTGGTACATTTCAATACAAAAATCATCTTGCATAGAAAATCTATCCTAAAGCAATGAAAAATGGGCCATGGAGTTTGAATTAAAAAAGGGAAGAGTTGGGAGAGGGTCAAAATTCTGCATATCCTGTTCAGAGAAAACAAGAGAGAAATGAAATCCTCATCCAGTGTGAGGTCAGTATTCTCTGGGCAGGCAGGGTAGTGAGGAGACAATTTGTTCATCAAAGCCAGAGTTGCTGAGGAGAGATTCTGCACCACCTGAAGATTCGTAAGCTTAAGGTGTGTGTAATGCTTTGCTGTAGTCCAGGTAAGAGGTGACCAAGCCATGATTTACCAAGGCCTGATCATCATTTGCCAGAATGACAGAATCTATCTCACACTTCAATAGCAAGTGTTATACATGGACACCACGTGCCTATGCTGAAGTCTGTAATGACTAATATGAGACTAATGACTAATGTCTGGGGCTACTGTTCCATGGCTGTTAACTTCCCATCACCCCTGACTTGCATGGGTTCAACTTCAACTAACTGCTGTTCCACAACAGGATATTAGTAAAATACTGTCTATTTAAGGACAATGGTCTGTGATCTGAAAGAAGAGTAAAGCTCTGTATCATCTACTGTTATTTAAGTCAATGTTGTCTCATCAGCTCACCTACTTGGTTGTAAGGAGATGTTCAATAGGTCTGGAATGAGAGTTGATACTGGGGACTCCACAAGAGAGGAATCTTGTGACTGAGGTACAGTATCCTATCATCATTCATTGGGTGCATTCCTTTTTGAAGGACTCAGACGAGAGTGGATCCAGGAAGCGTGCAGTGGTGTAGTCACACCCTTCAGGCTAGGGTCAGAAATTACACATAAACCAGTTTATGTCTTCAAAAACTGGTTTAAACCTGTAACAGAACAGAATCTCCATGCACATAAACCAGTTTTAAAATGGCTGAAACTGTTTTAAGATAAACCTGGCTGAATATAGTACCAGACTTAACTGATTTAGGCCAAACTGATTTATGAAACTTCTGTCCCAGACCCCTTCCTGGTTCAAGTTAAATCAGAGTCCCCCAGCATCCCAGCATAGACTATATGTTCATTTCCTCTTTCTGCTTCCCCCAAAGTCTCTGAGATTTGCAGTTCAGAGCCACAGCAGCAGGACTCTGCAGGGTTGCTCATCATTACCTCTTCCTGCTTCCAGGTGCCTCTGGTATTTGTAGTCCATGATCATAGTCAGCAGGACTCCACAGGGTTGTTCTCTTCTGTTCAATACATGCTCGCTTCAGAAAAGGACTATTCTTGTTCAAACCCCCACCCCTGGAAGACCCTCTGGCTGGCTCTGGGCTTGGGCTTGGCCATGCCCCCTCCACTCAAGCAGGGAGGGGGGGAAAAGCCTTGGAGCTGGCAGGCTGGGAAGTATGCTTTAGCACCCCCTCCCTTTCCTGCCCCACTACCCCTGGCTTCTGGCTTGAGCCACTACAGGCATGTGCCTACATTTCCTGAATCAAAAGTGAATGTCTGTTCACTTGCCTGCCGGTTCAATCTCTTTAGCTTAGGCTAACCCGCAAAGACTGAATTGATTTCAGCCTCATGGTATTTGATTGCCTGTACTTAGCCTTATTGATTTCTGGTCCACCTGGTTCAAATCAACTGTCCAGCAGTGGCATTTCTATTCAAACAGCAGTGAGTCAATTGACTTCATGGCTCATTGGAATCTATCCAATTCCTTCTAAACTCTTCATTCTACATGTTTTAATGACTCTCTCTCCTTTTTAATGGTCTTTAATGGTTCCATTAATCAAGTTATTCTTTGTTCTGCAATTCTGCTGTCGGCTAGCTGCTCCTGCTAATGTAGCTCCTTTTTCAGAGCCCCGCAGACTGTTTTTACTCTAGCTAGAAATATCAACTCAGGTGTGGAAATGTTAATTCAGGTGAACATTAACCCAGGTGTTGAAATAACTTTTAGTGAATCATTGGATGTACCATCAAGATACTCATAGAAAATGCTTTAAAAATTAGGGTTAGAAGGGACCTAAGAAGGTCATCTAGCCCAAACCCAAAGGCTCGATTAGCCCTCAAAAAGGATAACTATCATTTTATGAATCTGAAAATGAGATGTACATGTAATTCTAGTGATTACAGGACTAATGAAGCAACATCTTTTTATGCTTAATATGTGACATAGCAAATTAATGCATATTCTAATATAGTTATTTTTGTTTTCACTTAGATTTAAAACTAGATAATATAGCTCCAAGCCCCTTGCTAATTAGTAAAACTTCTACTTTATTTTTAACAGAGAAAAATATGCATTGTGTTATATGTGATGGTGCACTGCACCATCTGTGTGTCACTTTTCAAAATCCTAGATCTGCCCATGAACTCAGACTATTGAGTCTTAGCATTAAATAGAGCTCTAGGAAGATGAGAATGTCTACTGTCTAACAGGTGACAGAATTATACCACTAAAATTCTTATAGTGCCAGGTACAATAAGAGCATAATGCTGCTGCAGTATAGCAGCAAATCTTTACTAGCCTGCCATGACATGAACTACAGCAGGAGAACTATGGTAGCAAAGATATCTGATCTAGATACAGTTTTGCCAACAGAAGGTTTTTTTTCTGCTACCAGAGTTATACCACAGGAATCAGAAGCTCTGCCAGCAGACACTGCCTCCTGCTGGTAGCACTATGTGCACACTGGAGGTTTTGCTGGCTCTGTTGACTGTGAATGTGATCTTTATGCCCCTCTAGAAAATACAACTACACTGACAGAAATTTGAAAAAGTACACAAGGTCTTAATACAGATGTATTTTTTACTGGCAAAACAGCATTTGGGGCAATATTGCATATACAGCCTATCTCCTACCCCTCCCTCAGAAGCTGTACTAAATTTTGCTTGTATACCTCTGTCTATACCACAGGCTTCTGCTGCCACAACTGTGTTGTGATCACACTTCTTTAAACTCCTAACAACATAGCTATACTGAGAAAAGAGAATAATTTAGATATTGTTATTAGCTTCAATTAGATAAGTGTGGAGTTGATATTTGTGTCTCACCCTAAAATCCTGAATACTTGACTGACAGGAAGGTTAGTCATATGGTTAGTTAAGGCATGGGACCAGCTCGGAGTATCAGATCTAAACATGAACAATTTAGAAATGGACAATTTGCTGAAGGAATTCAATGAAGTTTATATCATGATTACACCTGGATTGCTTAGTCCATTCAGGAATAACTGGCAAACAGAAAAAGATGATTTTTCTAGAAATTATTCAATCAACTTTATTTAAATGTGTAATTCTAGGCATCCTTGTTTAAAATTCTGGAACCTGAATCCACAGGAAATATTTTTATTGATTTAATTGAAAACTGAAAACTATTATATTAAAAGACACTTACTGGATAAAATTTCTCTATGTTGCTGTTCATGATGGTATACAGATTGATACCAAGAATTAATGATAGAGATTGTGGATTGCATAAAGTGCTATATTCACATACACTGCATCTAATATAAAGTCAGTTAAATGTCCATCTAAAGCTATTTACATACTCCTCTGAGCCAGTAGTGTAACTGAGGGATGGTAACTGGGAGAGCAGCCCTGGGTGCTGCCTTAATGGGTGGCACAAAAATAGCCATTGCCGCAGCAGTGGCTGATCACACTGCCAAAATCAGCACGGCACTGCCCCAGGCACCATGTGGCTGGTCCAAGCAGGGGACTGTGCTGCTATGCCCCACTCTGAGGTTGCAATTTAATAGGACACATTCTTATCACTATTGCATTGACCAGCACCAGCTACAATAAATATGTGACGTCTCATCAGGATTTAAACTAAATCAAACTATCTCAGCATTTATTTTTATTAAGAATGTAGGTCTAGCTGATTTTTAAATGATATGTTTCCCTACTTCCCATTGCAAGGAACAGCATTTATTTATTAAATATATTTTCCTGTTCATCAGAATGCTTTAGTATTAGCTGTTGGAGCCCTGAGATTTCAGTGCAACATTGATCTTGTAACTCTCTTCACTTTAAAAAAGAGTCAAGGCTACTGTGGTGAAAAAAAGGAAAATCAAGAAACCTGGCTTGAATTGGAAAGTCCAGATAAGTCATACTGAAGGAATTGAACATATGCCAATAACTGTCTGCTCCGCAGGCTTCTGCTGCCACAACTGTGTTGTCATCATGCTTCTTTTATGTCAAAAAAGAGCATTAGCCCAGTGAGTGGCACATGACATGAAAAAGTTGTGTCATGCTCCATATAGCAAGCTATGCAAGCTATAGACACTATCATTGGGTGCATCTACATGTGTGCGTTACTGTAGAATTGACTAATTACCTTCACAGTAAAGAGTCACTGTCTACATGTGTGCTAGCATTAGGGTGCAGTAAACTAATTAAGTCTGCTGTATGATAGTAGTGTCAGGGGATTCACTAAGTGCAATCAAATAGACATGTAGATGCTGACTGCTGGGCATGAATTGCGCCCGGTCAGCCCAGTCAGCCAGGGGCCAAGGCCCTAGCTTCTGCCAGCCCCTCCACCGCTCAACACTGCCACCCGGAACCTGGGGCTGACCCCCCGCCCATGTCCCCTGCCAACCCAGGGCTGCTCCTCCCTGGCTCAAATTGCTGCAGCCCTGGGCACACATGAAGACACTGCGCCTGGGAGCAGCTGACTCTGGCATGAACTGCACTGGAGTTTGTTGAGTTGCCTTAATAGCTTGTGTAGATTGCACCCCCAGTGTAGCTGTGGAAAACTGTATAATATTGAATATCATATTGACAAGGAAGAATGCTGACGAAGCATTGCAAAGTCCATGCCCAGGACAAGTTTTGGGGTTTTTTTAATTTGTTTTTGCTGTAACCAAGATTGATGTGCTGCCTGTGAGAGGTTGTGGTAGCAGGTACCTTCAGGCAGCTCACTGGATTATAAATGGATTCTCTTTCATCCTCTGCACCAAAGAAAATCTTAAATGAGGAAGTAAAGATCCAAATAAAGACAAGATTATCAGGTAAGATTTCACTCAAAATCATCATGTGGTCTTGATAGCCAAATTCATGGCAATAGAAAATTTATGTACGCATTATTTGTGATGGATTCTTCATCACTAAGTTTTAACATGCAGAAGAGATATTTTTCTAGATGATAAATTCTAGATTAAATAGAAGCCATGGGTTTGATTCAGCTATTATTATGTTCTGTATGATGCAGACTGGTGGTCTAGATTATGATGGTCCCCTCTGTCCATAAAGGTCTATGAATCCAGAGACTCATACCATTGATCTGCCAACATACATTTTCAGAAAGGAGAGGGTACAGTACTGTGTAACTTACTCTCAGGGGAGAAAAACTCATTATGATAAAAAAGAACTTGTAATTGATGTTAATACTACATCTGAGGATATAAAAAAAACACTTTATAGACAATTAGCTCAGCTTCACAGAACACCTGTAAAATGGGTGTCATTAACCCTACTAAAGGTGGACTTGCCTAAGTAACAGAATGATTAGGTGATAGAGAAACCAAAATAGAAATATGTTTCCAGGTCCCCACTGTAACACCTCAAGTACTAATTCCTGATTACATATAATAAAATAGTTTACAATACAAATTTTAAAAATATATATTCTTTGCATGCCTGTAATCTCCCTCCAAGAACTAGGAGTGGACTAGCATGAGAGACAGATACTATAGAGAAGACACTGCATATAGCATGAGTTCACTGCTTTGGGACCAGTCTTGAAAAACATAGGCTTGAGCTCATTCCAGGCTTCATGCTGGTCAAATTCCCTCTACCCTTTTCCAGGGACAAGATGTACCTTCAACCTCTACAAGTATTTTTAACTCCGACTTTGGACTCTTGATTCATCATTCTATGCATTTATATTCAGGGCTGAATAATACATCCCGCTGTAATTTACATTAACTTAAATATTCTTTTTTTAATGTTCTGATACAATGTTTTTTGTGTGAAAAAACTTTATGAGCTGCATTTGTTATTCTACCTACCTGCCCTTCACTATCATTGTTTTTAATGATACATAGTTTGCTGAAATTGTTTGAATTGGCATGTGCATTTTGCACTGAAAAATGTCTCTTAGGAAAGTGATAAGTTATTGCTGCAATTGTCAAAAGGACCTCATCCACCAGTGTACTCAAATGTCCTGAGTTAAAATATATTTATTGAGCTTTTCATTATTCAACCCCTCCTGAAAATTCCTACAGTGTCGGCTATCTTGAAGGCAACTGTATGCTTCCTTTAAGTGAAGGGGAGGATGTTAATTTCCTGAGCTGTTTCTGATCCCTTAAGAGGTTAAGTAGCCAACAGCCTGGCTTGTTGGATGTTCCTAAAATGTTCCTCTTCTAGGCTATACATAAGCAAATGAAAAATAGTCATTCCTTATAAGCCAAGTTCAGGTTTTGAAGGGCAAACAACCATTTTATTAAAATGGTCTAGCTACAAATAAGCAGACAGATTTGAACTGAACTGTCACCTTCTATTAGTCACACCCATAAATCCTGCCATGTTACAAAGCTCTGCTCCTTAGATCCCAGAGTGCTTATGAGGAGGAATTCTTCAAGTTTTTTCTCTCTGGTACTTTTGTTTTGGGGTGGGGGGGTAATTTGCTCTGAAATTCACAGTAGGCATGAGTGTAGATAAGTGCATATTCACACACATTTTGCACAGAAATACTCACACTGGGTATAAATAACAATCCATTTAATTAAAAATAAAATGAAGTTCACACAGATCAATTTCACTTCTCCCTCAAACACAAAGCAAGTTGAGTAAATTGTTGTATGGTCACAAAAAGTCCCAGTTTTCTTGTCTATAGCATTTAACCGTTGAGACCACAAGTCAGTAAAATTACAGTGTAGCCTTACTTTTTTTTTTCCTTCAGAAACAATTCTGCATTTTTGCATTCTGTTAATGGATATAACATCCCCATAACTTTGATTCCAAGATTTCATGTGCAAAGTTTTCTCCCCACACCGTTATCTGCCCATTCCGTTGTACCATTAACAGGTACATGTAAATTGTTGTTGCTGTTGTTATCAACATCATTTCTTATCATCCCCTGTATTTTCAAGTGTCACAATCTAAGAAACAGAATCTCTGATACTGTGGACTATATGGTCTTTGAATTTTTCTCCCAGTAGCAGTGACAATGAATTCAGCCTTCACATTTGCTCTGACAGGCTGACAGCTGAAATCACAAGACCTCAGCTAGAAGTGGTTTATTACTTTTAGTAGGATTTATTTAATTCAGTCTCACAGACTATGGGTTGGGTGAAGATTTAACTCAAAATTAAATTCTTATAGAAGCCCTTTTAATATAAGGAAAAATGGGCAGAAAGAAAACAAAGACACAAAAATCCCAGGGAAGAGAAAAACCAATGGGAGAAAAAGCTACATAACCATGATGATTTTAATAGTATACTGAACTGCATCGTGTGTTTAATGGGTCTTATATAAAGAGAAAAAAATGGAGGCAAAAGAAGATATACAGCTCACAATGTAGATGACAGACTTGTACAGCAGATACACATTTGAGGCTTTGACTGGACATGGCCTGAACAAATTTCACTCAAAATCCAGTTTCTATTAAAATAAATCGATGTTAACAAAAATTTTGATACAGCCTTAAAAAAAATAAGTAGAAACTGGTTATCAAATATATATTATTTTGTTGCTTATACAACTCAAACTTTGCACCCCTTTTGTAATGCATGAAGACATGCTACTGAAATTTGGAAACTGACTATAATCAGAAGTGAAAGTGACAAGTTTCTCATTGTCCTAAGTAGGACATGCAAAACTTAGTAAATGAGGGATATATGGAAAGGAATATATGAGTTTATAAATATGTCCCTATGTTACATATTCCAAGATGACGTTAATATTTTAGGAAAGGAAATGGGATTTTTTTGCTGATTAACAATATCTGTAGTGTTTAGAGGCATAACATTGAGACACCTACATTTTTTTTTCTTTATGGTGCTGTGATGGTGGACCTTGCCTCTCTGTATCCTTTTATAATCTCCCAAAGAGCTGTAAGTACCCCAACTTTCCCACCTGCCACGTCTTAGATGTTATTATAATATGTTCTGCTTTATGATGTCACTTGTTGGGTGGGTTGTTATATATATATTTGTTGTTTTATTTTGCTCTTTGGGTGTCTCTATTAGGAATCTCGGTATTATAGAGGGAAACTTCACTCAATTATTCCCACACACTCGCCAATATATATATTCACAATCAGATCCAGATTAACACTAGTCTTTATCTTTATTCTTTATAACACTATACAAACTTTTGTTATCTTTAAACAGGAGTGGTCCTTTTTTTTCTCTTTTTTTTATAACAATTATATCAACTTTGTAATTCTATCTACATACTGTTCTTATTTAACCTTTATCAGTTTGGTTGTACTGAACTTGGTGTTAGTAAACGAAGTCCCTTTAACTCTGGTTTGTCTGTTTATTTCCTTTTTTTTTTTTCTTTTTAGAGCAGGCTTTTCTCTTCAAAGCCTTGTTATTTCTCTCTCTTTACTTTTGCTATCCTGAGTGTGTACCTTTCATCTGGTGGGCGCCTGAAGCCTTGAATCCTTGTGGTCAGCACTCAGTTGTTTTCACTCAGCTTGTGACAGTGAGTCAATTCGCTCTTCTCTTTTTTGTTTGTTTGTTTACTTTTCAGTGCAGCTGCCAGGCGCATCTCCGGCGCCTCTTTAGGGATCCGCCCCTCTTTCTCAGAGCTCCGCTCTGCCCAGCGATGAGAAAAATCCTGAGGTAAGTGTCTTATCTCCTGCAGATCTTCTTTCTTCCTCACTTTCTCCTTCAGACGCTCTTTTTTTTTCTCCCTTTCTGAGGCTCCCCTCTCCTCCTTTTTTCCTTTTCCCAGAACTTCTATCCGAATATGGTAATAGCTCTGGAAGCAGTGTTCTCCGGCGCTTTTTGCTGCCTTGTTGTTTACTCCTTCACACACCTTCCCCCTTAAGACTCCGCTAGGTGCCTTTTGTTGTTTATCTTGATCCTCAATGCAGAGGGAGTTCAGATCTTCCTGAGTATTCGAGGCCTCTAGGGAGTGGGTACCAGGATGACAGCGAGATAGGAAGTCTGCTACCGTGTTGGCGTGTCCTGGGCTGTATTCAATATCAAAGTGGAATGGTTATAAAGCGAGTGCCCATCTGGTGATTCATGTATTATCTGTTTGGGTTGTCTTTAACCACTTCAAGGGTGCATGATCAGTAACCAAAGTGAATTTACAGCCCAGGAGATAATACCAAAAATATTCTACTCCCCACTTTATCACTAGGCACTCATGTTCAATAGTGGCATACCTTTGTTCTGATGGGTTAAATTTCCAGCTAGCATAGGCAATCGGGCGTTCTAGCCCATCCACTTCCTGCGTCAACACAGCGCCCACAGCATAACTTGATGCATCCATCTGTAAAACGAAAGGACACATGAAATTGGGTGTATGAAGGACTGTGTCGCTACATAAAGCTTGATGAGTCCTACGAAAAGCTTCTAAGTGTTTTTCTTCCCATTTTATAGGCCCATTGCCTCGTCCTTTTAATAAGTCAGTCAAGGGGGTGGTTATCTCAGCAAAATGCAGTATGAACCTGTGGTAATAGCTGGCTAAACTGAGGAAAGCACGCATTTGTTTTTCATCTGTGGAGGCAAATAATCCCGTATCATTTCAACCTTATCTACCAAGGGGCGCATGCGTCCTTGTCCTACTAGGAAGCTGAGATATTTAGTTTCTGCCTTACCTAGGGCACACTTCCCTGGGTTGGCTATGAGGTCTGTTTGCCTGAGTTCTTGGAGAACGGCACACAGAGCTTTTAAATGTTGTTCCCATTCATCTGTATAAATTATAATATCATCTATGTAGGCTGCTGCATATTGTTGGTGTGGTGCTAGGACCCAATTGATGAGTCTTTGGAAAGTGGCTGCAGCCCCATGCAGGCCAAACAGCATTCACTTGAATTCATACAAACCCCATGGTGTGCTGAAAGCAGTTTTTGCTTGGTCTTCTCTGCGTACAGGTATCTGCCAATATCCCTTTGTCAAATCTAATGTAGATATGTATTTGGCTTGTCCTACTCTCTCCAGTAAATCGCTAATTTGGGGCATGGGAAAAGCATCAAATTTTGAAATTGCATTTAATTTATGAAAGTCAATGCACAAACGGGGGGACCCATCTTGTTTTGGAACAATTACCAATGGGCTTCGCCATGGGCTTCAGGATTCTGTTATTATTCCTTGCTCTAACATCTGGTCTATCTCTGCCTTCACTACTTCATATCTATGATACAGGATTCTCCACGATCTTTCCCTTATGACCCTTCCTTCTGGTTTAACAATGTTATGGCTAATCCCCGTAACACAGCTGGAATTCTCGTTAAACACATCTCCAAACTCTCGTATAAGCAGTTTTAACTGATCTCTTTGTTGCACCATCAACTGGGTACCTAGACAGACTTCTTGACCTGTTGTCGGTCTTGATGTTCCCTATTCATTGTACCCTCATTTCCTGCTTGCCCTCTCATAGAGGAAGCTACTAAACCTTCTTGCTCTTTCCATAGTTTTAATAAATTAATGTGAAAAATTTGTTTTTCCTTTTTTCGTCCAGGGCAAAGAACCTCATAGTCGACAGGTCCAGCACGCCTGGATATCTTGAATGGACCTTGACAACAGGTTAAAAATTTATTCGTAGTATCTGGGAGTTAGACTAACACTTTTTATCCTCATTGTAAGTCCCTTTCACTCGTATTTCGGTCATACCTAGTTTTCTGTTTCTCTCAGGCTTGTCGGAGATTTTCTTGGGCTAAATTTTCTGCCTTTCATAACCATTCTCTCAATTCACTGACATATTCAGATGGCCTCACCCTTGGGGTTCCTCCTTCCCATCCCTCTGGGACCATGTCCATCAGGCTTCAGGGTTGATGCCCATAAACCAACTCAAATAGGGAAAACCCTAAGGATGATTGTGTGGCTTCCCATACCACGAACAACAGAGAGGCTATGACCAAGTCCCACTTCCGTGGCTCCTCTTATGTACATATACGCATCATATTTTTAAGGGTTCCATTTAATCTCTCCACTAACCCATTGGTTTGGGGGTGATAAACCATGGTTCACAAATGTTTTATTTTTAATACTTGGCACAGATGCTGCATAACCTGTGACATAAAATTCATCCCTTGGTTCGTAATGATCTCCCTAGGAATACCAAAGTGGGATACCCACTTAAGCAGTTCTTCTGCTATTTGAGGCCCAGTGACTGTTCTCAATGGGATGGCATCCAGAAACCGAGTGGCATAGTTTATCAAGACAAATACGAATTGGTAACCCATCACACTTTTTGGTAACGGTCCAATAACGTCCAGGGCTATATGGGAGAATGGCTCTCCTATCACTGGCATGGATTGTAAGGGAGGCCATGGGGGGTTTTGAAGGCTGACCCTCTGGCAACATGGGCAGGCTCTGCAATAGTCTTCAACTTGTTCATACAGACTGGGCCAGAAACACCACTTAGTTAGCCTGGTTTCCATTTTAGCTCGTCCCATGTGCCCTCCTAATGGATTCGTAAGAGCAAGTTTCAAGAGATGTTCCTGTCACAGGGCACTTAGGTGCCCTGTTCCTAAGTAGTGGAGATGGGTAGCTGCCAATCTCCAGGGCAGCTCAGGTGCTGGTTGCTCGGGCAACCAGGCGGGTCATGCGACCAGAAGGGGGCCAGAGCCTAGGGGGCTGTCCCCTTCTGGCAGCCGCAGGAGCAGGAGCTCTGCAGGGGAGTCGAGCCAAGGCGAGCAGATTGATAGAGTGAGCAGCTGCATCACGGCGCGGGTGGAGAGAACCCTGACTAGGAGGCTTTACTGGAAAGCCAGGTGGGACCTGGACCTTATGTTATAGCCAGAAGGTTTATAGTTGTGTTGCAGCTGGTTGGCTCATGGCTTTTGTGTTCCCTGTTTGATATTGCTAATACCGGAGGACCGGGTGAGGCTGTAGGCGTGTGAGGAGGCCTCACGGGAACTCCCCAGTTGCTTGGGGGTTCCCAGTGCCCTGTGTGGGCAAACGAGTAGTGCCTGGGACAGCACAGCTGTTCAGTGCCAAGGTGGCACAGCAGGTAGCCCTGTATGGGCGATAGTGAGAGGCCCAAGCGGGGCAGAGGACTCCGCCCAAGGGTCCTAGAACCAGAGTGAAGCCTGTAGGGACTCGTGTTGGGCTCCAGGTGTGGGAGCCACACGAGTGAAAGCCTAGGGTGGGCGCTGTAAAGGTGACTAGCCTGGTGAGGGCGAGTCAGTGGCTAAATAGAGCCCGGAGAAGGTGCCAAGAAGCCGTGGGAGCGGGCACATGTTGAAGAGAGGCCCCAGGTGGGGCACATGTAGTAAGAAGCAACCCCAAGAGGGGCGTGTATGATTGACAGTCACCCCAAGAGGGGTGCAGCCTAGAAGGCATTCTGGAGGGTTTCCACAGTAATAGGAACCCCGAGGAGCCAAAGGGGCCAGGTAAGGCTCCGGCTGCCTGAGCCTAGCTGGACAGGCATTATTGACAGGACCCAGAAGGGCCAGAGGCTTAGGTCACCTGAGTCTAATTGAATAATTATTATTGACAGGAACCCAAAGGGGCCAGGTAAGGCTTAAGCCGCCTGAGCCCAACTGATAAGAGTATGGTTAGTAAGCCCAAGAGGGCTAGCAGACAAAGGGGCGCCGGTCGCATGACAAGCCCAGGGGCACCAGACAAGGGGCGCGGGTTGCATGACAAGCCCAGGGGTGCCGGAAAGGGGCACCGGTTGCGTGACAAGCCCAGGGGCGCCGGAGAGTGACACTGGTTGCGTGACAAGCCCAAGGGTGCCAGAGAGGGGCGCTGGTTGCGTGACAAGCCCAAGGGCGCTGGGCAGGGCGCAGAGAAGAGAAGGACCTGACAACGTCCAGAAAAGCAGTGAGGTTTGGGGCGTGCTAAAGGGGAGGTAGGAGGCACACATAGCCCTTAAGGCTGGGGGTACCAAGTCACCCCATACAGAACCGGGGTTAGTTCAGCATATACCGTGTATTAGGAGATAAAAGACAGCCTCCCTAATTGAACCATATAACAGCAAGACATGGCGGGCAAGGATAGAGGGTGCTGGATTGCCTAATTGACAAGGTAGGGGGCGCTAGTGAGATCACGGCCGCTCCTAGACCCCACGCCGTGACAGTTCCCTGTAGTCTCAAGGTATCAGCAGTTGCGGTACCTCTGTCCCTTCTATATGTCCTGCCTTGATCCTATATAACAAGCTTTTCCTCAACTCATACCGGGGAATGTGTGGCATCTCTCTGGGCAAAGTACCTGATCATCCTGCTTGGCCAGCTCCATTTATCTTATTTATCAAAACAGGTCCTCACCTTGTTGAGCCTCTTGAAAACAGGAGCTGCTTGCTAAACTCTCCAAATCCAGTGTATTGGGTTCAGTGTAATCTTCGCTGTTCTCTCCGGCTAAACCTTCTACTTTGACTTCTTGTCTCCTCACAGTGTCTAGGACTTCATAAATCTCCTCCCAGTCTCTGCCCAATACCATCAGGTAAAGTAGGTCATTGGCTAGACCTACTGGCATCTCTCAGGTGGTGTCCAAGATTTCCACCTGATATTTCCTTCAGGGGTACACTGACAACTGGCCATGCACACAAATCATTTTTACAGTGCTTGTGCTTGGAGCCCAGCCTCAGGGAGCTATGCTGGTTCTAATAAATGTCTGGGCACATCCAGTATCCACTATAGCTTTTCTTTTTTTCTTCCCTCCAACTCAGGTCCACACAGTGGGTTTTTTCTTTGATGCTTCCCAATGTGTCTCCCCGATGCTGCAGTCCATCATCTCCACCTGCCCACTGTCACTCCTCTCACTTCTTTGTATCAGGGTTTCGAATGGTATTTCCCTTGGTTGAGGACCCAATCCCAAAGCTTCGAAAGAGCAGCTTTAGCATCCCGGTGAGAGTGCAGCCGGTGGGCCAACCATTTAGGTGTACTCTTAATAGGAAAAGCACAGGTGGCTTATTGGGAGATGGCCTGAGGCAAAGCAACAGACTATGATAAGGTCAAAAAAGAGATTCTGTGTCATTTAAATATTAACCTACAAAATTATCGACAGGCCTTCTGCATGAAAAAGAAAAAAGAAGAGAAATCCCCGCGAATTCTGTTGCAACAATTGGCCGATCTGTTAGAAAAGTGGTTGAAGCCACAGGAGGTATCCAAGGTGGAGTTATGTGATCAGATCCTGTTGGAACAATTCTTAATAGATTTAGAGGAAAATACCCAATATTGGGTATGGTGTCATAAACCAAAGTCATCGGCAGAAGCATTTCACTTGGCTGAGGATTTTGATAGTGCTCAAACAGATAACTATGGAGAGAAAGCCCCAAAGTCCGGAACTCCTCAAGTTGGATGAGAGAATGAACAAAAGAAAACTCGAGAAGGGAAGAGACTGACTACAGTATGTTTCAGGTGTGGGAGAATTGGACATATTGCAAGGGAGTGTGCCAGCTCCGGAAGCAGTGTTCTCCGGCTCTTTTTGCCGCGTCGCTGTTTACTCTTTCACAGGTGCCTTTAAATTTCTAAGGACTCTGACTGCATTCAGGGACAGTCCTCCTTTTTTTGCTCTTATGTGAGAATGCTAAATTATTCAGCTTTGAGTTCCATGTTTTTGTGATTAAATGCTTGCCCTCCCCAGCTATGTTGGGGTGGGGTGGGAGGGGGGAGGTGTTGTTGTTAACTTGGGTATCAGCACTACACTAACATCATTTCTTTGTAGATTTATGTAGTAGCTTAAGCCTGCACCAGAGAAGGAAGTGTACAGGATAGGATTCTTTACAGAATTGAGCCTAGGGGCATAGTGTGGCAGTCAGCCTACAATTATCAGAACTTAAGTCTTGTACCTAGGTAGATGATTTAGAAACAGGATAATGATACCATTGGCCATGTGCTGGCTTTGTTTCCTGGTCTTCTAAACAGTTCAAGTGACTGGTATGTTTTAATCCACTAGTCATAGCCTGGCTTCCTTGTGGATGAACTTTACCCATTTGCCCCTTCTCCCTCCCTCCACCCACTCCCCCTCCGGCCTACAAGCAGCATGTACGTGGGTCAGTACTGTGGAAAAATAAAGTTCACTAGGAAAGTTCTTCAAGGAGAGTCAACATTTACCACACAATTCAGATGTTTTCAGGCACAGATGGCTATGTCCTACATGTCCGTTTCTACATGTATATATAGCAGAGCTGCACACATTCAGGTGTATGCAGTCATGCAAAGAATATACACAAAAAGATACAAGGGTTGTTTCCTATTGTGCTAACTAGCAGCAGATTTTTTTTATAGACATCTTTGTTTTGATGGAATTAACAGGACTGTGCGCTAAACCAAAGTTTTAGGTAAATTCCAGTACAGTAAAATTAATTTCAGTGAATTCACCGTGTGAAAAATCTCAGTGCTTTAACAATGATTGGGTTAGAAATTCTAAGTAGCCTGAATGCATTTTTTTTTTTTTGCCACAGAATTGCACTGGGTGCTCCAGTGATCATTGCCACCAAATAGAACATATACATATGTAAATCAATCTGTCTTCTTAGCTCAAGTGTCACTGCTTTGCCTTTGGGCTTAAAGGTTAGAGATACAAGGCTGGCACTACATTATCCAGGATACCACAACAAATATATTAAGCTAAAGATGAAAGGCATTACTAAGTAGAACTACTCGATTAATAGCAGTTAACTGTCCTTAGATGAGATGTTGAACTAAGATATCTTTCTAGTCTGTTCAGGAAAAAATTATAGATCCCAGATCTAAAAGAGAGAAGAGCACAGCATGTGCTGGATGCTATTCCTAATGGAAATAAATATAGATTCTTCTGAAGTGCTGGAGTTAATGTCAAAAGGGTAATGTTTGTCACATGTGCCTCTAGACTTACCATAACATTTCTGGACTACTAGAGAAATGCATTCCAAAATGTACACACTAGTTCTATCCCAGTGTAACTTAGTTAAGGTCAGATTATCTGTTGACGTAAATCAATGTAGTTCAATTGACTTCAGTTCTTATACTACCATATTACAGTACATGACATCTTTTAAATGTATATTTCTCCACTGTAGAAATATGTTATTTGATCGCAAAAGTGTTAAACGTAGGGACCTATTTTTCTATCAAGTGCTATGTAAAATTAATGGAAAGTGGTACACACATCAAGGAGAGAAAAGAAAGCTTACATAACTACTAAATTATATTCCTTAACATGCAACAGCCTTGTCTGCAAAAAGCTTTAAAAAAAAAATCAGACACCAGTAAAAAATAAAAAACAAGAAAAAACAAAAGCCTTTTTTGCTTTCATCAATCAAAACTGGCTTGACAGCTTTTTGCCAAATTTGCTAAACAATTTCCTCTTAAGAGTTAGCCTCTGAAAGTACACATTTATAATGGGAAGCTTAATTGAAGCATTATGAATGCAACACTATAATGCCATAGGTACTGAACACAGAGTAATTACTGGAGTATTCACTTAATAGTAGACGCTATAGTCAAGGTTGCAAAACAGTTTCAGTAAGCCCCTGTTTTCACATGCTGTACATATAACTCTCTAAAACATCTACTGGTTGGGCTGAAATGCTTCATGATTGGCCACTGCCTAGGGAACGTAGGTACAAGCATTACATTGAGACTGATCTAACCAAGCTCCAATTAGCACACATTGGAGCAGGCATTTGGCAGATGTGTAGATGTCCTAAGTGTCTAAGTTTTTTTGTATTGGGTCTAGCTCTTTGAATCTAGAATTTACAGACCTAACTCCCAATGATTTTGAAACTTAAATACCTTTAAACATTTGACTGCTGGACTCTGATTTGAAGAATAGCATGTTTACTAGAACCCTTAATATTGAATGTGGTTAGTTTTATCAGGCCCTCTGTGTGTGTGTACATGTGTGTCCCTTGCTAACTTGTTCCCTGTTTTATATATGGGGATAAAAACTTACCGCTTCTCCAGAGTGTTGTGGAGATAAATACATTAATGATTGTAAGGTGCTCCAGTACACACATGGTCTAGCCAAGTGGTTTTCAACTTTTTTTTCATTGGTGGATCCCTACAACTTTTTGAATGGAGGTGTGGACCCCTTTGGAAATATTAAATGAGGGTGTGGAACCCTTAGAATTATAAGTGTGGGTATTAACATACTTTTGATTGATCATAGTCATCTTTTGCAGACCCCTTAGACATAGTTTGTGGACCCCCGGGGAACAGTCCATGGACCACAATGAAAACCACTGGTCCAGCCCTCTTATGGTAGTTCAGCACTTCAATCATAGAATTCTGAAAGATGACGTTCCAGTATCACTTGACTGCTGATGTGAATAATCCTGCATTGCCAGTGATTGTGACCCTAGGATTTTTTGTCTTAAAACGACATCTCGTGAAATCATGTGACTACTCAAGAATTTCAGCTAACAATGATCATAATCAAACCACCAACAGTATCTTTCTTGCTCACATAGTTGAAAAGAAAAGCCATAAACCAGAAGGCAGACAAAAATAATTTTTTGATTGATTTAAAATAATCAGAATTAAAAGAAAGACTATGGTTTAGAAAAAAAAAACCTTTTTATTTTATCATTTTAACATACGTGTACCAGGACTTGACCGTGATGCTTTGCTGCCTGGGGTCCATACTCCTGTTACTTAGTCAGCCTGCATGAGACTAACAAAGCAGGTGTTTGCTTTGCTGTGTGACCGAAAGGGATAGCTGTGCCTGAGAGTTACTCTTAAGGGAAAAAAAGCCCAAGTGAGACTATGGCTAGAAGCTGGTGAGAGCATGAAGGGATTGCCGGAAGTTATTTACAGGGCCTGAAAGGGCTATGGACCACACTTATTCCAGTTCCATGCATACTGCTGCTTAAATAAATGTCATGTGGCTACCTAGTGCTACTTCTATGAGCACACCAGTGCCTGAGATCAGCACCAGGCACACCTTAGTCATGAGCCAAAAAGCTGTTTTATTACTTTTTTTTTGTAACCCAGGTGGTACTCCATGAGGTGCCCTCTCTCCAATTGAAGGGATCAGAGCAGGTGCACAAGCACTGTGGGAGGTGTTGGGACTCTCCTCCCCCTATAGAACAGAGCCAGACCACCAATGGGGACTTAACTATATACCTTTTAATCAGAGAACAATACTGGGAACATAACCAATATAAACCTGGGGGTATAGGGGACACTACAATGCCCCGAGAGGCAGGATTCAACAAAGGTTAGATACTTACAATCATAGACATATTCATCCAGTTGACAAAAGACAGGGTTAACCAAAATATAAAACACAAGCAGCAGAACAAACAATACTGGGTGGTGAAATATAAAAGGCACAAAATACAAAATGTCAAATGACAAGGAATCTGGGGCCTAGGTACCCGGAGGGGGAGAAAGGGTGAAAACACAACGGTCCCTTTCCACTGCAACAGGAATTGCTCCCTATTAGCTCACTCACCCCACCTAGAACTTCAACTCAGATCTCCCACAAGGTAGGCAGAAACTCTACCACACAGCTACCAGTGTTGCCACTATGCCAGGCTGCTAGGGGTCTTGACCTTTCTGGAGCCCCGGCCTCACGTGGAGCTGCCTGGCCTCTGATTGGAGGAGATGGAAGCAGAGCTGGGAACCTCTCAGGTCCTGCTCAGATCCTTGCTGGAGCGCGGGAGCCTCTCCTGCTGGCCACAGCCTCTGGTAGGGGATCCTGGAGCCCAGTGGGGAGACTCTCTTGCTGGCCGCACACCGCACTGCTGAGGGTCCAACCGCTGCCTGCAGGTCCCACTCCTTCAGGGTCTTTTGGTGCAACTGCTCTCACCCTGCTGGCCCAGCTCTTTGCCAGCTCTTTGAATCTCCTTCCTTGTGGTCCCTCATTGGTCTTCCTTGAGTCAGCCATGCTGCCCCTTTTATCCCCCTCCAGGTGACCCAAGGGGCCAATCAGGCGACATGGAGGGTGAGTCTTTGGGGCCTGATTAGTGAGGAAAGGGAATCCCAAGTCCTCCAATCATCTTTTGCCCTTTCAAAACCCCTGGGCTAAGTCACTGCCAGCTAGCCCATCACATCTTTAATCATTTTATTTTATGCTTTTGGCACATACAAAACAAATGATCAGACATGTTTTCCTGGCAGTGCTCCCTACGTCATTGTATGACATATAGACCTCCCCTGGAATGAATCATGCCGTTCATAACTACAACTTACAACTTTGTAGAGCACAGGTCCCTTTTGAGGGGTGAGGGGCAGGGGAAGGGGCAGTGGAAAACAATCACTGTGAGACTTGGTGAGATCATTTGCAGAAAATGGAGACTAGTATATTAAATAGTAATGTTCCTTCATTCAGGATTACAATTCTGTTGTGCTAGCAGAGGTGAACAGAGCTGAAGAATGTACAGTCTATTAAATACATGCTACAGATGGGACAGAACTTATGCTCTTTACTCCAGAATTGAAGCCAAAGCCTAGCACACTTAAACAAGAAGATCTAAGTTATCCTTTCTCCTCCAAAGTAAGCACCACCTAAAAAGCCCTATGGCTTTGACACAGATTAACAGAGAGGGGTCTTACCATCACCTAGACAGGTTAGATTACAAAATCAGTATGATAAAAAACATTGATCTTCAGTATGACTCCATCCAGCTGCATCATGTTTGTCCAATGAGGAAGTTCAAAAGGAAGAAGGTTTAATATCACTTGAATTCCTGGAAGTCCAGTTCTTAGCTTCAGGAATAAATGTTATTCTATCCAATATAGAAACAGGTCAGTGACTTAATTGCTTTATCTTCTGTTACAGTTACACTCACCTGATCAGAAAAATACAAACACCACCATGTGACTAAAGAGAATTAAAGGTGAGTACATACAGACTTTCTTCATGGACCCACCATTGTCTGACATATGTTCAATAACA
This sequence comes from Crocodylus porosus, assembly GCF_001723895.1. Taxonomy (NCBI): domain Eukaryota; kingdom Metazoa; phylum Chordata; order Crocodylia; family Crocodylidae; genus Crocodylus; species Crocodylus porosus. The sequence continues at coordinate 66,003,594 of NW_017728950.1, forward strand.
ATACCTAGTACTAATATACAATGCACAGATTAAGAAAGGACAGAAAGCACCTTTGCCCTTCTACATTAGGTAAGCTGCTTGAGCCAACTGAAAGTTTTTCTTTTTTTTTTTTGAAAACTGAAAAAATGGCTTTTTGAAAAATAAGAAAATGTTGACTTTCTCTTTAAAATGTTTTGATATTTGCATGAATAATACGCATGCAAAAACATCATGAATTTGATTTTCCACCCTTCCTTTTCATGCTCCCTCATTCCTCTGATTTTGTTCTTTTTCCTTTGAAAAGGAGTGCTCAGGAAAGGGATAGAAAGGAGATATAGTAAAACTGAACAAAGTGGTATTCACATCTTCACAAAAAGTGTTAAATGTTTCACAAAAAAATGTAAAAAATCATTTTATCTTGAAACTTGCTTCCTTTTTTCAATTAGGTCTGTCAGAATCACTTGTTCTGTTCATAGGCAATACCCTTTGTTCTGATAATCCTTAGGGTAAAAATATTAAAAGAAGCTCTGTAAAGGCATCCACAGTATGACTTCTACCACCATAATTGCTGACAGTGAACATTTATTCTGAAAAGACTCATTGGTGCTACACAGAGGATGCATGTACACATGCACTTTACTGCAGAGTTGACTAATTAGTTCTGCAGTAAAGTGGCACTATCTACACATGCGCTGGTATTAAGATGCAGTAAATTAATTAAGTCCACCATAGGCTGGTACTGTTGGAGACAGTACTATCCTACAATGCCGTAATTACATGCACTGAAACGCACATGTAGATGGTGACAAGGACTGGCTGGGTCACAAGAGTGCTAAAGTGCAACGTTGTCTGTCACCTAGCCCTATACTTCAGCACCCTCATGCCCCAGCCAGCCCCTCCATCATTCAACACCACCATCCAGAGCTTGCTGTAGGCCCAAGTCTCACATGCAGACATTGCACCCCGGAGCAATTGACGAATTGTGCCAGAGTTTATTGCATCGTTTTAATAGTGATATTAATAGCAACCAGTGTAAATTATGATTATAGAACTGGGCCCTTGGTGCTTTACAACTTGACAGTTTTCCAAATACTCACTTGCTACTCATTCCAACCTGCCTGTGAGTTGTATAAATATTACAATCTCCATTTTACATTAGCAAATACAGAAGTAAATCAGGTAAGCATCTTGTCTAGGTCCACTTTGCAGGCAGCAGCAAAGTCTAGAATAGAACTCAGGAAGTCCTGGTTCTTAGTACTGCCCCGTGAAACTATGCTGCCACTAATCTCTCTCCTTCTCATCCACATCTTCTCTATGACACTGTAAATTACTAAGAGTGCCATTTAAATAATAGAAAATAAACCAAAAACTGAAACAATGCAATTTTAATGATGCACTTTGCAAAGCACAATGAACCTTTTATGTCTATTGAAGGTTGTAAACTTTTTTCATAAAAAATCATGTATCTATAAAATGTTATTTAAGCAGATTCCTTTCAAAGCAAACTGCCAAGTGCACATTTTTATTACAGCATTAATTTTAGCGTATGCATGTAAAATACATTGAGCAATCATGGCAAAACAGAAGCAACACATCTCAGAGCCAAGCTCACTTCATTTCTCTTTTAAAACAGATTTTGTAAAAATGCATAATAATGCTAATTAAGATGAAGCCTCATATCTATGCTACTTGATGAGCTGTCAAAGAGTCTTACCTATGTTCTGTAAGTGTTTGGATTTATTTTCTTTTCTCTTTTTCTCACCACATTGGTATTCTTAACTAGAGTGAATATACTTTAAACTAAACCTGCACACCTATAATACAAAACTTTAGTCAGTTATCTACCCTCTTCAATGGCTAATAATAGTCTCACTCACAAAACAAATTTTCTTTAAAGCTTGCAAAGAAAAACATTAAACCCAGAAACACATACTGTAAAGACACCTTGTTTCTGCTAAAAGGCAGAGGCTGCGTTGAAATCTAACCAGCTTACAGCATACCTTTTTACAATTCTCTCTTTTAAGACAATTCATGCTTGTTTCAAGATTTCTATTCCTCCTTTCACTTCTGTGAAAACTGACATATAGTGAGTTACAAAAAACTTTATTTTGTCAAATACTGATTTTTATTAGTTTCCTGCAGGTGGTTGTAAATATTATGAATCACCTACAATAGGATATTGGGTCATTTATTGCACATAATATTATATTCTCCTATCCTATTTTCTCTGTCTTTTGATTAAATAATACAACTTTCTGTTCCTTAACTGATGGTGAATAATTTAGCTAGATCTTTTTCTCTTGATTCTGTAATGTGAAAGGAAGCATGCGTCAGCTTATCAGTGTCACTAAATTATTCTTATTTTTTTAATAGGGATTCTCACACCTTGGGCCTTACTTTACAGTCAAACTGTGCAAGTAATTCATTTTTTGCTTTGGCAGCCAAACTAAGAAATTTGGATAGAACCAAGATGTATGCATTGGGGGAGGGGGCTTCCAACATTTCCCAGCAAAACAATGTTAAAAAGTTGCAACAAGCAAATTGAAACAAAAAGTTCCCTTTCAGGTCCAGGCATTTTTTACAAAAACAAAGCAAGGGAAATGGAAGGCTAGATCTAGACATTATTTACTACGGCAGTCAAGGGAAGGAGGAAATGATCTCCTTTCCCCTAACACTTAATAGTCTTTTGATTAGGGCACTCGCCTGGGATGTAGGAGAGTAAGGTTTAAATTCCATTTCTGATTCAGAGCAGGGATGTGAACAAAAGGGTATGTCCATATAGCACAGAGCAGCACAATCTAGAGAGTTCTTGAGCCAGGTCTGCATGTGCTACTTCTAAAACTGAAGACAGTATAATCATATTAGTGTAAACACCAGAGAAAAATGCCCTGTCCCTCAACAGAGATATTTAAGCCAGAAGGTTGCTATTCTGGAGGTAGGTCATCCAGAGCTAACTGATAACATCTCTGTTTTCTGTACAACACTGCCTTATATACCATACAGACATGCCCAGCACTATAACTAGCACATTTTGCACCCTGAGCAAAACCTTGCTGGGGGGAGGCACTGAAGTGGAGGAGGGGGGTGCACTGATGAGGAGTTTCAAAATCCACAATTATTGCTGCCATGATGCAATCTGACCACCCACGATTCTTACTGCTGCTGCTCCAGCATTAGCACAGTGTTCCTGGCACCCCCTCTAAGCCAGTCATACTTGCCCACCCCTAGTTACTCGGCATGCCCTTGGATCTACAAAGTCCCTCAAGTCTCCAAAAATTATTATACCTAGGAAGTTTATTCCTGGTGCTGGTTTCTCCAATTTCTCTTCTTGGACCTGCTCCACTTGTATAAATTACTCAAGTGTGCATTGAAGTACGGACTTGTAATATAGATGTCTCAGGTGAATGTCCTTACCACCAGGCTATTGAGTCATTCTTATTCTCTCTGGCCCAATCAATATTTAATGAATCCGTGCAAAGTGGAACAGTATCAACAGAAGAAGCTGAGAAAACCTGGTTAGAGCAGTGTCCTGGAAGATAGGAGATACGGTTTCAGATCCATCAGGCAACGGAGATAATTTACACTGGGCCTCCCACAACTTGAGTGAGTGTCCTCAGCACAAACTGGCAGTATACCTTTCTCAAGGTTTCTAACCATCCCTGCCCCCCACTCACTGCCCTCCACACACACACAAAATAATCTAAACTATTCAGCATTTCTGACCTAAATTTGGGGATAGTTTTGGGGTTCACTGAAAGAGCTTTTTTTTTTTATTTGGGGGGGTTATTTTTTGCAAATATGATATTTCTATTTCAAACAATTGCTCAAAAAACCCACTCTGTTCTGTTCTGCATCTGGTACATATTTAGAATAAAAAACATTTATCTCAGTAAGACTGCAGGACTTGGCTTGTGTACTCTTTGTCTTTCAATTCATTTAACATCATTTCATCTCTTTCTGTTCTTTTCTGCCTTCTAATAACATATGGTGAATTTTTGCTCCTAATAATGAAAGCAGTTTACTTAGATTTTTCCAAAATGCATAAAATATTAGTGTCCTACATGCCAAATAATCATTTTGAATTAATCTTAAGTATCTAGCATTGTAGATTAATCAAAAGAAAGCAAGAGGACTAAAAAAATATTTTCTTCAAAATTTATGTTAGGTTTTATTTTACGTTTGAAATTTTTGTTGTCCTTACTGGCTTTTTTGCACATTCAGGTTACTATAACTTTATGTGAGTAAGTGTATTTCCCATTTTGCCTTTTAAAAAGATAGCAATACGCCATTCTAAGTAGTCATTAAGCATTTGAACTTTTTCCACCATACAAGCGTGAGAGAGCAGAGTTTTTTTCTGATTTTTTTCCTTCAAAATACTGAAGACATTTTTTCTTAATCTTATAAAGGCATGTTAAATAGTATTAGTCTGTGTGGCATATTTGATAAACAAGCAAACCTAAATCAAATTTTCCTTATCCTTTAAACCAGCGCCTCACAACCTTTCTAGACTTAAACCCCTCCCCTCCCCATAAACACAAGGCACCCCTCAAAAAATGCCAGTTTTTAATTTTCTCTCATTTTTTTAACTACAGAAAAATATTAATCATTTGTTTTGGTTGTAAAAAACCCCAAAAGACCAAATTTTGGATTCTTATTTGAAATTTCTGGGTTTGTCTTGTGAATCATGTTTTTATACCTAACAGTGCTAACATTGCGTGGCACCCGTCAGTATCCTTGAAAGGATTTTAAGTCACCCCAGGGTGTAGTGGCACCCTAGTTGAGAATCACTACTTTAAATACTTCTGATGCTAGAAATATCCTGTCAACCTGAATAGAAAGTTGTCAAGGCAGATATGTTAAAAGTCACTGATAAAAAAAACCCCAGAATCTGAGTTTGTATAGGAAATTCACATTCATTATGAATTGATTTTTTTTAAGAATAAGGAGAGTGTTAAAAACACAATGCATTCTTCCCTTAAATGTACGAAATGAACGGATGTTACATTCAATATAAAACTCTGTGCTGTCACTTACAACAGTAGAAATCTGAAGTACTTCTATTAAACTCAGCAAAGTTACTCCACCTTTCCATTGTTTTAAATGAAAGCAGACTTTGTTCAGTAAGAGGCCTGATTGTTCATTGGCTTTTTTGTAGTCATTCATACTTTGCAAAATGGATCTGCTATCATTTCTGCACTTACCTTGCACAAGTAACAGTGACGATAAAAAGTATAGTCAGGTCTACAGCTTTTAACCTTTGACCCAGCTCTTAGGCTGCACTTGTGTACAGTGCAGGGGGGGATACAAATGTATTTGTAAATCACTTTTACAGGTCCAGTCCTGTGAGGTGCCAGACCATCAGACCAAATCTTAACATAAATTTTGCACCATAAGGATGTCTCTTTTATACTAGCTGTTAAATACCTACCAGGGGATACTCCAAAAGCTGTTTATTAGCCATAGGATAGATCCCTATGCTGTGGACAAGAGGTGGCATGATTCAGGAACCACTACTTGATCATTACTACAGTATATCAAGATGCTCCTACATGGGAAAAACTGTCTAGCAGCCATTTTATCCAGGGAGCTGAGGACTTAGTCCTTTGCTTTTCAATTTGTTTTATGGCGATGCTTCAGTCAGCCAGCTCTGTGAAAGCAGCACAGTGTTGTATGTCAGTTAAGTCAATGCAGTCAAAGCCTTTAAAAAAACAAAAAGGATTAAAAATATGTAATGTGTAAACATATCAAAAACATTCTGAGGGACCAGAATATTCTTAAACATATTGATTTGCAAAATGTCTACAGTAATAAACTGTTAAACTGTACTAAAATGGGGGAGGGGAGGATGAGAGAATGAAAGGTGGAAATGATCTTCACTGAAGAGTATTTTCCACCAGGGACTCCACTGGCATTCAGTTGTCTCATTTAATTATCACTTTCCTGATTCAACCATTATTCATGAGCTTCTTCTTGTTCTTAAAGAGCTCTGAGCTGTGCTTGCCAATGTTATGGCATATTATGAAGCACAGTTATGCAGCAAGGGGGTTGGGGTGATAATGCATTGGTCTACACTGCTGGCATGCTTTCTTTTTGAACTCATCAGATGCCAGAAGAATGCACAGCTCTTATACAAAACCAGAAAAAAATGACTGTTTTTAGCATTGTGCAGTAGTTGGCTGGCATTCTTTTGCATTATTTAAGTAAAATACAGCCAGTTGAATATTGTGCAGTACATAGGCAACATGAATCGTTTGCATGAAGTTTACACTAGTTTCCCTTTGATTGCATTCCTGTATGTAACAATAGTGAAGGAAATGCACAGAAAGAAAAGTTTCTAACAGATGCAACAGAACGCTCTGGAATAGATTTGAGATGAATTTTAATTGGCATTGGTTTTATCCATACATGAAACTGAAATATTTTCATCTTTTTTCTTCATGCTCACTCTGCCTAAATTAACTACATCATTTTTTTAAACTGATTTGTATTTAATACATTTACTAGATTTCTACCTGCCTATCTATCTAAATATAAACAAATGTGTGTATATATAAGTGCATGCAAATGCACATGTGTGTGTGCTCACACACGCACACGCATATATAATATAGATATGGATGTGTCTGTATGCACACATGCATATGTGTGTCCAGGATAATGATAGGTAGTCATTAATATCTAAAAAATATATATACCTCTCTTTTGCAAAACATGCATCTAACCATGTCATAGCTGATTAAAAAAAAATACAAACTGTATAATTTCTGTTCTAAACCATTGAATTTGGTTTATAATAGCAATAATCCTGAGGAAATTGGTCATTAATGAAGTTAACAACCAGTTTGTTAGAGTGTTAGCTGCCCTGGGCTTCACCCTAGGCCATTAAGTCAAAAATCATCACTTGTTAATAATGACTGGTTTTTCAAAATTGTTGCTTAAACACTGAACTGGCACTTCATAAGCATATAGATAAACTTCAGGTCAAATTTAAGATGGAATATATTTTGAGTCAGCAAAGAAATATTATTAGGACTCTTTAGGACTTTCAGGCAGGGAAAGTACAATCAGGGCACATCTACACTTTCATTAATATGCATCTGCTACCGCGCATTAAATTTAGTACCTGTAATGTGAAGTACCAAATAAATGTGCCTTAGGCTGCCCTAATGCACAGTAGCTAAAGTGCATGCTTTTTAAGTGACACTTAATGAGCAGTAACCTGTTTTACTGTGTATTAGCATATTAGCACTTTTTTACACGATGCTTTAATGCACAGTAAAATAGGCTACTGCACATTAAAGCACACATGTAGGCGCACTCACTCCCAATTTAAGCCAGCATGAGAAGAAAATCTAACCGCATCTTTTCTACCTATTATAGATCAATTGACTCTCTCACTCCAAGTTCTTCTCTAAGATTCCCAAATCCACTAAGTTGAAGAGAGATAAAATTTAGTACCATGAATCAAAAGTAGACATTTTTAAAACTAGATGCAATTCTGCTGAATTCAGTGGAAATGTCATCAATGGAGTGGCAACAAGGAATGAATTTGATTATACATTATTAAAATATTTATTTGCATATTTGCATTACTATTTACAAAATCCTACAGTCCTCATTTATTTCTCTCATGGATTTCAGTGGGGATAGGAGCAAGCAATAACAACTATGCAGAATTTTTCAAACATATATTATCATTATATCTAAATATATAACATAAGCATGGAGTTCGGAATGAGTGCAATAGGCTGACTTCTATTCTAACTCAGTTAAATTATTTCAGCACTACATCAATGTAAAAACTAGAGTTTGCCCAACCACATTTGCCAATGTTGTCATTGCCTACTGTAGATCAAAAGAACTGCTTCATCCAGTTCATGCTACTTGAATTAGGGCCAGTAGGTCTGCTTGGCTGTTGATCCCCTAGTCCCTTCCCTGGCTTGTTCACATTAAAGCCAGGGCCAGGACCAAGACTCTTCTCCTTGCAGCATGTGGAATGTGTGGAGGCTTCATTGAATGACAGCTCCAGAGACTCATAAGTGGCACTGTCATGCAAACCCATACTTCTCTGAGTAAAAAGCTTCAGAAATAAGTTTCATATTATATAGTCTATTCTGGGCTTTTTAATATAGGAAACATATCAAGCTGTAACTTTAAGAGTTCAAGACATCAGTCTAAATGCCTTGTTACATGTTGCAACTCAAATTTCGATTGGTATTAGTGCTTGGAACATTTGCACCCTAAAGTTAAAAACTTTCTCTGACTGTCCCTCACCTGTGTAGGTGTGACTTGCCATTACAGAACTGGCAATCAGGGGCCTAACTAAGAATTAAAGCTGTGAGTTGCCCGTACAGGACTGAGGAGCCAGGACAGGCTTCTATTCCTGCTCTGGGGATAGAATCATAGCAAGATTCAGTTGGCCGGCGAAATTCATCCCAATGGTTTGACAATTCCATGATGGCATGCTCACATTGTGAATGATGGTGAGTCATCTGAACCATTCCTAGTCACCACTGGAGTCAAGCAGGGCTGTGTATTGGCCCAACACACTTCAATATGATGTTCTCAGCCATGCTTACAGATACCTTTCATGACTATGACATTGGGAATGACATCAGTTCCCTGGCTGATGGAAAACTCTTCAATTGGAGTAGACTGATATTGAAGACAAAGTTACAGGAAGTGACCGTTCATGATCTTGTTCGCTGATGACTATTCCCTGAATGCTAAATCTGAGACTGACATGCAACAGAATATAGACCATTTCTCTTGTGCTTGTGAGAACTTTGGTCTTACAATCAACACTAAAAAGACAGAAGTGATGCGCCAGCCTACACCAGGAAAGCCTTACATAGAGCCTACCATCACAGTAAATGGGCAAATCCTCCAGGCACTGGACAAGTTCACCTGTCTCCACAGTACACTGTCACATGCAGTTCACATCAATGATGAAACCAATGCCAGACTTGCTAAAGCAAGTGTGGCCTTCAGCAGACTATGTGCAATTGTGTGGGAGTGCAGAGACATCAGCCAGCAAACAAAACTGGATGTCTACAGAGCTATTGTGTTGCCAGGTCTGATGTATGCATGTGAAACCTGGACGGTATACAGATGCCATGCTCTAAAGCTGAACCACTTTCACATGGACTGTCTGAGGAAACTGCTGGGGATAAAATGGCAAGACAAGGTCCCAGACACTGAGGTGCTTACATGGGTAGGCATTCCAAACATCCACACTCTGTTGATGAATCACAGATGAGATGGGCAGGCCATGTTAACAGGATGTCCAATGAGTGAATGACCAAGAAAGTCTTTTATGGTGAACTAAAGGAGGGAAAGCGCTTTCAGGGAAGCCAAAGGAAATACCTCAAGGACTCCCTCAAGTAATCCTTGAAATATGTTGACATTGATCCAAAGTCTTGGGAAGATCTCGCTCACAATCTTTCCACCTAGTGAAGCCTCTTCCATACTGGAGCTACTTTCTATGAGCAGAGAAGAACTGCTGATGCAGAGCAGAAGTGCAAACAGTGTGAATCTCACAACAGTAGCACATTGGCTGTTGATCAAGCAACCCAAAGTGGCAATTCTTGCTCAGTGTGCCATAGACAGTTGGCCTGATCAGCTATTCATATGTTCACAGAAACCAAACCAACCAGTGATGTCATGGTCATTTTTTAATTCAAAGGACAACAAAAGGTTGGGTATGTGAGAGATGGGTTAGGAGATGGGGGGCAAGAACATGAAACTGGGAGGCAGAGAGTTAACAGGATGAGGGTGGGTAATAAAATGGGAGGTGCAAAGGAAATGGAGGTGAGGGAAGGGTGGAGAAATAAAGGAAGTCAGATACTGAAGGACAAAATAAAAAGAAGAAAAAAAAAAGAAGTAAAAAAGATATGAACAGGAAGTAAACCAAAGAAAGTCTTATTTTTTTAAAAAATTGGAATTTGGAATTGGAATTGGGGGTGCTGGCCATGCTTCCCTGGGTGGCTGGGAGGTGGGAGTGCTGAAGAAAAGTGGTTTTGGGGCAGCTACTGCCCCTGTCTACTGCCCCAGCTGATAGGGACCCAATCCGTCCTCCTGCTTTGTTCCCCCTCAACCCCCCCCCCTCCTGGACCCATCCATGCCCAGCAATCTGGAGAAGTTGCATGGTGGAGTGAAGGAAGGTGGTAGAAAGGTAATACTTCCAAAGTGTGAGGGGGAATTAGCTTAGTCCCAGAACCACCTACTGGGCAATAGAGTTCAAAGGGTGGAAGGCTTGTCCACACAGAACAGGAGGGTGAGAAAGGGGCATCCTGGGATACTGGAAAACTGCAACTTGGACAGCTCATCTGTGAGGAGCGGCCATACATTAATGGAGCACAAGCTGGGTAACACAGGTAAGAGATAAACCTTCCCTAGAGTAGCATAAATTTAGGCCACCTAAAATATTCTTAAAACTAGTTTCAGTTGTTAATATGTGGACAATCCAGGGGTTAAGAGCCCCAGGGAACCACCTAAAATTAATGTGTAACAAGGCCCTAACAGACAAAGCTATAAATATCCTATGGCTAAAAACTGAAGTTAGATGCACTCAGGAAATAAGTCTTGAATTTTTAACAGAGGGGGTGATTAACCAATAGATTCTATACTGCTGGCAATTTTTACATTAAGATTAGAGGGACCTGTTTGCATTAATAAGGATAATTCATATGATATTGGGATAAGGAGCTCTGTTACAGAAATAATGTTCATATTTTTGTGTAATCCCAAGAAACAGATTGATAGCTAGCAAATGTCTCAGTTTCCTTTCAGAATTAATCATACATGTGTGATCTACATATGTGCTGTGATCTCTTCCCTCCTTTGTTCACAGAGATATTTCACATCTACTTCAAAGCTATATCACATGCCAGGTACATTCACTTTATAGTCTGCATCAAACAGGTCAAATTTGGGGCATGATCATAACTCTGTGATAAGAACCCAGACAAATGCATCTCCAATCTTCCATTAAATAATATAAGCAATAATTTTAGCATCCATAGAGTGCTATCTCCACAGAAGCCCTATATACTGATATTCAAGAAGATCATCTAGGCCAGAGCTGTCCAACTTCAAACTCGGTGGGAGCCACATGCCCTGCTGGCCACACTAGCGGGTTACAATGAACTTCTGGAGCCATACATCTCATGTTCTCCCCTGCTACTCCATAAAACCCGGTGCCCTCCTACCCACCAACTTCACCGCATGTCCCTTGCTTACACTGTGTGCCTTATTGCTCTCCCATTGCACCACGTCCCCTTCCTACATGCATTACATGCCCTATGACTTCCCCACTGCACTGCACGCTCAGGGCCCCTCAGCTGTTGAACTGCCTGCCCAGTCAACCCCCACTTCATCACATGCTAACCCACCTTCCCTCCACCCTGACCTCCACCTCTCCCTCAGCTCCCTGGCTCCTCTGCTGCACCACACTTCTCGGGCATCTGAGGCCACAGGCCATGGGCTCCCCCAGTTCTGCAGGGTGTGCCACACTGCAGCATTACACCCCCTGGAACAATGAAAGAAAGCTAGAAGAGGGAGGAGCCCAAGCTACTTCCGTAGGAAAAAAACAATGGGGGAGAGTGGTAGCCAGGTGGGAACCCAGTTGGACAACCCTGATCTAAGCTATAGAACTAATACAGTAAATTCATTGTTGCAGTTGGTATTAGACAACTATTCTTTATGGAACAAAATAGTATCTATTGTTTACAGATTTAAAAGGAAATTAGTATATACATTCTGGTCATTTCAAAAGTAGGCATCTTCTGGAGATACCTCATCAAAATAATATATTTTAACTGTATTCAACTTTTTAATGTGCATGTTGCTTAAGATTCATATTAGGAAAACAAGGTCTTAGGAATGCACCCTAAAATCTGAGCGGGAGGTGGTAAGGTTTGTGATGATCCTTCATTTCCATAGGAATCAGTTCCTCACTATTGCCAGTCCCTGAGAAAGTTCTGTCTTCCTTAACTGTAGAACATTTCATTATGTCATAGAAGCATGACTATCTCTTCATTCCAAAACTTTAGGTGATCTTTTTGATAATCTGGGCTGAATTTATGGCAAGATGAGAATGGAGATATTGAATTTGATTGGAAATTCTATGGGACAGCAGTCTGATAGGCTATATAACCTACTTTGTGGAGGAACGAAAAATTAAAAGCTGCATGCCCTGTTGTAGTAGCTAAAAAGTAATGGAGCTGTGAAAAATTGAAGCCAGGTTATACTCCTAATCATTTTGAGATTATAAAAAGCATATAGTTTAATATCTTAAATTTAACATCTGTCATAACTTCAGATACTGTTTTTATCCCTATTGATGCCCAGTCCCTTTTTTAATTTTGCTACATTTTTGGTCACAATCACATCCAGTGGCCACAAGTTCTACAGAAAAAATTTGTAAAAACTTGTAAAATTTATCAGTTTCAGATTTGTCATCTTTCATTTTCACTGACTAGCCCTTGTTCTTATATTTTGAGACTGATGACACTTTTACATATGCCTCACAAGAGAGGGGAGTGGTGCTTTAATTAGAGTGGCTTCTAGAGCCGCTCTAATTAAACCACCATCACATCCCATGAATCAGCATCCCCACACTTAAAAATGGCAGCAGGGGTGCTTGAATTAAAGCTCGTTTGATGAGCTTTCATTTAAGCACCCCCACCACCATTTTAAGGCATGGGGACACTGACCCATGAGATGCAGGAAGCTGCTGGAGCGCGGCAATTGCCATACTCCATCAGACCCAATTAACAGAGTCTGCTTCAAGGTGCTGGAATTCCAGCATGCAGGAGCAGCATCCACACTTGTGTATAAGCCTCAATACTGATAATTACTTTATTATTTGTATCATGTCTCCTCTCTTCTTATCCAAGGTAAAAAATCCCATTTTACAACCTTTTCATATGGCAATGTTTCTTGGCATCTAATCATTCTCATCTTCTGTAGACCCCGTCTAATTTTAGGAAATTCTTTTTCAGGACCAGGTAACTCATTGACTCTCAATTCATTTTTACATAGTGCTCTCATTGATCATAAAATCTTCTGTAGCTCACATCAGTATACCTTATCTTTATTCTCCCTCCATTTCCTTTCCTCATCCTACTACTGCCTTCAGCTCCTCCATGAAATGTTGCCAGTGTTAATGCAAGAACCTTTGCCTTTGCTGCTCATGTCTTTTGCCTTGTGGTATCCCTCCACCTCTACACTCCACTTATCACCTCATCAGGAAAAAAGGTTTTCTTTTCTCCATACACCACCAGTGTTCTGGATATAGTTTTTATCAGAGGTACTGTACAAAATATTAGTGTATTGTATTATATATTGGCAAGAAAAAATATATAAAATAGTGCTCCTAAAGATATATACACTGTTTGGCTGTATCTCCTTAGTGAAAAAAGTATTTTTCACTGCATATGAGTGTTTCATTTCCTATGTCTCTTTGCCTTTGTCCATCTTCCAGCTTTTCTCTGTCTTGCTATCATATGCTTTCTAAATTCATTATTTAAAGCAAAAGAATTATTTGGGATATAACTGGGATTAAATTGACACATCACTATCATTTTTAGACAATTCACTCTTCAGATTTGTAAATGTGATTGAGTTGGCAATATTAATACATGAGAAAAATTTGGAAAAAAATAAAAAGGGTGTGAACGTTACAGTCACTTAATTTTACTGTGCTGCAATTAGCTGCTTATATGTTCCTTATGTTCTTCCTTACATCTTTAAGTCTCGGCTGCTATCATTGATTTCATAGCATGTTTTCTTGTGTCTCTTCTCATTTTAAAATTATACAGATGAAAATTAGGGCATTTCTTGTCTGTGCCCCAACTGTTACTTACTGCCAGTGCCCAAACCAGGTAATTCAAAGAAAGTTTGGGTATTGCCACAGTACATTGCAGTCACTGCTGAAACTGCAGTGAAGACTATTCTAAAATCTCCTTGCATTGTCCTGGCCTCAGGGCCATGAGTGCCAAACCGAGAAGCCTCATGGGTTGCTCCATCTTGTACAAAGCTCCAATTTACTAAGCTTTCCATTGGCCATTCTGGAAGGGATCCAATGGAGAATGATGGCTGGTTGATTCTGCTCCATAAAGTCAGAAGCTATTATAGCCAGAGGCTAGCCATTCTAGGAAATTCTCCCAAATCTGATTAACCTGGCTTAAAGGCTGCTTTTGTACTGGCACTAAGAGTGTTAACGTGGGCCAGAATTTGGCCTGAGAACTTCAGTTTCAAATAAATATTGTGAGAGCTTTTTGTCTGTGGTGTCCTTCCATGACTATAATTTGCTCAGGAGGTTCTTCTGCTCTTGTTACAGCTTAGAGATAGTTCATGGACACATGAACTTCATGCTTCTTATTTACATAACTTGACCATTTCAAAATTATTTAGGATTTCAAATTCACATGATTATTAACCTATTCAGATAGTGTCACTGTCATTCTTTACAAATGTGTTGAACCATATCACTAAGTAGAGCATGTACAGTGGACATTGACAACAATACATTTTCCCTTATCATTAGCTGCACTAAATCACAAACTTTGTGTCACCGGAGAAAAAGGTGCGTTCTGAATAGTAAGACCATGCATTAAAAACTCCATTAATACAAGGCCCAAATCAGAAAAACACTTAATCTATATTTGGCCTTAACTGTTTGCTTAAGTACCTTAGCATTTTTATGATTCAGGGTTCACCAGCTGCTGAGTGCTTCCTGTGAGGGCCTGAGTTGATGGCAACTCAGCTCCTTTCAAGACTGGTCCCACAGACTGTAAAAATAAATTAACAATAGAGGTGAAGCCTGGGCAATAGTAAATATGAGAAAAAAATAAAATGTAGTCATTTCCTCCTGGGAATAAAGTTAAGCCAGTGCTAAATACTTTTCAAAACTGCATCCTTGATATTCAGGCTATTTAAGCATATAGTATGCAAATATGTGGTCACACTTTATCATATTTTACATCATATGATAAGTTTCAAAATGCCATCTTCAGGAGCCAGGACATGCCCAAATCAGGCTTGCCTATACAATCAGGTTGCCTATATAGTTTCCCTGATATTATCTTTAATTAAATGTGCCGAAGTTTTAGGGGTTTGTTCGTTTGATCATTCATTCGTTCTTTTTTCTTTCTTTCTTTCTTTTCCCACTGATATTTTTTTAAGATAGAAAAAATGAATTTTGTAGACTGCTATGGAACACTGTGTCATGCACAAGATGTGCATAGAATAAGGCAAAACACCTTCTAGTATCAGATGGCTCTGGCAGGGCGCTATAAATACCTTCCAGCCTGAAGGAGAAAGTTTGAAAAAGTTATGAGTAACTAAAAAGCCCCTTTAGAATAGAAACCCTTAGGCAACCTTAACTATAGCTGTTGCTATGAGCTACAGCTATAATTATGGTATGTTTATATAGATGCAGTATACACTGGGGATGAGTCCAAACCAAAAACCAAGATCTGTATACCTCAAAAGGCATACAAGAGGGGAAATAATACAATCTGAACATGGAGTTAAATCCAGATTTTACAGTAGGTCTGTCTCTGTGTGTTGAATTAAATCCTGGATCCAAATACCACTAGAATTTGACAACATTGCAAATCAAAGCTTAAATTCAGTATATTCCTGCTTATCCCTTCTGCATGTACTGATTTCCTGTAAGATGCCATTAAGTGTTTATTTATTGAAAACGAATTAACTTTCCATATTGCTGCCTGTTGGTTTGTCAGATTTTTTCCTCTGGGAGGTCGTCTGGTTCACATTTCTTCTGCTTCTAATGCTTTCTCAGCATATACCTTTGAGATGACAGTGTTGTTCCTAGAAGACAATCCTGGATGGTGAACTCATAGCAAGCTTGTTTGAAACACAGAGACACTGGTCTATCATTCTCAGTTTGCTGTTCTCCTGGCTAGCACATTCTATTTTCCCTGCCTGCTATCATCTTCCCATCTCCTTTAGTGAAGCCAGACCTGCCTTTTCATTACTTCAAAAAAGGCACAGGAATGCTTGTCTCTGCCAAGAAAAGAGATTGTACAATGTCAGGAGTGCAGCTTTGGTGAGGTAACCTCTTAGCACCTTCTTTCTTCAGGCAGGGATTCTTTTACTGCCTCCTTCTCATCTCCTAAACCTTCAAATATTCTATAGCTTCTTTAGTGGGAGCCCTACCTTACTTGGACAAATGTACTTCAATCAACCTTACATGCATTCCACACTAGCTTTTGTACACCAAACGATTACATTATTTATGGGTGAATGCACTTCTGATCAACAATTATTCCCTTGTATCCAGCCTTTTCCACTGCTAGACTTCTGAAATAAACAGAGAGGAAGGGGAGCCACAATGTTAATGTATTCCCTCCATGAAACCTGCTTTTACTCAGCTATATTAAAAGGAGATATATGATACAAAGGTCCAGGTACAGAAATGACTGGCACCCTATGAATATCTAAAAGTGATAATTATATAACTTCTACAGGGGAAAAAGTCTGGTTTGGAAGCTGAATATCATCTTATCATCTATTTGTAAAAAAATCTTTCATAGAGAAAAATGCAAATTTTAAACTGATCTGTGGGATTGCAGGTTACAAAAAGCACCCATTTTTAAATCTAATGAAGTATTTACAAGTGTTGAGATCTACAGTTGTAGCTGGAGATTGTTTTTCATTTCACCCTAAAAGACAGAGGAAATAATCAGATGTTTCCTACATTTCTAGTTATCCTTTCATGCATAATGTATTACATCCATATCATCTAAAAATAAGGCAACATAACTAAAGATTTTCAATTACCGAACGCTGCTTCTAATTGATTAAGAAATTGGTTAGCTCTGCTTTTAAAATAATTTTACTAAGAAACCAAAAAAAATAGTGACATATAGTTCCTGAATAAAATAATGTATTATTAAAACCACCTGAGAGATAATAAATAACACCGATTCTGCTAAAAGTTCAAATAAACACCATTCTTTAAAAGTTGGCAGACAATATAGGAATGAGGAAGGATTACATAATCAGGAATGAGGAAGTATTACACAAGTCAGAAGTAAATTACAACTGAAGAGAATCTGAGAGAAACTCATACTTTTGAGCCTCTTAATACCCATTTAAACAACATAAAGTCACAGAACTTGGGTGACAATGTCTGCAGTGTACCTTATGACTTAATTATGTTTTGGAATATGTGGTTTTGAAGACGTGTGTCTCACATAGAAGGGATGTGGGTTTGTGTGTGTGTGGGTGTGTGTGGTATATTATGTCCATCTCATTCTTGTTAAAGATAAATAAATTTTGACTATGAGATAGTTCCTGCTTCTCATGAAATCAATAAAAATTTGGGATTGATTTCCAAGCGAACAGAATTGGGCCTGTAGGTGTAATTTATTTTTCATTTTTATATTCAGTAATTTTAAATAAGGCAACTAAATGAGGCATAAGTTGGTGCATCTTTAATGCAGTTATGATGAGTATATTTTAGATTATTAAAAATAATAATGCTGAGTGGCCTTGGAAAACCTAAAAAAGATTTCTCAGGTACAGAGCCTTAGGAAAGGTGCTTATATGAGTGAATATTCTGAAAGTCAATTTGTCTTTGTTCAGTCTACTGTTAAAATATAGTAATGATAGAATAATTTTTTCGTAACATATAACATTTATTAAAATGTTTAAAGCTACTATATTGAAATATTTACATTAAATACATGTGCATGACATGAATTTCCAAATATTTCAATTTTTTCATTAGTGTAGAACAAGAGACATTGCAAATAATTGCTTGCAACTTTGGATAAATATCTTCTTTAAAAGGTTGAAAGATAGTCTTGTGGTTAAATCACTTGACTGGCTTTATTACAAGCTTCATGTCTGACCTTAGACTAGTCATGTGTTCCTCTCTGTGACTCATTTTCCCACTTAAAATATGGGACTAATAATACTTCTCCACCATAAAAGGGTATGGTAAAGATAATATAATTATGTCTGTGGGGTGCTCATTGAAGTGCTCACATAGTTAAATACAATTGGATCATATGGCCTAGAGATGCTGCACAAGAAATGAGTTCACAACTCAATAATACATAAGAAACAACTTGTCTTTATAAGTATGCTATCAATAATAATAATATGCCAAAACCAACCACCTAAAACAGAACTTAAATTCCATGACCTCCTGTTTAACTTTAGAAAAAAGAAGGCCCTTTCAATGTCTTCAAGTGTTCAATATATGTGGATTGTTTTGGTTCAATGGGCAGAGGTAAGTTCCTCAGTGGAAACTCATCACAAAGAATATTATTTTATCAGTTTGACTGTCTTTCAAATGCACACAAAGAAACTAAGTTAGAGTGCTTCTCATGACCAAAATTCCAAGGCATTATGTGGGGAAATAAATGAAGTTCTAGGGTTGCCAGGCTCAAAAACATTAAAGTTTTAAAAATCAAGTCTATAAGAGACTGAAAACAAAAAAAAAGATGAAATGTTGATAATAGATAAAATATCATGGTCATTTTCTCTCATAAAACACTGCTATCCAAAAATACCACCTTAAACGCTATTTAGGAATGAATTGGTCACCAGTGCAGCTCTCAGAGAAATGGTGAAGGTATTCTGTAACGTGCTTAACAAATAAGCAGCTTCATTATTTACCACTGTAAAGTTTCTGAATGATCTTAAGGTATAGCCCCTAAGTAAAGTACATTGTAGAAGTTGAGCCTCAAAGACAAAAACAACAGATGCATGTTCCAAAATCTGAAAAAAGATTTGAAGCTTTCTTGCCAAGCATATCTAAGAAAAGATGGTTTCAGTAAATACTTGGTAAATGCTGAGTGGACATCCAAGAGGACATAATTATTTAATAGATTTCTGTGTGGTAGGCTAACAAACCTTTAATACACTGCATGCTTATGCTGTTCTTCAAGCAATAGAGCAGATATAAACGCTGCCTTTTCCTCCAGCTGCGTTCCTTGACCTATATACACCATCCCAGTGTTCCGTGCTTAGAGCCTACATCCAAACTCCAGGCTCATTCAGATATCAGATGAATCATTCAACTGTATTGGGAATATGAAGACAAAGGTGTCATAAGGATATTAAAAGTACCACAAGAAAAGTCTGCTATATCTAGCTTTTTAGCAAAAATGCATGAACAGTGACAACTGAAAAATCTAATAACAAACATACGCTTTTACTCTGTACAGTTGTGTCTGGCCTACTGTGGTACTTGTCTCCTATTTGTAGTCCATACTTCTTGCACAATATCTAGTACATGATACTGCAAACTCTGTCGTGCCATACGTTGTAATATGAGTGATAGTCTCTGTGGCCTAGCTACACATCCTACATTCTGGCATTATACCTCTTTTGTCATCCATCTTTGCTTTAACATATCTTGTGCACATAGCTTGCTCCTGTGCAGCTGTAATTAAACTCTTACTTTCTCTTTTCATTGTCCTTCAATAAGCCCCTTTTAATTTTCTACCTTCATCTCTGAAGTTTTTTGCATACTTTCTAAGTAATTCTTTTCCCATTGTCTTTCCTTTTGTTGTTGGTTTAGTGATTAATTTTTAAGAACAGAAAAGTCTTCATTTACTTGGAGCTTGAACCAAGCTCTACTTTGTACATCATCTGTCTCTCCTATAACTTACTGACATTACACACTTCTTTTCTACCACTGTTGACTGTTCACCTGTTCCTTCTTTACATCTGAGTTTGTTTCATTTTCTTATTTCCTTCTACTCCTCCCAGTCAATTCCTTTTACTATTACAGTGAAATACTGTATAACAGGAGTAGCACTAATAGTTTGCACATTTAACTTTTTTCCAAGTGTTTTACTAATATTCCTCCAAATAAAGTTTCTTCAATCTTTCCTTCATACCTTCAATCACAAATCTTTTCCTTCTGAAGAACTAATAAATAAGGATAGTGTCCAATGCTTTTGATGTCTTCTGTTTTCCCATTATCTGTTTTTATCCCTTGCAGTACTTGTGCCAATCTTTATACGCTCTTATATGAACACTTGTTTTATGTGAGTGTTGCTGCTACATTCTTCAAAGACATTTCCTACAGTTTTAACCAACAAATTCTTCTCAACCTCTTTGTGGCCACATAGTTTTAGATCATCCACATGAAACAAATTTTGTCATTAATCATTGATAGCCTTTTCTTTATATGTCTTAGCACTGTGAAAAAGGGAAAGAGATATATACAAAACGCAAAGCTAATAAGAAGTCACCCTGGAAAATCCCCTCTCATAGTTTTACCTTGTCTCGGGTACAGAATATATTTTTTTTCATTCTGAATTGTTGTTCTTCTTATCTCAAATACTTCTAAAGGTCTTATGTACATGTTGAACTAAAGAGTTAATATGAGATGTTTGTGGTATTCCACGAGAGAAGCTTTGGGCCAGGAAAACTTACAATACCTTCTAAAACCTCAACACATTAGGAGGTGATGGCCCTAACTCTGCAAAAGAGGTATATGTATAATATCTATGGACCCACTGAAATCAATGGTATTAAAGTTAAGCATTACATAAACAGTTGCAGATTAGGTGTTAAGACAATGCCATAAATTACTACTTAAGAACTGCAGATGTATCACCAAAACCTCATGGTCAGAAGTACCAAAGGAAATTGATGGATCTAAGGTATATATATCAATGTCAACAGCTGATCTTCTTCCTTTGGTTGAGCTCCATCTCCAACCTACAGTTTTGGTAAAATAAACAGAATTGAAGCAGAGCTCTCAGAGGGCAAGGAAAAACAAATGTTTTCACCATGCCTTCTCAACCAACGTTCCTAAAACTGAAGGTCTGAAAGAGACTGAGAATTGATGATTGTGCCCTTTTCAATTGCTTGCTTTAAAAAAGTGACAGCTTGTCCTCCAGAAAGAACACTGTAACGGTAAAAAACACTGCTTCTCTGGTCATATAGATTTAAAGCCAGGAGAGATCATTATGATTATCTAGTCTAACCTCTTGTTAGGCTATTAGAGGCCATAGATTTTCACCTTGTAATTCTTGCCGTAAAAGATTTTCTTTTCTATCAAGTGAGCACATGGAGCCTGATCATGCTAAAGCAAATCTTTTAGAAGCCTATCCAATCTTGATTTAAAGATGCAAATGATGATGAATTCATCACTTCCTGTGGGGCCGTTAAGCACAACTTGCATACAAACACATTTTAGCAAGTAGGATCATTCTCCAGTTGCTTCACAGGCTTGTTCTAGTGGAGTTCAATCCTTTTACTTTTGGGGCTTGTTCAGGAACTTATTCAAGTCCCATTGAAATGATGTGCTTCAGCCCTCACATGATATGATCCATGGTTTGCCTAAGGCCATTAGAAAAATAAAATTGGGCCAATACTTCAGTATTGCAGTCACTTCTTTCTTAGGTGACATTGCAGTTGAAGTCAGAATGGGAGTTAAAGCTCAGGAAGTATTTCAGGATCTTACTGTACAAGAGTACATACATATTCATTGCTGCATAACTATCCCTTGCTCCTACCCAGACAAAACCTACCTCTTTTCATTTCCAAATTTCCTTTAATAAGAAAATGGCCCACCATAAAACTTCCCCATTATTTCCTGCATTCTCTCTTCTAAGAATATGCTCTCATTCTGAAATAAATCACATGTATTAGGAGGGTTTACCTCCCTCACCAGGCTCTCCAGGAGAAAGTCATATGATAGGATTCATATCTTGGTGTGTGTTACTTCTCCCCCACTTCCAACAGTCTGCAGTCACTTCACTTTAAGGATACCAGAATTCCCCACCCCTCTAGCAAAGCAGCCAGAGCTATAAAAAAAAAAATTTAAAAATCAGGAGAAAAAATAAAAACTCTGAGGATTTCAAAGTTGATCAGAAAACTGTTAATAAACCAAATATTCCCAGGAAGGAAAAAAAATGTTCCTTGTTTCTTGAATCTGGTGGGATATGGGTTGATGCTTGTGGGCTGGGATGATTTGGTAACAAACAAAACAACAACAACAACAACAAAAAACAGTCCTCCTCAGCCTGGACTGAATTCCAGATTGAGGGGGGACAGGGTAAATACCTGCTGCAGCTGAAAAACCAGAAACAGTTATCTTGATGCATGACTAGGGGTTTAACACAGGCCAGAGAAGAAGTGGGCTTCTAAGCCATGGGGGGGGGGGGAGGAGGGATTTATTTCTTCCCCTTTTTTTGTGCAAGTGTTGTCTTCTTCCCCCTCCCACGCCTGGTGTGTGTCGGTAAATGTCTGTGGGCCTCTCCGCTTTCTTTCTCCCCGGCTGGGTCTCCCCCTCCGCGGTCCTAGCCGGGCTCCCAACTCTTTGGATTGGCGGCCGGGCTGACAGCAGGAGGAGCCTCGGGCAGCCGGTGCAGCCCGCCCTCCGCTATAAGCCTCTTTGCAGCTTTCTCTCTGGATCTCCCCCTCTCTCTCTCTCTCTTCTCTCTCTGTCTGCGCGTCTCTGTAACCGAACAGTGAAAATTCACATTGGGGATCTGCTAACAGGCACAGATGTCATGTGAAAACGCACATGCTCTGCCATTCACACAGCCCTCCTTTCTTTTCTTTTCTTTCCTCTCTCTCTCTCTTTCTTTTTTAAACTCCTTCCCCCTCCTTTTTCTTTGTAACTAACCAGCCCACCGCCACCTACCACCACCACTCCTTCTCCAAGTGATCACAAAAGAAATCTCTGAGAGCCGGTGGTGATCTTTAAAAGCAAATACATAGCGAAGGGGAGAGGGGGGAGGTTAAGGGGAGGGGGGAGGCGGATAAAGAGACCTTCCGAGAACCTTTCCCCCCTTTTCCTGTCCTTTTCCATCCGACATATCCGATCAGCCACCTTGGAGGAATGATTTTCCCAGCAGAGCAGATCTACTCCGGCTGCAGCTTTCACTCGTGCTGAGAGGGGATTTTTGTGGTACAAGGTCCGTGCTGATAGCTTCATGACTGCGCTGCATAGGGAGCCGCCAACATCATGCGAGGTAAGGGACGATCGGGGCTGTGGGGGGACGGGACACATGTGTCTGCTTCTGCGCTGGGACGTGGGGATTTGGGGACGAGGCTGGTGGGCTCAGGGCAGCGGGTTCACTGACCCAAGGCTTTTTTTTTTTTCTTTCCTTCTCTTGATCCCTTGGGTTTGGGCGACTTGGGAGCTCGGGTCTCCCAAAGTTGCTCAGCCAGGCATTTATTGTTTGCGATGTTCATTGCTCCCAAGCATGGGGCTGGCTTAAGCGGTTTAGGAACCTGCTCCAGCGAGCCAGGGGCTGTAGTTAACTCGGGGCTGGACATCCGATCGCGACTGCTTGTGTTATCCCCCCCACACCCCACCAAGAAAAGCATCTGTCCTATGAGCAGGGCTAATGGGAAGCGGGGCGGGGGGGAGGCTTTCCCTTGGCATTGGGAGTCAGGAGCTTGGCATTTCCAGCTTGGAGAGGAAACAGTGCGCTGGGACCTGCTTGGAGATGCTCAGAAAGAAATGGCTTTTCTTTGGGGGGGGCGTGGGAGGGAAGTTGTCCCGACTGGGCTCACACACACCTCCCCAGCAGGTGGCTGAAGTT